>NC_081557.1:143335133-143440430 GCF_022355385.1 Mustela nigripes | reverse complement strand
AAAAAAAAAAAAAAAAAAAAAAAAAAAAAAAACAAATAAATCACCCTTAACTGTCACACTAGAGACCTGAACAGCAAGACTTAGTTAAAGAGCAAAACAACCAGCTGTCCACTGCTGAAATGTTCCCCAAACCCAGCTAGCAAAAATAACATGTATTGGAATTTTTTTAAAGAATTAGAATCTACATAGACACAATTATTTTCAGGGCTCAAACTGAGCCATGAGAAACTGACTTCATTGGACCCTGTTATATTGGCCTCTCTGGAATTACTCCCCAGTAATGTGTGTATTTAAAGTAGGCTCTGCATCTCATCAGGAAAAAAATACCAAATATAGCCTATCAGAATTGGTGTCTTCATTCGTTGAAAAAATTTAGATGACTTTTCTGAGTTTACTTCACATAATTCCATTAAAAACCAAACCAAACAAAAACATAATATTTTAGAATAAATACAAGGAAAGATTTTGTTTCCCTTGAAAAATGACACACATTTAATTCAAGGACAAGGAGAACTATGTAAGCAGTCTTTTTTTTTTTTTTTTTTTTTTTTTTTTTCCTTACTGCTTTAAAACCTCCTAGATAATCAAAGCCAAATTCTCAGGGCAGCAATAATACCTGTATGAAACCTTACATATTGAATAAAAATGCATTTCACTTTTCTTCTATGTCATCTTGACAACCTACTCCTTTATATTTTCTGTAGTTTTCTTCACTAAATGTACCATCAGTAGCCTCATATTTTTCTGTAGAATGAAGCATTGTACATTTTTAAAAAGAGAAAAATAAAATTATTCATTTCTTAATAGAAATTATGTGGCCAATTTTTTGGTTTTTTTGGTCTTTTCTTATAAGGATCTAGCATGTAAAGACATCAGGAAACAGAGAAGTGGGGAATGCAGGAAAGGCATTTTGTGAATATAGCTTCCAAGATTTAGGTCCTTGTGTGATATCCTCCACTCTAGTGTCACTGAGACCTCTTACCAACCAAATATGGCAAAGATGGCAGGATATCTTGTCTGTGATTAAGTTACATAAGATGGTGACTTTTGCCTTGCTATGAGGCCTTCTCTCTCTTATTGATTACTTAGAAGATGCTATGATGGAGAGGACCACTTAGCCAAGGAAGTAAAGGTGGTCTCCGGCTAACAGCCACCAGGAAGTCAAGCCTTCAGTTTCACTCTCCTCCAGAAACTGAATCCTATCAACAATCATAAAAGTAAAGTCTGCTGCAGTTCCTTCCTCAGTAAGTTCTTCAGATGAGGCCTCTCTACTGAACAGTTTCCCCCTCCCCACTTTCAAGCAGATGGGTATTATAAGCTATCATTTTATCCATTTTTATGTAATTAATATCAAGAATATTCTTTCATTTTTTAATAATTTTTTTTTAATTTTTTATTTTTTATAAACATATATTTTTAACCCCAGGGGTACAGGTCTGTGAATCACCAGGTTTACACACTTCACAGCACTCACCATAGCACATACCCTCCCCAATGTCCATAACCCCACCCCCTTCTCCCAACCTCCCTCCCCCAAGCAACCCTCATTTTTTAACCATTGGTAAGACTATGTAGTTTAGCGGATTGCCATTTTAAAAAATCATGTTAGTAAATAGGTTATTTTCCAGATATCAGTAGGACCTTTGAACACATGGGTGAAAGGGAGAAAAAAGCCATTACCTAGTGGTCCAAGAACTGAAGGACAAATATAAATGAATATGAAATAGGTTGATGGTATGCTTTTTCTCCCTCTACTTTTACAGAATCTCCATAAAGCAAATAAAAAAGTTTTTAAAATGAATTTACATATCCTATATAAATAATTACATTTTCTTGATGATTAACAACGTCTTTGAGTCCTAATTCCATCATTGGAATTTATTTCTTTTTTTACATTGCAACATAATTGATGTATGGATCTTGTGAAATCCCTAGGAGGTTAGTTATTTTATTATCCAATATCGTCCATCATATAGAATACTGCCAAAAAATGTTTCCTTTTTTTTCTCCAGAAGCAGCCAAGATTTATTAAACTATATTCATCCTAGTTAGCCCACTGTGTATCACAGAAATCCTACTTTCTAACTAGTTCATACTATTTTACTGCTTCTCTCTGACTTCTTCAGTCTTTCATAACAGATCTCAGATTGCCAAGCAGTTAAAATTAATGACTTAGCCAAACATGGTAGAAGTTTGACTCTGTGTTCTTTGCTCTCCTTTTCAGCCTCTTTGGGACATCTGACAACTTTTGTGCTCTAGAAACTTCTAATTGGCATAAAGAAGGCTGGTAAGTCACCCTAGTGTAGCAACAGTGATCCAGTGTTTATTTTTCCTGCCTAATGATGCTAAAGCACATTCAATATATATTATTCACCTGAAATCTTAGCATTGTTACAGGCATATTTTTGGTATTTGGAATGAAGTTGTATAAATCTCCTTTGCTCCATTTCATAGTTTACTTCTATGTTTACTATATGTTTACTTCTATAGTGTATTCCTTTCTCTTTATATAGATCAGTGTAACCCTAGAATATTTACTATGAGTAAATACTCTAGATCTAGGATTTGTTGGATTTTAATAGCAAGCTCCTGCTGGTCATATAATTGGAATTATCTACACTGAAGTAGAAAATAACTTTACAAATTATGTTTCTTTATATAGTCTCAAATCTTATACTCATATCTGTATTACTGGTTTGATAGCTAGCAGTTTCTGCTACTTTTATTTATATCCTGCTACTTTCATAAAAGTGTTTAACTTACTGAATGCTCTTATGAAACCAAATAATAATAAAATAGACATATATACATTAGACAGATCTTGAGGTTGGGTATACATACTAAACCCTCATGGAGACCTTCCCAAGTTACTTATCCAGCCCCAGTCTTCCAGTTCTTCTCTATCACAGCACCTGTAAGTTTGTTTCCTGTCACTTTTAAATACTTATGGGGATAATTAAATTATTAAATTAAGGGGAATTAAATTATGGGGAAATGGGGGAAGAGAAAACTCTTACGTAGGTAAATGTTGGTGCCATGAAAATGGACCCTGGTAGCTGATTCCATTTGAGGGGATTCCGTTGAATCATTTTTTTTTTTTTTCCCCAGAACATTGGTCTCAGCACCTGGAATACAACGGTGGTGTATGTGGTTTGAGAGAGATGTCAGCACAGAGCCTGCAAACAGCAAACACCACACTCCACCACTGAGGCATCAGTGACCCATGTTGCCTGGGGCTCAGATTCAATGGAAGCCCATGAGTGGCAATAAAAAACCTTCCTAAGATCACACCCAGGGTCTCCAAGCTTAATAGTGGAAGGTGAGTCACAATATGGGAGTTAAGATTTTATTTTTCCAAATTAACACTTTGAGACTCATTTGTTTCCACTCTTTCCATTGCAAATATTAAAATATCTTAGGAAATAAAGAGATTTCATAACTATGACTTGGTGATTTAATTATTTAAGAAGTATTCAGATCTTTTAACTTCATCATGGCCTAAGAAATCAAGAGGCTCTAAGGGATAAAGAAAAATGTTTTCTTTATGTCTTCCCTAATCTTTAAACCCCTAGAAGAGAGCTTAAATTAGAGCTTGAAGTTAGAGCATTAAAAAAATCAGTGAGAAAAATCAGTGAGTGGGATAAGTATTATATTTACCATTGTTTTTACAGGGACTATATGTACAAAGCCTAGAAAAGAGATCTCTCAGGGAAAAAAAAAAAAAATCAACACATGTTAAGTAATATCCAGAAGGTCAGGACAGAGAGCAGGGGTGGAAAGCAACTTGTAGTGCTATATCGCTTCTGTGGTTGCAATGTACTTATGTCTCTAAATTTCTATTAGTAAAAAGAAAAAAAGAAACCTGGATTTTTGAGAAATAAAAATAGTTAGTAAGAAAAAAAATACCTTCCAAATAGTAAATTTTATGTAAAATGTTCATGGCACAGAATGAGAAAAAAATAAATCTTACCCACGGCTTTATTTATTGGCCCACAGTGCTTCCATTATTCCTACTTTTCATCCAATCAATCAACATAAAACTAAATTAAGTTGACAATTACTGCACAAATTTGACTTACATAAAAATAATGTAGGCTACCAAATAATGATAAGAAACTTCCCTTTTATACAACTATACTAAATAACTATACCAAACAATGATAACAAACAATACTTTGTACTGTGCAAAGAAGTTCTTGAATGAGTGATTTCATCATGTTGACCTCTGAGATCCACAAAACTCGATTAAGGAATGAAAAAGTCCACTATCATGTTATCATAAGACAGTCAGTGACTTAAATAATCCAAAGAAGTCTAGCTTTACCTCTCTCTTTGATTAATGGTTACACAGAAATAAAGACATTTTTCTTCAAGATTTTTCAGTCAATAAAAGCTAAAAACCTTTCCTTCATTCTTATAACTATAATAAAATTATGTTTGTAATCTATCTAGTTAAGATGCCAGACAATATTGGGTCCTTCTCAAAATGGATAGAGGTGAGAAACCTCAGAATTTTTTAATTAGATTCAATGAAAAAGAAACACAAACACTAAACTATTAATTCAATTTAAACCAATTAAAATATGGTCAAGAGGCTGAAAGGAAGCCAATACGAATTGTTCCCCCAAATACTAAAGCAATCATTAACCATTCTGATGATGAATATTGCCACTACCACTTGGAGCCAAGGCATGGGCTTACATGTTATTATCACCCCTTCTGGTCTTGAACAAGGTAAAAAGAGTCAGTGTGGTATTGTGATGAGGAGCACAAGCTCTGGGGCCACAGGGTCTAGTTTTGACCTCTGGCTCAATCAGCTGTATTATCTTGGATCATTTAATTGATCTCTCTGTCCCTCAATTTTCTTATTTGAACAATGAGGATAAAAGCAGTACCTTATAAAGCTGTTAAAGAAGTCCACACTTACAAAGAACAACTCCTCCTTCAATAGGTGTAATGATTATTTCTACTGACTTGTATCTTGTATTTTATCTTGTATGTATTGCATGTTCCCAAAGAACATACACACTCTCTGCATAAAGAAGAAGCATAATTAAAACTACTTGAATTGTATAAAAGCAATACTGTATGTAGCTCATTGTTGATATGATTTTTCCTTGTAGAAATAATATTAGCATGGTGGTAAAATACCTAACTGATGACTTATCACATGAATAAATACAGTATTACTTACTTTCCTTTGAGTTAATTTTTTAGGGACACCCACATCCAACATACACCCCCATTCCATCGTTGAGGACACCTATGTAAAGGGAGCAAGAAGTCTTCTGAATCATAATCAGTTCAGCTTTAATACTACAATGACTTTTTCAATACTTGACACCTTTGCTCTGAATAGTGTATACATGAGCCACGATGTTAGAATTTTAAATTCATAAGATTCTAGTTTTGTTTTTCAAAAAAAAAATATTAAAGTGACATTTGAAATTATGAAAGCTATAAATTTGAGGGAAGTTCATCTAAAAATATATGTGACTGAACTATTAAATTTCTTTTGTCTCTTCCAGTTAATTTGTCATATCAACTATTTACATATTCTAGATTCTTTGGAGAGACAACCTTAGCAAATAACTGGATGTCAAACATTCCTGTTTTGTCCACTAAACTTGAAATTCTTCCTTCTTTTTTTCAGGAAAAGTTTCCATTTTAGAAGTTTAAGACAAATCACTGACAGACAGAGATAAGTCACCTCTGAATTTTTATGAGTTAATAAAAATATGATTCCATTTTAAAAATCAATTGACAAACATCTTTTGAAGAATATAGCTACTGCTTAAAATGAGGAATGCAAACAGTTAAATCCCCTTATTCTTATTTCTTCCTGAATTTGAATCAGACTGAAAAATCTATTAACACTTTTTTTTTTTAAGAGTGCCCAGTAGCATCTTAATTTTTCAGTAATGGTTGAATAAAAAGTGCAAGCATATAAACAATTTAAATCCTTAAGATGGGAACTGCAATTTCTCTCTAACAGTGCAAATCTTTTAACCAGATTCCTTTTAAACCCTAACAAAATGCCATCTTTATAATTCTCTCAAACATATGCCGTACTAAAAAAACAGATGCCTTGATACTAAAAATACATTTAGAAACTGAGAAATTTCTGAATCTTAAGGATGATACAGTAGAACATATCAGTCACAAAAATGACTTGTAACTTGAAAAAAAGAGAGGAAATAAACCATTTTTATTAAGATACATAATCCTATCTTATTTTATGCAGTGAATTTAAATCACTTAAAACAATAGAAACTCAGTTATTATTGGTGACCTGATTGATCTGGGGTAAAATTGGGTTTTTGAACTATTCATCGGGGGAAAGGCAAAAACATATTTAAAAAGAATGTTTCAACTGTGAAGACCCATATCAAGACTTTTATTATTAACAAAATACACCACAGGAAAGAGTTGAAAATGCAGGAGCTATGCTGTTGCACATTTGCAATTGCAACCCATTTCATTATATTTTTCAACATTTTTCTTAGACTTCCAAAAATCCATTTTGTATAATTGGGCTTTGCTCAAAAAATGAAAAAAGACCCTTATAATTCTCAACTTAAATAAATTCTTACAGTCCCTATAATTCATTCTCTAAAAATTGTGAGAATGTCTGTTTCAATTCTTTTCAGGATATGTTGAAATAATCCTTCCTTCGTTCCCTCCCTTGAATACTTAAATGCAATGTCTTTGCATTATAACATATTTTCTTCTATCAGATTCCCCCTATGCTTTCTATCTTTCCTTCTATATTTTAATGGTGTGTGACTTATTTGGGTTGGGGGCGGAGTGAGTGAGAGACTGTTCTTTGTTAAGAACGGTTTTCTACCCGATGTTCCACTGCCCTCTAGTGGTTCATAACTAAACATTTGGAGGCTCCCACCATCTGGAAAGCAAAAGACACCATTTTACGCTTCACTAAGAGACAAGGAATATTCCTGCTGAGTTATCAGAGCACTTTCATCTCACCATGAGAAAACATGGTCTTTGTATTTGACCAAAATTGTATGGTTTTTGTCTGAATCATTTAGAAGTACTTGGATTCTTTTATTACATACCTTATTCTTTACTACTTTTCATTTTTCTTCCTTCTTTCCTCCCTCTGCTCATCCCTCTCTGTCAACACAATTGTATTTAGTAAAGGAGAACTTGTGAATTGTGGGTAATTAAAGTCATAATTAGTTACAAAGTTGCTTGTAGTAATTACGAATTCTTCCTCACAAAAACTTCAACTGACATATTAAATCTAGACATCATGTTAGACAAAGTCTGAGAATGCAGTTCCCTGAGTAAAATTTTAAAGACCGTATGTCATCACTCTATAAGGAACTCATATTTGTATTCTATTTCCATAAAAGTAACCAGAGGACTAAAATGTAAAAATAACCCCATTCTATCAAAGAGAAATTCATATTAAGCCTCTTTTTTTTTTAAGATTTTATTTATTTATTTGACAGAGAGAGATCACAAGTAGGCAGAGAGGCAGGCAGAGAGAGAGGAGGAAGCAGACTTCCCGCTGAGCAGACAGCCCGATGTGGGACTCTATCCCAGGACCCTGGGATCATGACCCAAGCTGAAGGCAGAGGCTTTAACCCACTGAGCCACCCAGGCGCCCCCATATTAAGCCTCTTATATGGTGTGATTTTTAATAACACTCCCTTTTGTTCTCAAAGTGAAATGATTTGTGTAAAAAATTATATGATCACCCTGAGTAGCAACTCTCAAATCTTACTACTTAAATCCCCAAAGAGCAAACATAATGCTTTCCCTTTTTTTACCCTCTGAGTGTTAATGACAAGAAACAAAAATACTAAGACAAAGAGAAAAGCAAATTAGCGAACAGTCACCAACTATGGTCATTTAATTTATGTTTCATTTTTTATATTTAAGTGTTCGTTTCCAGAACATTTCTCTAGACTAGGATAAAGGACTTGTAATTGACATTTTAACAACATGTAACATAAATCATCACTCTATTATAAGTGATATAAACTTTCATCTATAAAAATCAGTGCTCTATAGTAAGCAATACAGATTTTCATCTCCATGCCCTTATTTGTAGTAGGAATGTTTGAGAAGATGCATGTGAGAGGGATAGGCAGGGGCTAGCACAATGACTTTATAGGTTATTATGTTTCTGTAACTGCACTGATCTTTCTAAATTCAGGTGACTTGATGTTTACATGAAAGAGCAGAACCATCTCTCACTCAGTACCATGTCATTTGCTCCCAGAAATTGAGTGTCCCCAAATAACTAAGAGTTTAGAGCCTCATTTGAAAAACATAATCTAAGAATGTTGTTTCTTAGGGATGCATATCAGTTGTGATGTTGTCAATACCACCACCATTTCTTCACTAATGAAAAGGTCACATTTCATAAACTCTGATGTGTTTACTGAAAAGCCACCCTTATGGGAACCAAAAACCCAGAATTTTCAACCCTATTTGGTCTCTGCTACAGAGTAGCGTATGTGATCTAAACCTGTGACTTCTGAAGATTTGGGTTCTTTCTTGCTTGAGAATGACCTGGTGGCACCTATTGTTAGAGCCCATGGATCCAGCTACTTCCTTCTGATCATAAAGGTCCCATGCATCACTTTGTCCTGATTCCCACTCAGGACTCTGCCTTTCCACGGACCCTCTCATACATCAAATCCTTCTATTATCTACTGGAAACTTCTGGAGTCCCTGCACCATTTACTCAAGCCATAAAGAGCTAGGAGGGGGCTGCCTCAAATTCATCTATTTAAGCCACCAAATCAAATATCATCTCTTCTCTTCAGAGAATGTAAATATGTATGTGTTTTTAACTACAGAGAGGAAGTAAACCACCAATGAGTAAATCTGCCATTTTGCCTTACAGATTTTTGTTAGCATGTATGTGGAGAATGACATTTATTATTATAAGTATATTTAACAGAAAAAAAATGAAGAAAATGCGAATGAAAGGCTTAAATACTATAAGTTGACAACCCAAATCCATGTGGAAACCTTGCTGTTTGGAACAATTAATCAGTTAGAATGTAGAGATGTTGGAATATGAGCTTAGAATCACTTGGAAATACCTTAACTTTTCATTATCTTTCACTTACTGATGTTTGTATGAGAAGGGAAAACAGGGAAATATGTTCTTACAAATCAAGCCTGACCAAGTTTGATGCCTTTAGATCAACAAACAGGAACTATGTCAACCACAAAGCTGAACGTGATTAAATTGAGTTTGTAGAGGATAAAGTTCTTCATAAATCCAATAAATAAATTAATGGAAAGAATGGTGAGTGTGCCAATATTGAATATGTGTCAGGACAGATTTTTTTTTTAATCAAAAGGGACATAAATTTAACATGTCTGTCAAGTTTTATATCTTATCTGGTGTCAGATTGTCATTAGAACAAATTGTTCTTAGGCTAATTATACTCTTATCGCTTGCAAAGAATTTTTTAAATCAATTTTATGCTGATCGAAAAATCCAGATTCAGAGACTAAATGAAAACACCAGCTATCTAACCTGTAAATGAGAGCATATTTTATAGCATTATATTAAAGAAATAATACATTTATATGCAAACAGCTATCTAATAAAACTTTGATTTAATGTATATCCATCCACATGTATTTAAACATTTTATATGTAATTAGCTTTTCAAACTATAAAGTAATACAGACAACAAGGGGCAACCAAGTAAAGCAGTAATTATTTGCAAGCAGCAAAGTCTTTCTTTCTCCCTTTGATAATTTTAGAGCTGAGGTGGCCATTCTGCAACTCTGATAGAAAATTCCAGAAATATTGGCTCTGACACATTGAGACCTGAAGCAGAATTAGGCCCTCCCCATCTCCAGGGTTCTTGTAATTGGGGGGGGGGGAATAAAATGAATTCTATTTAATTTGCTGTGTGGAGAATTTTCAGTGACTTTCAGCCAAGCCCAGCTTCAGGGTAGCAAGATGAAATAGAATTTCTGAACTAGTTGATAATAACGTAAGAACTGGAAATCCATCCAAGTATAGGCTGTAATCCAAAGCTCAGTGTAGAGAGAATAGTTTAACATCAGGAAGTATGTCCAGCAGAGACCCAGGTTTTGGGCTGAGCAGCTTTCACATCCTCCACAGGAAAAGAAGAAAATAGAAGCAAAAGAAGCCAGGGGTAGGCAGGGTTGCCACTGGCTCTAGATGAAAACGCACAGGTAATTTAGTTATCAGATCTAAACTAAAGATCAGAGTCAGGGGAAGGTAATAGAGCTGCATGTGTTTGGTCACAGAAGCTCCTCAAAGCCTTTAAGAACAAGGAGAATGACAGACGATGAGATATAAACCATAGTATACAAACATACTATATAAACATAGTATACTATAGAAATAATCAGTAATATAAAGTATTAAGCCTAGTAATTTGAGGTGCAAGTAACTAAAAATTGCAATATTAGCATTTACTTGGTTTAGATTATCAATAGTTTTATCAGTAATCAATGACCAATAATCTATTTTGTTAGATAAGTCATAATTTGAATTTTTTAAAAGATTTCACTATTCATCCAAAAGAGAGACAGAGACCGAGAGACTTAGAGATTCAGAGAAGATGACCAGGGGGAGGGAAGCAAACTCCCCGCTGAGCAGGGAGCCTGACTCAGGGCTCCATCCCAGGACCCAGAGATCATGACCTGAGCTGAAGTCAGCTGCTTAACTGACTGAGCCACCCAGGTGCCCCATTATTTTGAATTTTTGTTTTGTTCATTTGTATTATCTGTGGGGTAGATGGAAGACTTGAGACTAGCATATAACGCTGTAATGCATTCCTTCAGTAATTTTAAATATTCGCATCTTTCCTCACACGGTTGCTTTCTTAGAGATTGGTTTCCCGCTCTACTTTCCACAGTATACTTCAATGCTGTTCATCTGGCATAAATAGATTTCAATCTGTTCATTCTCTGAATAATTATAAATCGACCCCTAGTTTGTGGTAGAAAATGTGGATGGAATGGTGGTGGCTTTGCTATTGCCTCAGCCCTCCCAGAGGGCCCTTTTACTTTTTCATATGGGATTCCAATTGTTCTTACTAACTCTTCAGAAAAGAACCTACTAGTCTTCGCCCCTCTACCCACCTCACGGGAAAGTATTACAGACACTGAGAGGGTTTGTGTTTTGTTTTGTTTTGTTTTGTTTTGTTTTGTTTTGTTTTGTTTCCAGTGGTATGTTGTGCCACAAACTGAGATTGCAATGCAAAGTCTATAAAACAGCTTACATTCTAGTCGGCCTGGCAGAAGATGAAACAAAACATGACCGGGAATTACATAATGGAGAGGCAAGTGCTACATTCAATGTACCAGCATAGAGTTATGAACTCTCTGGGAGTTCATAACTACAGGACCTAACCCGCATCTGAGGGTTCAGTAAAGATTTATGGAAAATATAACATCTAGGCTGATAAAGTACACATGCATAGATGTCGATTACATCAAAAGGGCTTAAGTGCAGTAAGCTGGGTGGAGGAAACTGTTCATGAAAGGTTCCTTGTTCAAAGAAAATACAGAGCGTTGGGCAAAATTAAAGATGCAAGAAATAGGAGCATACTGAAGCTTACCTCAATCATCAAAAATTTATTATAAATGGAAATGGAAAGGGAAAAAGTCAACAAATATTCTCAAGTGTCACAGACCTAGGTCTCATGAAAAATATTTATACATGGTTTAGAGAGAAGCGTTTAAACATCACAGATTTTTTGAGAGATTAACTTGGGCCCATTTCGATTCTGAAGCTACAGTGATGACAAAGGCAAACAAGGAACTCACTTTTTAACTAGCTAGCCACCAAAAATAAACAAATCACACACGCAAAAATTAAGTGAACAAACAAACTCACAAAGAATATCAAAGTTGTGTTAGAGATTTAAAATGCGTGATGTGGCAGACCGTGAAATGAAAGTTACTTAAGATTAGGTGTGACTGAAGGAATCTTTTGAGGAGTGACATTTAAGATGAAAACTAAATGTCAGGATGGATCCAGCCATACTAAAACTAGAAGGAAGAACAACCCAGATACAGGGAACGGGCCATGCAAAGACATGGCGGCAGAAGTAAGTCTTGGCAAGTTAGAGAGATAAGAACTGGGCCAGTGTGGTGGCCATAAAGGTCATAGAGTAAGAAGGGCTAAGGCTTTGTGCTGTAGGCAAAGGGTGAAAGTATGATTAGAAGCCTTAAGAGAGTTTTATAAAATACACAAAATGATCTAATTTACATTTGCATAAAGATCCTTTGGTTTCTAAATGGAGATTGAATTACGAAATGAGGTATGGGGTTAGTAGAAACAGAAGTTCTATGTAATGCTATAGGTAGAAAATCATTGTGGTTTAAAAGAGTGGTAGTAGTGGAAAAGAAGAAAAGGGGCTTGATTTGAGACTTGTCCAGAGTGAGCTCTGGTGGATTGGATGGGATAGGAGAAAAGGGAACAAAGATTAAGTCCATAAGTTTAGATTTAAGGAACTGGAAGTCGGTGGTCCTTTTTTACCTGGGATGGGCAGAATGATGGAGGATCCCAATGTGGGATGGAGAATGAGAAACCGTGTACACAGCTTTGGCTATGTGGTTATCTTGAGCAGCAGTGTGTTTTACTTGATCTTCTATTTGCCATCTATGCGGTGTCTGTGCAGCTATAAACCCATGGCCACCTTGGAAATAAAGGTATAAAGCCTTGTGTTTCATGTTTTGATGATCCAGCAACTCTGCATCCTCTGTTGTAACATTCCTTCAAATGAGCAGACCTCAGCATCTCTCTGCTCTGTTTTATGATATCTGGTTATTCACGGTTTATTTTATCCCATTGCATCTCTTCAATCAATACCTTTTGGTCCCATTTTTTCTTCACTCCATACTATCTGTTGATTCATTCTCAAAGTCCTTATTTAATTCTTTGAATGTAATTTGACTGGTGATAGAATCCCATATAAAAGAACCTATATTGGACAGAGAACTCACAAATGACAGCCTCATCAGTAGTCACCTTATTTCAAGACTTGATCTCTTGTTCAGTCACATGTACCTGAGGTAGTGCAGTTAGATGGTAGAGTACCTGGTAACCCATGGGAAGCCATTGCTGCTACTTATTCAGAGCTGTAAGACATGGGAGTGCCAATTGCTATGCATATCAGTACAGTTAAATACTATCACCCAGCTCAAAGACTCTTCCTTTTGCCCTCATGTTCCTAAGTAAAAATCACCTTCCTTGTTTTCTCCTCTAAACACAATAACATTTGATTAGCCATTTATGTAATAGAATACTGTAACAGAACTAATTTAGTCTCAGCTTCAGCTAAAGCCATAAGACAATTGATTTCCACTTTCCTTATGAGATTCCAGTAGTTAGCAAGAGAGAATGCATCACAAACATCAGAGAGTTACAAGTTCCCTAAGAGAGTAAGCTTCAAACATCTCGCAGGCTCACACTACACAATGCCAGCTCATGATAATGTTAACTAAGTAAGAATTATCCTGCCCTTTCTTCTGTCTTCCATCCTATCCCTACCCAGTGTCAAATGAAAGGGTTAGAAATAGCACTGTGGAGGGGCACCTGGGTGGCTCAGTGGGTTAAGGCTCTGCCTTCGGCTCAGGTCATGATCTCAGGGCCCTGGAATCCAGCCATGCATCCGACTCTTTGCTCAGAGGGAAGCCTGCTTCTTCCTCTCTCTCTGCCTGACTCTCTGTCTACTTGTGATCTCCATCCAATAAATAAATAAAATCTTAAAAAAAAAAAAAGGAAAGAAAAGAAATGGCACTGTGGAGATGGAGGGGGATGGCGGGAAAAATTGAAAACTGAAAAGAAACCCAATGTGGCATCTTTCTCACTAATGGAAGCTGACCTATAATAGGCCTGAACTGGCAAAGTGGAGTATTTTATCTTTAAACAAGGTTTAAGTTTTGATTATTAATTAATAATAATGTAAAAATTAATTATTCATTGAAAGATCCTTACTAATGAAGATGAATGGGAAATTATGGTGACTTGACTAAGTTTTCACCCAGTGGGAAAACAGGCCTCCTGGAATAAACATAAAGGAAGATAAAAATAAAGTTTTATGATAACATCCTATGAGTCCTGCTTGTTTAATGCAACAGATACATCTGTTTTAGCCCTGATCATATTCAGCCCTGTTTTATTATGCTCCTGTCTCCTTATATATGTCTTTCTTTTTCTCACTGTATGTTTTATTTATTTATTTATTTGTTGTTGTTGTTTGTTTTTTGTTTTTTGTTTTTGAGAGAACAAGTGGGCATCCAGGGTGGGAGGGAGAGAAAAATCTCAAGTAGAGCCCCCTCTGAACGTGGAGCCCAATGCACGGCTCCATCCCGCAACCCTGAGATGACCTGAGCTGAAACCAAGAGTTGGATGCTGAACAAATTGAGCCACACAGGCAATCCTTCCTTTTTATATTTTAAACTCCTTGAGAGTACAAGGCCGCTATCATGCTTCGTATTTTACTAAAAAAACAGAAGCAGTTAAAAGAACATCCATATACTCCCATCTCCCCATCTTTTCATCAAATTTCGGGTAGGTATGTCTAACCCTCATATCACCTATTTTGAGAGAAGAATTGTATATGCTCCTTGCCAATGCTAAGTCCTGAGGTTGTGTTCAAGATATTGTTACCTCTCCCTGATGGAAGGATGTGATTTCACCAATTCTCCTCTCCCTGCTTCATCATTTTGTCTCCTGCTGGATCATTTTTATCAGCATAAAAATATGCAGTTGCTTCCTCCTTAATTCTTCCCCTCTTATTTTCATGAACCCATGTCAATAAGACTTTTATCCTCTTTGTCAAAATTATTCTTGAAAACTTTACCAAAGAGCTTCCCATTGCTAAATGCAGAGGTCGGTACTCATTCTGCATCTTACACAGGCTGTCAAAAGCATTTGGCATAGATGATGACTGCCCCTCATGGAAGCTCCTCTAGGATGACACACTGGTTTTCCTCCTCCCACTCTCACCTCTCCATCTCAGTCTCTTTTGCTACTTTCTCCACCTCCCCAAAATCTTAAGCTTGTTTGCTCTTAGGCACACTGCTTCCTGTGGTAATATCATGCAACCTTAACTATTATATAAATATGAAATTCCCAAATATTGTATTTCCAGAATAATTCTAGCTCGGCCTCTCTCCTCAATCCCAGGTTCATGTATCCAACTGCCTACTCTACATTCTCCTTGTAAGTTTATTCATTCTCTCAACATGTTTAAAATCAACTTCCTAATCTTTCCTAAAGCTTGATACACTCATTCCTTCTTCATTACTATTAATCGCTATGTCATCCTTACATTTGCTCAGGCTCTAAAGCATGGACATAATTTTAATTTCCCTCTTCCACATGCCACACTCTTGCAGCAAAAAATTTTATAAGAGGTACCTTCATCCACTACAAGTCTGACTATATCTCACCACCTTCACCCCTACCAAACATCAATATTAACTCTTGACTAAATTATTAATAGCTGCACAAGCAATCACCTCCTGCTTCTACATTTTCTTCTTCTTGGTTTTTAAAAAAAAATTTAGGTGAGTCAATTAGAAGAGAGCATTCACCAACTCCTACTTTCTTTTTCTTTGTCTTTTTTTTTTTTTTAGAGAGAGAGAGAGAGAAAGCATGAGGGGAGGGAGGGTCAGAGGGAGAAGCAGACTCCTCACCAAGCAGGGGCCTGATGTGGGACTCGATCAGCAGAAGGCAGTCGCCCAACCAAATGAGCCACCCAGACACCCTACTTCGTTTTTCTTATTAAAAATTAGCCATATTATGTCACTACTCTGCTTAAAACTTTTAATGATTTTCCATATCACCCAGAACAAAAGTTTAAGTCCTTTTAAGTGGTCTACATGATCTACTTTCCCCTTCTTTGATATCATATGGTTACTCTCCTTCTCTACATCTCTGCTTTACTTGCCTTAACCATTTTTCTGGACCCTGAATCTGGCGTACCCTCTGGCCTCAGGGCCTTTGCACTTGCTATCTACTCTGTCTCAAATGATCTCCCTTCAGGTATCCTCACAGCTGGCTCCTTTACCTCCTAGGTTTTTAATCCTATGCCACTTTCTCAGAGAAGCCTTCATTTGTTTACTCTGTTTGGAATTGACTGGACTGGCAACCCTCTGCTTGCTTTATTTTTTTCCATAGCACTCCAACATCTAGCATGTGCTACACTTACTACTTTTGCTTATTATTTGTCTCTCCATTATAACATGAGCTGCATCAGAGCAGAGGTTTTACTAAATGGTCATCTGAGTTACCCGATAGAAGGTCAAGCATATGGGTACACTCAAAAAAATATCTGAAAGGGAAACCTACTCATTCCCTACTCCTACCCCTGTCCAATGCACCTATATCCAGTTACACAAATGAGTCCTAGCAGAGTATTTTGCATTTAACAGGTGCCTAATGAATGATAGTTGACTTGTATATTAAAAGGAGCAATATAGTGGAGTATTTATTTACATACTCTCTTAATTGAATTCATACTGATATTAGAGCAAGGTAGCAGTCTGAATCCAAGAATGACTGTGATTTGATTCCTTAGGTTTCTAACTCTCAGAAAGTATTGAAAATTGTGGGAGTTTTATATATCTTTCAAAAATAATAAACCACATAGCATAAATAATAGACTACACAGAATTATGCATTGTATTCATGTCTATCTAGATTTTGTCTATTTTGGTAAGCTTTTTTGTTTGATTCATTAAGAGGAAATTTAATCATTATTGCACAACATTATGTGACAAAACTAGAAAATATCTACCACAAATATTTTCTTCTGAGAGCTTGCCAAGGATTTGTAGGCAGTAGATGAGTATTCTTCTCACATTTTCAAAGAAGTCTTAACTCCTTTGTATAGACCTACACCAGTCAGTTCAACAAAAATATGGAGAGAGGGAAAGAGAGAACTCCTTAAAATTAAAGCTGGGAAAGAAACGAGGCAAAATAATGAGTAAGAGCAATCCATATGCTCACAATCCCATTTTCTGCTTATCCCCAGAATCATAGGGCATTTTTACTCCAGAGAAGCATAGATCTTTTAATGTCCATCTTTCTTAGGAATTTTCTTTAAGTTCTTCTCTCTACTGATGTATTCATCTGTACAAATATGTAAATGGATGTTCATGCGTTATTAATTTACCTCTGCTATGCTGCCTTTTTTTTTTTTTATGGTAATAGGTGCTTCCTAAAGACTCAAATATCTAGTACAAAAAAATCGAAAATAAGAGTGTCTTAGGTGGGGCGCCTGGGTGGCTCAGTGGGTTAAGCCGCTGCCTTCGGCTCAGGTCATGATCTCAGGGTCCTGGGATCGAGTCCCGCGTCGGGCTCTCTGCTCAGCAGGGAGCCTGCTTCCTCCTCTCTCTGCCTGCCTCTCTGCTTACTTGTAATTTCTCTCTGTCAAATAAATAAATAAAATCTTTAAAAAAAAAAAAAAAAGAGTGTCTTAGGCATATTGTCAGGGACATGATTGGAAATTTTCTGGGAAGAATCATCTTTCAACCCTCCTTTAATCATTACCTCATATGACATTATCATTAATAAAGCAGGAAAGTGTCTTCTGTATAGCCGCAGGAGAAAAAATAACTCATAGGAGTCAACCACAGGGCATTCATTCATTTGTTCATTTCAATTAATATCTGAAAGCTCTGTGCTTAAAGTGCTTTAGTAATCACAAAACATTTTTATATACTTCTTATTTAATTCTTACAATCATCCAATTTTTGAGAAAAACTATCTTGCCTTAACAAATAAGAAAATTGAGACCCCAAGAGTTTAAGGAGTTGACTAAAGTCACAAAGTTATAGGCAGAATTGTTGATATAAAACTTTGTATATCCTGAGGCTGAAAGTATTATCCTTCCCACTATATATACTTCTTAGCATTTCCAATATACTAATACGGTGAAATATAAAAGATGAGTAACCATAGTCCTATATTCCAATAATTTATAGATAGGTGGAGTTTTTTATAAATAAAAGAGTGTGATTTTGTAAAATTATAGAATAAGTGAAGCAAGTCTATTGTGATTAGACATAGAAAATTTCTTTACCATGTAAATTTAACTGAAAAGCTAACAAATAACAAAGTAACCCTCATAAATACATGAAATCTATCCTTGAAAATTGTGAAAAGAAGAATATAAAATTCTTCCTGGAAGGTGAGTGACATTCACATCCTGGGGTTAGAAAGTTTCCTCTGAAGTTTAGAGAGACCTAGTCTTCAACAGTTCTAAGTGTTTTATTAACTTACAATAGCCCCTTTCTGCAAATGTCAGACCACTTGGCATACAGGCTCAATAACTCTTTGAGCCATGGACCAACCCTGTCTAAGATAAAGAGATGTAAAGACTCCATTAAGTAACTCAAGTGAATTCTATACCAAGTCATCTTGCTTTTAGTTATGTACTGACCTCTTGTCCCTTGACTAAAAAAGAAACAACATCCTTATTCTTCATCCACTTGTGGATATAAACCATAGAAATGGGTCCTTGTCTTATTTTCATTTCCTGTAAGGCTGTAGAGGTGGCTTGTTTTTGTCCATCCTCTCAGAAATTGAAGTCTCCTTTCTCAACTCCAGCTGACAACTGGATCTTATTCTCAGTTTTCAGTCTTTCTGGAAACTACTGCCTTCCTGCCTTTGTCTTTACCTAAGGAAAGCCTGAAGGAATTTTAGCACAGGACTTGACACACAGTAGGTATTACCAGTTTTAAAAGGGCTATGCAACAATAAATATGTCAGATTAATATGTCTTAAGTACAAGTTAGAATATAGAAGAGATAAATAAATATTTTTTAAAAACTAAGTGTTGCAGATGCTATAATGAAAGGAAAAGGATGTAAACTGGTGTAAAGGTTGTTTGTTTTTTTTTTTTTTTGAGACTCAGAGAATACTTCTTGGAGAAAAGTAGAAGAATAAGTAAGATTAAATGAGCAGGATTTTCCTAAAACATGGAAATACAAGCACATTTTTCTGAAGACAATGAGTAAAGTTATTTTTTTGAGGAAAGTATTCATATTGAAACATGGTAAAATATAAGAAATTTGGGTATATGATGGATGGGTTGGAAATTTACTTTTTTGGACATTTGAAAATAGCTGGAGTTTTGTGAGCAGGAGAGTGATAAAATCAGAGTGATATCTTAGGGATGTTTTTTTGATGGTAGTTATCAGGATTTATTAGTTGAAAAAAAAAAAAAACATGGGAAAGGGAAGTCAGTTAGTTAGGAATGCATCTAATTATCCCCATGTTAAGTGTAAGGGGTGATCTGAGGCAGTGGAAATAAGATATTTAAAAAGGGAGTTATTGAATTCTAGTGAATCATGTAAAATCATCTTATAATGCTACAAAAAATCAGTACAGAGATTTTTTTTAATACATAAATTACAAATGAAAAATCAGAAATTGGACAACAAAATTGAGATGCAAAAAGAAAAACTAAAAGATATATAGCAGAAAATTAAGACAAGATGAAGAAGAAAATATTTTGTCTGCCAGATTGGGAGTCAAGATACTAGTGAATTCATGCTCTGGAATCCAGGAAAGACCCAGGAGTTAGAGGCATCAGGTTTCTGTAAAGGACGCCATGTACAACAAGTAGACGATATGAAGAGTTGTTAAAACTCTTCTTAAGAAGCCTTTAAACCTTAGCAACCCCCTCAAATTCTATATGAGAATAAGTCAGATCCTAAAACTGGCCCCCACCCAACAGAAAACTGAGGATACTTCTCTAGAAGGACTTCGAACCCAGAGACACCAGACAAAGTCAAGGGTCGGAGGCCATACTGAAATCAAGAGAATTCCATGAAGGTCCATGCACTGAACAATGAAACCCATTTAATACTTTTCTCACTTTTTCACAGCTTTACCTACCAGACTTCCCTCACAGGTGGAGGGCTAATGGGCTCATCTCTTTGGAATCTCAGTGGCTCAAGGAAAAACACTTGACATCTGGGGAGAGAGAGTATCCTTGATTAAAAAAAAAAAAACAACTGGATTTCTGCCTAATTATCCTGCAGAAAAGCTCACTGGTCAATAAGACTTGTAATTGTACACAAAGCTTCTAATCTATTTTTAGGGCTCTACTCTTTACCATCAAATATCAGCCAAGGATTAAAAAAGCCATGCCACTTACTAGAAATAAAGAGGACAAAGAGAATAAACAAGATAGAAGAGAAAGAGCAATGCAGGAAATAGGAGAAAGCATTCAAGAAACCCTATAATCAATAGCCTTATACAGATCATATATATATGTATATATATGTATATATATAATACAAGCCATAAACTAACAATACTGAGAAGATTTTGTTAAAATAAGAGGAAAGATTTCAAACAGTAAAAACTCTTAGATAATAAAAATATAGTAGCAAAAACAAAACTAAATGGAAATGTTGGACTATAAATATAAGGAAATCTCCAGAAGGTATAAAATAACCAAAAGGCAAAATGGAAGCTAAGTAAGACCGATAACATTTTAGAGGTTTAAGCTTAAAGTCCAAACAGTCAAATAATAGGATCTCAGAAAAGACAAAAGAAAATTTGAAAGAAAAGAAATCATATAGAAAGAAATAAAACATCCAGGACTGAAATTTCTGAATTTACAGATATCAAAGTGATGATTTGTATCCACCTCAATGAATGAAAAGATTTTCACAGCAAAGTACAGAATTGCAGAATTTCAGAGAAGTGAGATATAGGCTAAAAACAAGCAATCAGAATGGTCTCACCTCTCAACAGTAACTTTGAAGCTGAAAAGAAAATAGAATCATGCCTTCAATGTTCTGTGAAAAATAATTTTCAATCTAGATTTTGAACTCACACAAATGATAATCAAATGAGGAAGTAGAATAAGCTTTTTCATATAGGCAAGCTCTAAAACCAACTAGCAAAATTGACTTCATTAAAATGAAAGAATAACCAAGAAGCAGGAAACTTGGAATTCTAGTAGCAAGTTTACAAGAGAGGTATAAGAAACTCCCACAATCATAGAGAAGGGAGATCCTGGAAGAGCAGCTATGCAGCAGCTAGAGAACAAAGCATCTAAGTCAGTTGTAACAGAAGGCTCTAAGAATAAAACAAAATTGATTAATCATCTGGTAGGTTTCATGTGTTGAGGAAGGACTTACTTTTCTCTCCAAGTGTTCGTAGATGAAACAGTAATAGGTACAGAAAAAAAATTAATAAATGAAAATAAAACAAGTACTAATTCTTGGGAAAACCAAAAGTTACACAGGGAAGAACTCATAATCATAGTATACTTACATAACTCTGATTTGAGTAACTTTTATTTAAAAGTAGTAATGAAAATGCTGAATGCTTATCTGAAATAATTACATTAAGATGTTCAGAGAAAGAGATGAGAAGGGAAGATTGTTAATACTTTAGAGAAATAAATTCTTATTTTTCAAGGAGGGAAGTAAAAAGTTATTACATAACAAAATAGAAAATTGAAAAATAATAGCATATCCCTATTTTTTAAGATACACGGAGGTGAATCTCAGGGAGAAAAAAAAAGGTAAACAATTCAAGACCATCTGCCTCTTAGGACAGAAATCAAGGATGAGAAAGAAATGTAGATATGGCCCATTAGTTTTTATTATAGGCTTTGTAGAACTCTTGATATTAATTGATTTGACTGAAAAATTTTTAAGAGAGATAGATGTTATTGCAAAAAATAATCAATGGATCAATGAAATGGAACAGTCTGACCAGATTTGGGGGCAAAGAAGAATAAATTTTTTAAATCCTGATTTCAAACCTGGGTGACTGAAGATAATTTCGAAAAGAACCATGCAGGAGAGGAAATCTGAAATTAGCCAGCGAATAAGAAGTTTGGTGTGGTAGGAAGAATCCTGCATTGATTGGCAGTTACTCTCAATTACTGTGTGAGCTTGGTTAAGTAAATTTGCTTCTGCAGCCTCAGTTTTTTTTTTTTTTTAATTTATTATTTTCAGTGTTCCAAGAGTCATTGTTTATGCACCACACCCAGGGCTCCATCCAATACCTGCCCTCCTTAATACCCACCACCAGGCTCACCGAACCTCCCACATCCCTCCCCTCCAAAACCCTCAGTTAGTTTCTCAGAGTCCACAGTCTCTCATGGTTCTTCCCCACTCCGATTTCTCCCAACTCCTTTCGCCTCTCCATCTCCCAGTGTCCTCTGTGTTATTCCTTATGCTCCACAGGTAAGTGAAGCCATATGATAATTGACTCTCTCTGCTTGACTTATTTCACTCAGTATAGCCTCAGTTTTTTAACCTAAAAGGGGATTGAACTCAATGATGGCTACCATCCCCCCGCCCCAGTATGTTTAAGAGGAACTTAATTTTACACTTTGTGTTGAAGGTGACAGTGACCTGTGTGAGAGAGACTACTAGAAATGCAGAATGGGAATGAGAAAAGCAGTCAAGGAGATAATTCTTAAGGCTTGAGAGAGTAGAACAGAGAGAGAGAAAGGGAAAGACTAAGAACAAAACCTTAAAAGGTGGCCACTTTCAGGGAGAAATAGAAGGTGGTAACAAGAAAATCATAGATGAATATTTTTAAGAGAAAATACTAGAATCGTGAAGGTGTTAAGTTTCAAAAAATAGAACAGAAGGATAACTTCAGCTAGTCATCCATTTGGCTTTAAAATAGTTTGAAGAGTTTGATGGTGCTATGAATCTAACAATGACCTCTGAAATTAAACTAGTAGAAACACTTTGACAATAGACCAGATTAAAATAAAAGTTCTAAAATTCAGCAAAGGTAAGGTTTGTTTCCCTTTTTCATTAAGTCATTTTAGGCATCACATCATAGATGTCACCATCTGGGGCATCTGTGTGGGTAAAGGTGGGCTTTCTATTTATCACCTTGAGAGATGTGGCAGTGATTGAAATCTTGCCTGAGACCATGAATTTTTCATCATAGCCGTGTGGCTATTCAGCCTGGCACACTAAATCTATAAACCTCAGCTGTGATCCAAGCAAGGTTAAATGGAAATAATACTAAATAATATTTCACCATCATGTATGCACATGCCACTTACTTTCATTTCTTTTTCATGCATAATTATTCATCCATACAGTAAAAGCAAACCGGTTACACAAAAATACAAATTCACTTTTCACATACAAGTGGTAAACCCCTTGTTGAATTTTACTGTCTTCATTTTTACATGCTATTTAATTTTATATTTTGTAATTATGTGGCTGAGAAATTATATGATTATTATCATATGAAATCTGTGTATTTTCTGGTTTTAGTAGCAACATGACACAATTTTATATATAAAATATATATTTATAATATATATAATTTACATTTATATTTATAAATATATATACCTATAAATATATACATACGGTGTATATCTATATATAGGTGTATCTCTGTATAGATACATATATCTATATATATCTATATTATATATATCTATCTCTATATGTGTGTGTGTACATATACACGCACAGATATATCAGTATATATATACAGGACTTCTCAATTTCACTCATATTACACACCCTTAATTTATAATTTTGTTTGGTTATTTATTTCAAAGTTACTAACATCCTTGTAACAATAGTTGGACTTTGTTTATAATTTTTGGTTACTTTCTTAAGTAATTATTGTATCTAACATGGCATTATTTGGCATAAAATGTGAGAATTTTGTATGACTACACTAAATATTTTATATTGCCTCCATTCCTTGAGATGGTATATCAAATTACACATTAGTTATAATAAATTGAAATATTATTTCTCTTTTCAGCAATTTTGTCATTTATGGTGAGTAATCTATCCAATTTATTCCTTAGACCAGTGAGGCTAACCTTAAGACAAGGTAGATATTTTGCCTGCACGCTGGAAATCTTTAAAGTTTGGTTTCCCGTAAATACTTACAGAATAATTACACTAATTGGATATAGACTAAGTAGATTTAAGCAGAAAAAGAAGTGTAGTATGAGGCAGTAGAGGGCAGCAAAGATCAGAGAAAAGGCATGAATTCAAATGCTGATTCTTAATCCAGGCTAATAGAGCAGTGAAAGTTCTAGAGATAATAAAGGACTGGTGCTTTCCCCAAATGTTTTGGTGAATCTTAAAGTGTTGGTCTTGCATCATCTTGGAATAAAAAGCTGCACTATTCTGTCATCTTTTGGAAAGTTGACTGCCTCTTTAATTTGGTTATCAGTGGACAGTGAACATCTTCAGGCATTCTCAAGAAATGAAACTCTATACTTTTGTGGGTATTTTTCCAAAAAATATGGCTGTTCCAATTTTTTAATGAAATAGTTAGGAAATAAGTCAATTGAGAATTTCTTTGGGATTTCTACTTCTTCAGAGATACTAAATATTTCTTAATGATTTTTGTTTCCTCATCTAGAGCAACAAAAATGAAACAGATTTGTATCTCTTTAAATATGGAGTTATTTTCTGGGTCTTTAAGAAACACATTGTTTATAAAGACAAAAAATAGGGGTGCCTGGGTGGTGCACTCAGTTGAAAATCCAGCTCTTAAGTGTCAGCTCAGCTAGTGATCTTAGGATCCTGAGATCGAGCTCCATCACCAGCTGTGCACTCCTCTTGGAGCTGGCTTGAGATTCTTTCTCCCTCTGCCCTTCCACTGTCCCTTCTCTAATAATAAATAAATAAATCTTTAAAAGATGAGGCAAAAAAATAACATAATTTTAGGTCTATTACTACTAATAGAAAACATTTGAAGGTATTTTTAAGCTTTTAAATATATTAATAGGAAAATTCAATAATGAGTTACATTTTTAAATTCCCAACTTACTGTCTATACATATTCACAGATTTATTGAATGAATATCATTCTTTCAACATCAGAAGAGGATTCTGAAATTATAATAAATTTTGCTTGTAAGTGATATACCCTACTCTCATTCTACATTTTGAAATCCATATTAAAATGGATGGGAAGTTCTAATTCTTTAGTATTATATCAGTATTTATTCTAGCAGTTTTAAGATCCCAGAAAACATCAAATTTCACAGTTGTTTCTTCGTAAAATAAAACACAGAATGTAACTGAACACTGGAGTCATCAATTAACAAAATAAAATCATGTTTGTTTTATAATGTCACCTTTCTAATACTGACTTCGTTTAGTGCCTATTGACTATCTTGTCCATGTTGTAGCTTCTTTCCTTGAAATTTAGAAATGAAAGGAGAAACAAAAACGTGTTTATGCAAGTAGAAGTGTTTAAGGCCTACCTAAAACTGCCTGGTCCATTTAGAAATTGAAAAACTTAAAATTTTTTTTAAAAATTTAGAATAAAAACCTCTGGATATCTTAACAGGTTTTCCATTTATGCAAGAGGCAATAGAAATAATATTAGTTTGAAGATTTATTTTTTTAAAGGTTTATTTATTAATTAATTTATTTATTTGAGAGAGAGAGAGCACACATGAGTAGGGGGTAAGAGGAGAAGCAGAGGAAAAGGAAGAATTTCCTGGAGCAGACTCCCCACTGAGTGTGGAGTCTGGTGCTGGACTCAGTCCCAGGAACCTGAGATCGTGACCGGAGCTGAAATCGAGGTTTGGAAGCTTAACCGACTGAACCACCCAGGTGCCCCATGAAGGCTTCTTACACAAGACATAACCTAGAAAACAGAGACTATTTCTTTCCCTCATGTTCCCAAATGACCAATCACCAAGCCCTGCTGCTTTTATATTATAAACATTTCTTGAATCTTTCCTCACTTTAAAGAGCCCTGATTATGTCACCTATAGTAACTATGGCCACCTGTAGTGACTTCATGGGAGTCCCCTTAAAAAGGCTATCTATATTAGAATGCTAACACAGATCCATTATTTTACTTACTCCACTACTTAAATACTTGTAATAAATCTCCACTCATCTACAGAATATAGTCCTAATACCTTAATACATCACCATTATT
Source organism: Mustela nigripes (assembly GCF_022355385.1). Taxonomy (NCBI): domain Eukaryota; kingdom Metazoa; phylum Chordata; class Mammalia; order Carnivora; family Mustelidae; genus Mustela; species Mustela nigripes. The sequence goes on along the minus strand of NC_081557.1, from coordinate 143,414,503 downwards.
TTTGCATTTGAAGTGTATTCCCATTTATTGACCAGAAAGAACTCGATGCCCAGTATTTCTATGTTTAGACAATGTCAATACAAAGCCAGAATTATTATTGGGAGTTATATCAAAGAATTTAAAGTCAGAAATTTTTAAAAATAGATGTCAGTTTAATATATGTCTTAGCATCAAAGGAAAACCGAGTAGAAAACCAAAGCAGAGTAGACAGTGGTCATGACAAAAACTGATGAGGAAAATATTGTCCAAGTTTTTACCAGAGGCTATATAAAGAGGGGAACTGTATTAGAGATTTGTAGATTTAAATACAACAATACAGCAGCAAAATAGTATTTTTGTCTCTTAGCTACATTCTTTTTTTCTCACATTTCCTTTTCAAAAAACAATCATCAGCTCTGAAAAAAACTAATTCCTTGAGACTTTTATAAACAATGAACAGTCATGGTTGGGCATTTTCTCTGAAGAAAAGATGGGAACCAAAACAAAGACGCTTTCATCTTCTGTCTGTGTTTGGTAAACTAGCACTATTAGTTAGAAAGGATCTATCATTTGTTTATTCATCTCCTCATGTGTCCAAGCAGCCACAGAAAGTGTTTACAGAACAAAACAGCTCATTTTGTTCTCCAGAAAATCAAGCTATTGCAACTGGTAGGATTAATTAAAACAGCATGAGTGTGGAAGAAAAAGCAGCTTGTTAGCCAGAAAAGAGACAAGACCAAATAAGCCAATATTTCATTAAATCTTGAAAATGATAAAAGTACTTGTTTCTCAATGGATCCTGGACTTCTGAATAAATTTTTTTCAACCAGTTTGATTTTCATTTTGCATGAAAGAATATTCTTAATGATAGAATGGTCTTTAGTCAGTGTAATTGCAGACCTTTCCGCTATTTTATGCATTTAAAATATTTAACTGAACAGTTAGTTCTCTCTTTCAGTTTGATCATTTGGTATCATCTGTGTCTATTTGACTCATGACACATGCAAAAAAATACTAATTTTGAATAAATTTAACATAATTCTAAAAGATATTAAAATGAATCAGTAAATAATATTAAAATGAATCAACGCCAAATAATCCCTGTACTAAAGTATAAAACATGATAAAGAAAATATGTGATGAGATACTAGACTTCAATAATTTTTAAATATAGTTCATATGAAAAGAAATGAGCATGTGAAAAATCAAATAACACTACAAAACCCTAATGAATAATGTCATAAAACCTGTTTGTTTTGAAAATTACTACTGAAATTTTGAGTTGAGACCCATGCCATGCACCAATTTTGTCTTTCCTCAATATTTAATTTATCAATACAACGATCTCAGCACTTGATTATGCTTATTCCCATTGAAAATGATATAATTTTCTCTCTCTTCTATTGAACATGAGATGACTACAGTCACTTTCCTTACATAGTTATAAACTCCTTATGGTTTCATCATTTTTATTAAGAACTACTAACTCCTTATGGTTCCTTAGTTTGTTAATTTAAAATATTTGTCACTAAATGTCACAATTAATGAATTTGAGTCCATGTTAAATTATTTGGGGTAGGATTTAAGGAAATGGAGTTTTGCTGTGGATGAGATGCAGGAATAAGTCTATGATTATTTATTTACTTACTTACTTACTTACTTACTTATATAGATATGATTGCTTATCCTCATACATTTATCTGGAAAGAAGACTAGACTGAAACTGAATCTGTAAGTGGAGAACCAGCAACAGGCACTCCTCTTAGGGACCACAGAATAGTTCGCTCTTTTGCGGCTTAGGTAGAATTTATGTTTTTTTAACTCTCAGATATGATTACTAGAGATCTTGCTTTTGTCTTGATTTATTCTGGTCACAGAGGCATTTTGTCTGATGCACCACCCTAGCTAATAGTAGCAGGCCAGTTCCAGATGTCAGGGCTGTTTTCTCTTTCTCCACTTAGGCTAAATGAGGTTTTCCTGATCAGGTTTTTGTTTTGTTTTGTTTTGTTTTGTTTTGTTTTGTTGGAAAATCAAGTAGTCATAATTGGACTAAGATTAGTCACTTGCTCTTTCTGTTGCAGGGTGAGTTGTTGAACTCTCTTATGTGACAGTTGCTACCTAGTAGCATTTGAAGCAGGTCAGAATACACCTGTTAACTATGGTATAAGCAATTATTAGATACAAAATGATTATCAGTCCTTGACAGAAATCTTGACAGGGTTCTAGATTATAAAACCCAGGGAATAGTGCCATCTACGTTTGTTTTAGAAAGTAAGATAACTTTTTTTCCTTAGCTTAGTCATGGGTTCATGTGCTTTCTTGTAGTACAGAAATGCAGCAAGAGCCTTTCCTGCAGTATAAATCTTAGTTAATTAAGAGAAAAGTGAGGATGATATAAATTGTCCATGGCCCTTGCTAGTGACTTTAGACTAGTCTGGAGGGCTTTCAGAGTAAAAGTTGTATTATTTGTGGTTTTTGCTACAAAATCAAGTTTTGCACCATTTGCCAGTTGTATTATCTCAAATATGAACATTGCAGCTCATATATGTCTGAAGAGTTGCCCTTCTGAGAGTTTTTAAAAGAAGCATGTATATGCATTCTTTTGGAGATTAATGAGCATTTTTCTGCAGGGAAACATAATCTTATACATGATAGTCTTCAATATTTAAAGTCTGTAATGATGATTTGGAAATACAATAGATAAGAAAGCATGAAGGCTCAATGAAGTCACTTATGGGAGAATGTAGCTAGAGAGGATTAAAGGACACAAGGCCACTACAACATTTAAAAGTCAGGTAAAGAGGAAGAAACAGCAAAGTACATAGAGAGAAAGGTCCTGGTGAATTAAATTTTTAACAATCTGGAAAATACAATGTCAAAGAGTCCATAAGAGGGAAGATTTTCAAGGAAGATAGATAGGGTATATGGTCAAACGCTGCTGGAAATCAAAATAGAGAGAAAATGACCATAGGTTGTACAAAGGAGAGGCCAGGGTTATCTTGACAAGGACATTTTGGTGACTAAGAGGGACAAAAACCATTTGAGTGGAACAGTGATTGGAACAATAATTAGCTGAAAAGTACAATTCTTTAAAAATTCCAGGTAACATCAAATTATGAATAAGTCTAACAAAACTCCACAAAATCTATATTAACAAAATATTAAGTAAAACTCCCCAAATTATAAAAGAGAAATTAAACAAGCTGAAATTTCTATTGTATTTGTTCTTTGATGAAATGACTTATCATAAGTATATCAACTTTTTTAAGTATATCAATTTTCCCTAAGATAATTTGTTCATTTAACTTGCTCCCAATACATTTATTCCAGAATTGTTCATGAAGTTTTCTATGTTGACCATAATGTCTATAAAGAAAAAAATTAGCTCAATTGCTTAAGCATCTGCCTTCAGCTCAACTCATGATCCCAGGATCCTGAATTGAGCCCGGGTCAGGTTCCCTGCTCAGCGGAAAGTCTGTTCCTCCTTCTTCCTCTGTCCTTCTACACACTTGTGATCTCTGTCTTTCTCAAATAAATAAATAAAATATTTTAAAAAATGAACTTGCAACAATATGCAGGAAAATCTGAGGCAGAAGAATAATGAGCAAAGATTAGTCATACAAGATTATAAAACAAGAGGAAATGTTAGTACTGGCCACAAATGCTAGATATAACAGAGAACCCGTACATAGTCTTAAATATATATGAATTGTTGGTTACTGATGAAAGTAGCATTCTAAATCAGTGAGGTAGGTGAGCAGAGTAGGTGTTGATTAAATGGTTCTAGCATTGGGGTATCTAGGTGGCACAATCAGTTAAGCAACCAACTCCTGGTTTGGGCTCAGGTCATGATCTTGGGATCATGAGATCAAGCCCCATGTCAGGCTCTCCACTCAGCTCAGAGTCTGCTTGGGACTTATGTTCTCTCTGTGCCCCTCTCACATGCTCCTCAATGCCCATACTCTCTCTCTCTCTCAAATAAATAAATAAATCTTTTTTTAAATGGTGCTAGGATAATTGGATAGAATCTGGAGAAAATATATGAGTTAGAGTCCTTCTTTCAATGTTTACAATGTTTACAAATTTCAGAAAAGGCAATTTTTTATAAGTAAAAAATTGAAACTGCAAAATGTGGAAGAAAACACTGAAAAATTTTCTTTTATTCTTTATTTTAAAATGTCTTTTTGGGATGGTATAAAACCTTTCTAGTCATTGTGCAGAATCTATTCAAGAAAATATTGATAAATTTGAGTTCATCAAATTAAAAGGTTCTCCATAGCAAGAAAAATTAAAAAAATAATAATAAACTCAGTAACTTAGATTTTTAAATAACTTATATGCTAATAAGCTAATTCTCATATTTGTCCTGTCCATACAAATAAGTTATACAATTATCAGCGACCCACTTTTTAAAAATGTCTACATATAAATTCACAGAAAAAAGAAATAAAATTTTGAAGATCTCAACCTCAATCACAATAAAATGAAGGTACATTAGAATTTACACTCTGACTGCATAACTGAAACTTTATACACACTGAACAACTCCTATCTGCTGTACAAACATTGTACCTATAGTTAACAGTACAGTATTGTGTGCTTCAAAATGTGTTGAGAGGGTGTGTCTGCTATTATGTGTTATTACCACAGAAAAGAGGAGATGGGTACAAGGAACCTTTGGGAGATGTTGGATATGTCTATCACCCTGATTGTGGTGATGGTCTCCAGGTGTTTGTATATATCTAAACTCACCAAATTATACACATTAAATGTGAGCAGTTCTTTGTATATCAGTTATTCCTCAATAAAACTGTTTTTAAAAATTACATTTGACTATCAAGTTTTCAACTAAAGCTCTTGGTGAAAAGCAAATTTTCCTAATACACTGAGTTAGGGAAGGCATGGGAAAAAAGTCTCTCTCATGCAGCACTGGTATGAACATGCATTGGTACAACCCCCCGGGAAGGTAATTTCACAACATCTATCAAAACTGTAAATAAACATATCCTTTATTTGATAATTACACTTTTAAGACTTTATCCTATAAACATATGCCATAAAATATAATAACAAGACTTTCAGAGTGGCATTTATGGAAGATAGCAAACCATGAACCTGTAAAAAGGAATGAGGCATACCTACACACATTTCCACGAAAGACTTCCTTGATGAATCATTAAGTGGAGAAGCAAAGTGTGCTATACTTTGTGCAAAATAACAAAATAAAATCACTTCAAGAAAGAGACCTGAGCATTGGAGATCAATGACAGAAAAATTGCTTACTTTGTACTGCTTGACATTTAGTACAAGTTGAAACTTTACCATAGTCATGTGTTACTTTCTCAAAAAACTATATTAAAAACATTTTTGAGAAGGACAAAGAATCAATGGGAAGTAGTAATTTGATGACAAAGGGTAGGAAAAATTAACTCTAGTTTGCTGAAGTGGATACAGAAACTAGATTAATATGGGCCAAAGTTTTGTTTTTGTTTTTGTGGTTGCTCTTTAAAAACAAATAGTTTTTAAAGGGGTCTGTTACCCATCTGAATAAACCTGAAGGCTGATTGTATACCCATGAGAATGAACCAGTTAGGTGGGAAGAAAGGGTGCTTCACACAAAGGCAGGAGATAAGCCCTTGAGAAGGTCCAATCAGTTCAGGTGAACAGAAGACACCACCTGAGGTCACAGCAGGGGTACTCCTAATTTAACAAGCAGAGTGAAGAAAGTTGTTAGATTTGTGTGTGTGGGTGACAAAACTCTGGTGGAGATCTTAGCCTGGTTGGAGTAAGGAGATATCTCCCATTTTAACAGGTAGAAGGCACAATTTGGGAAAAAAATCCCAGCTAAGCTTTTATATTTTTAGGTGAGCAGAAGAGCCTGCCTCTAATCAATCCATCTTCTAACAGGAAGTCTTGCTGGAGGTAGTGGGAGAATTTTGTGGGAAGAATATCAAGGGTCACATATTCATCTCTGATCATGGGAAATTGAGTACGACTATCAGACGGTTAAGAGCGTTTTGAGGATTGTGGATAACTTACAGTGAAATGACCGTTACTACAAGAGATGAAGAGGATAATAATGGAGATTAATCTGTTTACAAGGGAGTCTGATGATTCACCTTGCAATCTAAACTAGGCTAAATGTAAGTGAAGATGGGGGTAGGGAGGCCAAAAGGATGTAGTCGTAGGATAAGTGGATTTAAGATCTGAATTAATTCAAATAGCTGTCCTGGGGATTAGCAGAGAAATGGAACCCGAAGGCTAAAAAGCCAGGCTAGAGTAGGATGTTCGGAATAGAGGTCTTAGCGACTGCAGAATACAGAGCAGACCACAAACGTGGGTGGCTGCTGTAGATTAGGGGTACAGACGGGAAACAAAGGATTTTTCTATTCCACATTTTCTAAGAGATTGACAAGTAGTAGGTATTGAATCTTATCAAATATATTTTAGCCTCTTTTGAAATAAGTCTTTTTTATTGAATATATGTATATATGTAATATCTTATATATCATATATATAAAATATCTTATGTTGCTACTTTTTAACTACCTTCTTGTGGAAAAAAAGGTACCTGAAAATAGAAATTACTTCCTTAACAGTCTGTTTTATACAATTTGCTAGGATTTTATTTTGAATTTAACATTTAATATCATAAAAATTACTATACTTTCAGAAAAATATTACCTTCAAAAGCTGAATTGGATAATTTTCTATCCTTTTCTATACTCCTGACCACATGATTTGGCATGGAAATGTTAAATCTGTTCCTTGTAAATTTGTAATAAATCATCTGTTTTTATTTAGAGTTTTATGTGGAAATAATATTTCAATGTGCACTTTCTCATTTTACTTCCTATTTCTTGGCATACTTTAGAAGTTTGTTATTACCCACAAGATCATTTATTTCACAGAAATCATTTAATATATTAGCATTGGGGAGTATACAGTATGATCTTATAATTTTAATATCCTACTTGTATGTTTTATATTCCTTCTGTCTCATGGAAAATTCACATTTCATGATTACAGTTTCCAGAAATTTAACATTCTATTTTTTCCCAAAGAATTAACTCACATTTCCTTTGCAGTTCCACTATTTTTTTCTTTTTTAAATGTACTTATTTTAACTCCTTCCTTCCTTTTTTTTTTCCTTTTCTTCCTCCATTCTTCTTTTTTTTCTCTTTGTTTTCTTTTTAAGTTTGATTTATAATATTTTTCTGGGTATCCTAATTTAGACACTGAGTTCATTTTGGTGTTATTGTTTAATCATGGAATTACATCTGGCTTTGAAGGAATTATATCAGCTTTGTAATGTAGGGTTCTCATTTTTATAATAGTCTCCAATGGCTTGTCATCATGTGTAATGATTATTGTATTTTATTTTTAAAGATTTATTTTTTTATTTCAGGGGGTTGTGAAGGGCAGGAGGAGAGGGAGACAAAATCTTAAGCAGACTCCCCGGTGTCTTGATCTTACTACCCCGAGATCACAAGAGCTGAAACCAAGTGTCAGATGCTCAACCAACTGCACCCCCAGGTGCCCCTATAATGATATCTTTAAAGGTTTTATTTTTTTAAAATCTCAAATATCATATTGACAAGCTTGAATTTTTCTTTGTTTCTTTTGCTTTGCAGATGGTTCACTTTTTGAATTTTGTATTACATGTGTGTGTTAAAAGAACTGACCTGAAAATTTTATGCAAAAGAAAGGCCTATGAGTCACTTATTCTTTTGACATGCTTGGCACTGAAATAGTTCACTAACATGATCCTATTTCATGGATAGTCTTTAACTAGCACTTTACCTTTCCTTTGAATTGGTGTGCTTTATTATGGTGGAGGGTTTTTGTTTTGTTTTGGTTTTGGTTTTGGTAGGTTGTTGGACATTTTTTTTTTCTACAAAAACTTACAAGAAAAAAGAAAAGCCACTCTGGGAGCTGGTAATTTTTAATACCTTGGGCAGAAAGAACAAAGGATAGATAAAACGTTATCACTGAAGCAGGCATTATCTTACTAAAGGGATTTTAAAAATATGCAGCATGGCAATAATTGTTGTGCATAATTGCCAATGTTCTGAGAACAAAACAATACTGCTAATATCTATATAATGCTTTGAATTTTATAATTGATACCTGACATTTTATGGTTGAAATTCCTGGACTGGTTATGACATGATTTGCTTTTAAAGTCTGTAATTATAGAGTCGAGCCATGAGAAAATAGATCACTATTCCATAAGTGATAAAATTTATAAGACACTACAAAGATATTACACATCATCGTGCTATCTTCCTGAAAAGCTATAATACAAACCACAACCCCTAAATTTCCCTAAGATTTTCCGTTTAGGTGGTGGCCATCGTTAAAAAGATGAATTCTAAAAGTCAGAAGTAACTATGAAAGACTAGCAGATTTATGTATGATATATGTGTTTCTTGTTAGGAGGCATTTTAATGTGTTTCTCATAAATAGTAAAATTGGAGTGTCCTAAAATGTTATAGTACTTAGTGAAAATTGGACTCATACAGGTATCCTACGATAAACTTAGATAAACTGTCAAATCTTCATATAACTCTTTTTTTTCTAAGAACAGACGTGTTTTATTCAGTTCCTGCCTTTGAAGTTGTTTTTATTTTGTTATTAATTCAAACTTACTTCCTTCTTATAAAAAAAATCCATTTATGATTTATTTGTTCAAAGTTGTGCAGTACCATGAGTGCATTCAAAAATTGCTTAAGCAGATAAACAATTTCCCTGAGTCCATGTATTAGTCCATGTATTAGTCTAATGAAGTCACAAAAAAACTTACTCCAGTTTCCTTTATACATTTTTACTGTTTGTCATTCTTCTTTATTATCACTTTTTCCTTTGCCTTTTAACATTTGCATATTCCAGAATTCCGGCCTAGTGTCCTCTTTCCAGGCAAGTCCATAATTCTGGTTCAGTTACTTCCCACTTATCTATACTTCACATAGTATCTGACCATCTTTCAAAAACATAGGTTATAATATTCACAACAACTATGTTGTAGGCACAATGCTAGAGTGGAGAAAATAAAACTAAATGATATATTGATCTCAACATTGAGACATTAGAAGTCTAGGATTCTGTAAGTCCCCTACTTTGAAAAATTCTCAGTGATTCTCCAATACTATAAAATTTGCCCAGAACTTTAAGGCCACCACAGATTATAGTCCACCCTATAATAAACATCTTGAGTTTCCTCTCTCTCTCTCTCTCTCTGGTAACAATATCTTGAAGTCTTTTGAAAATCAACCCTCTTCATTCAATGCACGCACTTTTTTAGAAAAAGAACATGTGACTCAGATTTAGCTAATCAATACACTGAATTCCCTAGACCATAGTGATTAATTTAGGGGTGGAAATATGAACAGACCAATAAGCACGGTGTTCTCTTCCTGGTCACAGACATTGATAGAAAATTAATAATGACCCAAGATGATCCAATAAGAATCCTTGTACTTAAAAAAGACCCAAGCCTTTTCCATAGAGCTTGAACTTGGGAAGATGTCATATGAACTTATTTTTGCCATATTGTGAATACAGAAAGAGAACCTATCTGTATTGTTAGGGTTTGACCAGAGAATGGAGCAACTACAAGCAATATGGTATAAGGGATTTATTACTAAAATAAGACATGACACAATTGAGAAGGGCTGCTGAAGAAATCCATGGGAAGGACATTGGCTCTATGTCTGGTAATAGGCTTGAAACTGATATTTAAGAAGTAAAACTTGGCAAGAAATGAGGTGAGAGAATGAGAGAAAATTGGGACCCATGAGTTCTTGTTGGAAACCACAAAAATAAACTGGAGTGCACAAGAGTAAACTGGAACCTGAGCCTATCTCTCCCCATCTCTAACCTTGACATCATCATAGGTTCCCTGTAAAAGAAGCTGATGCATTTCTCAATCACACTCCATGTATGCTCTACCTGGACCCTGAGAAGCTGACAGATAAGGTATACCAGGTGATAAAAGAGCTATAGGCTACATGGCTGTCACATATCAATACGGTAAAACAACAAATCCACATGTGCAGTCAACATCACTTGACATCTTACCTTACCGTATCTTCAGAACTTAATGCCTACAGCTTCACGTCTACTTTCTTTTTTTTTTTTAATATTTTATCCATTTATTTGATAGGGATGATAAGTAGGCAGAGAGGCAGGCAGAGAGACAGTAGAAAGCAGGCTCTCCACGGAGCAGAGAGCCCGATGTGGGGCTCGATCCCAGGACTCTGGGATCATGACCTGAGCCGAAGGCAGAGGCCTTAACCCACTGAGCCACCCAGGCGCCCCTCACGTCTACTTTCTAAAGCTTGCTGCATTCTACTTGTGGCAAACCCTAATCCAAAATCATAGGAAAAAAACAAAAACAAAAACAAAAAACAAAAAACTGTGGTTCCAGGTTAGCAAAAATGGCACAAAACCAGCACACTATGTAAAAAGGGAATCGCGGGGCGCCTAGGTGGCTCAGTCAGTTAAGCATCTGACTTTGGCTCAGGTCATGATCCCAAGGTCCTGGGTTTGAGTCCTGCATCAGGCTCCCTGCTCAGAGGGGAGTCTGTTTCTCCCTCTCCCTCTGCTGCTCCCCCTGCTCTCTCTCTCAAATAAATAAAACCTTTAAATAAATAAATAATCAATAATCAACACAAAAACATGAATCTAAAACATGAACAAAAGAAACTTGATCCTCTTAACATCCCCCAAGATCAAGCAAGCCCTGGAGTTTTCAGTTGTGAGTTAATACACTTTCTTTGTGACAAAGTACTCTGGATTGTATTTTCTCTCACTTATCAAAAGATATGAGAACTGGCACTAAGACTGGAACATTGCCAATGGCTGACAGCAAATTCAAAATTGAGAGAATCAAGGAGAGGGGAGAACTCTCCCACTTCTGTTGGGGACAGATAATAGCATTTGTAATTTGGTTGTAGAGGGTAGAGATAGGTAAATACACATCCATTTTAGCTTGGTGCTCAGAATTTATCCTTACTGAGACAACAGCATTCCTGGTCTTGATATGAAAAATGTGAGATTTTGGAATGTGGTTCTTATTTCTATGGCTCTCTATAAGTCCTATAAGAAAAAGACAAGCTTATGTTGAAATTGGTTTACTTAAATGCAGCCAGGAAGAAAATGTGGCTTTACTGAGAAATACCTTTCTCACCTGAGACCTATTCAAGGTCACTGAGAAATTTAAAAGATTAGAAAGCTGAATTCTTTCTTCCAAACTAAAGTTACTGCCAGCAAAAGTGGGGAAATAGGAACAATAGGAGGAAATAATATTAAAACCTGTGAGAAGCCGTTGTCATCAGTTTCCTCCAAAGAAGTTTCTATTTTAAACTACTTAGAAAAGAGGACTGTTACCCTACCTGAAAGATGCCACATGATGTGTAGTTGGGAGCAAGAGTCAGAGTGGTTCTATCTCCCACCCGAGTCAATGTGGTAAACTGTCCCAAGTCAGAAGCAAGGTTTAGACAAGCAGATGAAAGGAATGGGCAGAGCAATGTGTCTGGAGGATACTAAGAGAAAAATATGGGACATGGTTTTAATACAACGACTTGCTTACAGAGATATCTGGGTGGTTCAGTGGGTTAAGCATCTGATCCTTGGTTCCGGCTCAGGTTATGATCTCAGAGTTGAGGGATTGAGCCCCACATTATGTAGGGCTCCACACTCAATGCAGAGTCTGCTGGAGATTCGCTCTCTCCCTCCCTCTCTGCCCCTGCCCCTAACTCTAAATAAATAAATAAAATCTTAAAAAAAAAAAGAGAGAGACTACTTTGAAGAGATTTCTGACCTTTAGTAGTAGTCCATGGAATTGTTTGGAACACATATATTGAAAGTACACTGAAATTTTAAGAGTTGTCCCATCAGCATTGGAAAACAATAGCTATAATTACAATCTCTAAGGCATATCCCAAATTCTTAATCATATCACAGTGGAAGGGGATGGGGCATACTCCATATGTATATCTCACATTTAATTACTGGAACAACAACAAAAAAAGAAAAAAATGAGGAAAACCTAAATAAATCAAATAATAAATAAATAAATACATAAATAAATAAATAAGGAAAGCCACCCAGAAGAGAAGAATCAGGCCAACTGATTCAAAGCTACTAACAAAACAGAGCAAACAGGGCAAAGAACACTTGCTATTTTTTTTTAACCACAAATTATATGTGGTATGAACTCTTGGCCACTATATTTATTTGTCATTTGCCCCACCCAATAGTTGTTTTATTGCAAATATTTCTTTTCTCTGTCATTTTTTTTTTTTTTTACAAATGATAGGTTATTGTATAAAGGTAAATTTCTTGTTAGTTTGCTGACCCATGAGGAGTTACATTCAGGCCTAATAAATAAGAATTGAAATTAACCAGAGGCATAGATCTGGACCTGGATACAGTAACTGGGAATGGCGAATTTAATAATAAGGCTGTTTTATGATAGATGGCCAAAGGGACAGACTATTATGGACCTTTGTTATTTTTCAACTGCCATGACCCATGACCTCTGTTATTTAAGGGGGGAGGTGCTCTATTCTCAGCTCCAAGAACGGAGTATCAGCACACATCTGGCCAATGGTACATGGCAGTTTTGGAGCAGAAGTGGGAACCTGATGAAATGGATCCAACCATAACTTCTAGATCAAGCATAGGAGTGGTCAAAAAAAGTTCACTCTCTTTCCCTCCAGATTTCAACCAGGAAAGGAACATAGGGCAGAAAGCACACACCATGGTAAGGCATATGTCTAGCAAAATATGAACCCAACAGACAAGAAGCAGACTGGAGCAATTCAGAGAAAGAAACCAGATCCTGCTAATTGAGAAAGACTCTGAATTGAAAAAAGACTGAAAGCTTACACTTATCTAACCCTAGATTTGTCAAGAACATAAGCTAATTATCTTTTCAGTTAAAGGTATTTGAGACTGAATTTGTTTTCACTTTTAACATGAAAATGAATCCGAACTAACTTTTTCAAATTACTTCTCCCTCCCTAATCCACAATTTTATGCCATAGTCACCCAAAGCGTAACCAAATCTCACATTTTGAAAACTTGGCTCTTGGAAGGCTTTTGACTGGAATGTCCATTTTCCTTTCCTGCCCGGAAAACTTCTATTTACTTCTGTTTAAGGCTAATGTACATGTTGTCTCCTTTGTGAAAGCCCTGCCAAACATTCTGAATGGATGAATGCGCTTCCAAAGTCATTACCATTTCTAAGTTGACACCTAAAATGACTGGTTTGTCTGTTGTATGTGTCACTCAGATACAATAACAAGATTCTGTTAATTAGCTGGTGGGTTTCTGTTTTGTATACTCTATTAGTTGCTTTGGCTTTCTAGAGAAAATTACTACGCAGACCCTCCCAACATACACACACACTCATTTTCAAAAGTTAGCATTATGTTACTCCACTTTTACGAAAGACGTATTTTTAGTACCTGTTTTTGCTAACTGAAAGAAATCCAAAGAGGATTTTGGCTTTTAGGAGAAAAGGTGAAAAGCAAAAATAGCTTTCAGCATTTGTTTTCTACCAGGCAGCTTGAATCCCAAGCACCAAGTGTAGCCCCGCCAAGCTCCTTCCTTGGAAACCGCACTCAGCATCTCAGCACCAAGCTCAGCAGCCTTGAACTCTATCTATGAGCATCTGTGCTTCATCTTGATTGATTTTGTGCATCCCTTAGCAAGATGTGCCCTATGCTATCAGAAAAGCCTAAGAGGGTTTATTTTTTTTAGGTCTGGTAATGCTCAAAAGTTTTTCCAAATAAATTAATGATAACTTCTTCTTTGCCTTATGCTTGAAAGGTTTCCTAGGAATGCTCTATTTTGGGATAGCACAGGAGAAACCTGCATGTAGGTTTTAAAATAATTTGTAACAAGATACTGGCAGTTGCAGTTCCATTTTAATTTCCAAAAAGAGTATTCCTTCTCTAAAATCTTTTTTTTTAAGATTTTATTTATTTATTTGACGGACAGAGATCACAAGTAGGCAGAGAGGCAGACAGAGAGGGGGAAGCAGGCTCCCCACTGAGCAGAGAGCCCGATGCGGGGCTTGATCCCAGGACCGTGAGATCATGACCTGAGCAGAAGGCAGAGGCTTTAACCCACTGAGCCACCCAGGCGCCCCTCTAAAATCATTTTTAAATGAAGCATATCACTCCTTTTCTGAGTCACAAGTTGTAATTCTTAAATAACATTATGTTTATTTGTAATATTTTTCCATCAAGTAGAGACTCACTGAGTGTCGACCCCTAATTATATTTAAACATTGTGTGTTTTTCTGTGCTAAGCCTTTCCAGAATTTTTACTTTTCTTTTTATTTACTCCCATTTCAGAAAGTACTTAAGTTGGCTGAAAATAATAATTTCCCAAAAGCCCGTAAACACGAGTATTTTAAAGCTGACAACGCTCTGTTAAAGTTATGTTTTAAATGTCTTGCATAATGTAGCTATCCTATCTGATACTTATGAGGTAGAATGGCATAAATACAAATGGTGATTACCAAAACTATTTTAGGTATTATCTTGGGGAACCAAAACAAAGAACGTTTATTTTTAAATGGAGATGTTACAAAAAATATCATATCCTCTCTTTTCCATTGTTCAGTAAGTTCTAGCATGGTGTTTTATAAGCTATTTTTCATATGTTTATGGCACAATGCTAACTGTTTTTATTAGGAAATGGCCTGCTGGCTGAGTGCCCATTCATTGTACCCCAGCATTTTCCCTCAGCTGTATCAGAGCAACAAACTAAGAAGTTCACTACTTCCTCATTAATTCTGGAAAACTCATACCATGAGTAACATATCATGAACCCAGGAACCGTTTTATGTCTTGACAATTGCTGGAAGTGTTTTATTTTGTAACAGAATTTAAGAATATCCAATTTAAATAGCAAACAGTGCATATTGTGGAAACCGAGTCTGTAAATCTCATAATTTTCTTAAAGGATAATAATTGTGACTCAAACCCTGTGAGTCAGGTACTAATAACTTGTAAGCCTATTTCCCTTTTCAATGGCTTCTCATTTGTTGGATATATTACCATAATTTTTTATTGTGAAAGATAACACAAGGGATCATTTTTAGTTTGACGTTTCCTATAATTTATGAGGACACTTCAAATTGCTCAAGTCCTAAAGGTAAAACTGGAAAGCTTGTGAATATTTAGGATAGAAGTAATGCCAAGAGAGGGAAAACTGTGGATTAACAGAAAAATGAAGTTTTAGCCTATTTATGCTTTAATTCCCATCCACTCACAGCTCTATTTTCTGCTTTTCAATTAGAATCCCACTCTTCAGCTAAATATTTACAATGCAAAGTAAGAGAATGACTTTGGGCCCTGGACACAAACAATCTAAGTCTGATTCTGACCTCCTGCCTATGCAACTTAGTTCAATTAATTTAGTATTTCTAAAGTTTAAGGCCATTTGCTAAAAGATGAGAAATTAATTTCACTTACAAGTCTGTTATGACTATATTAAAGAAACTAAATAGAAATTATGTTATAAAAAAGACCTGGTGAGACGCAATAAATAGAAGGTGTTCATAATAAGCCCTCAACTAACATCATCAACAACAGCAGTATTTATCAACTATGAGTATCTACTTAGGGTCTTTACAAATCGAGCTATTTCAGCTGTAAATTCTAATAGTTACGATTGCCTTGTTGTTATTACTACTGTTCTGTTATTTTGCTATTATTACCCCAAGTTTAGAAATAATGTACTTCCCTAAATTGAATACTTTGATTGGGAGAAAACGAGATTGTTATTCTGGAATAGAAAATAAACAAAACAAAACTTAAGAGGACCACACACGTTCCATTCATTTTCCTCAAAAACAAATCGTCCAGCTCATAAGCTGTTGTCCTGGTACAGGTTTCCACCACTATCCGGAAGAAAACCATTCCTAGGAAACCTTTCATAAACCAAAAGAGCATAAGGCTAAGCAATTACCATTAATTTATATAGAAAAATGTTTGAGCATTCCCAGACTCCTAAAAATAACCTCTCATAAGCTTTTCTGATATTGGAGGACACATCTTGCTAATGGATGCACAAAATAAATCAAGCTAAAGCACAGATGCTTATACACACAATTCAGAACTGTGGAGCCTCCTGCTGACTCAGGACACCTGAGTTCCCAGGGAAGGAGCCTGGGGGGACCACAGTGGCTGCCTCTGTACAGGTGGGCATGGAACACAACTTTGGCTTATCACCTTTCTTTGATGGAAGTGAAAATCCTCTTCAGATTTCTTTTGGTTTGGCGAAAACAGGCACTAAGTAGGTCTTTCATAAAAGTGAAGTGGCATAGTGTGAACTCTTGAAATGGAGGGCATACCTGCATTTACCTCTGGCTCTGCTACTGCTGGTTCCCTGCAGGATACATCGTCTTCACTATTCCCCTATGTTGTCCCTTTCAAACCTCAAGCAGCTCCTCCTGCCTAATATGTCTCCCAGATGAAAATCAATACAAGATTTTCTAGACATATATTTATTTGTTTTGGTAGAAGAAGCTTCAGATTGGCCATTAACCAAAGATTACAGAGATTCATTGGGTCTCCCAGGGCCTGCCGCTGTGGGTTTTGGGGGAGGTCTGTCCAGATGTCTTGCTATTTTTATCTGTCAACCCCATCTGTTTACTGATGACCTACAAGGGCTATTACCATGTCAGAGGTGTCACAAGAAATATTTATCCTGGGATACAAAAAAAAAAAAAAAAAAGAAAGAAAGAAAGAAAGAAAAGGAAAGAAAGAAGACAGAGAACCATTTTCTTTGGAAATTGATGAATCCCATTTGGTTCATTGGTCTTGAACTTGACACAGTAAAGAAACAGAAAGATGGCTCAGTTTATCAGCTGCAGCCCTGATACTTGACAACCCGGAGAGCACTTTCATCCACCTCTCTACAAGGGCTTATGCTCAGATCCCTCCAACCTGATTGAGGATTTGGAAAGTTCTCAGAACATCTTTTGTACCAGTCCTCATGTATTTCACAAAGTGACCTTAAATATATGCTAATGACTTTTTCCGAGGGCTATTACAAAACACGCATGTCCATACATGTAAGTACACATCATACCAAATTAAATAAATTACCATTAAATAAAATACCAAAATAAATAAATTACCATTCTAATGTATAAAGTCAGAAGAGTAAATTTTGTCCAAATTTGCCAGGGGGATAGGTTTCTACTGTTGTTAAGAAGAGATTGGTAAGGTTTAGCCCAGGCTGTACGACCTACTCTCTTTGAGACTTGGGCAAGTTACTTAACTTCTTTGTGCCTCACGACATAAGATAGCTATACTCAGAAGTTGGTTCTGAGAATTCAGTTTATTGGTATGAGTTTAGAACATTTTTTTTGTAAAACCTTTAATATTTGTTAGACAGTATTACTTTAAAAATATCCAGGAAATTACTATTATTCTACACCAATTTACATTGTTCAGATTCAGAAATCTTTAAAATAATTTTTTTTTTTTTAGTTTTTGATAAACCACAACATTTGGTCATAGAAAACATAAACCAATTATTGGGATAAATCCAGAAATCTCTTTAGGTTTGCATTTGAATATGTTCAAATAAGATAATGCATTCAGCCTTCCAATAATTCATTTAACTAAATATTTATCTAGCTGCACACATACCGAGCTTCTTTCTATTTATTGTATATGCAAAGTTTGTTTCCAGTCCAGAGTTTTCTATAGCTGGTTCTTTTCATAATTCATGTATGAACTCAGATTTCACCTCCTCAGAATGGCCTTGCTTGAATACCCAATCTATTTTTGCTCCCCCAAAATTCTCCATACCTTTACCCTGTTCCATTGTCCATGCAATCTCAATTGCAATTAAAGTATATCTAAATTATCTGCTACTTATTTAATCTGTCTTCTTCCACTCCTGCTATTTTTGTTTACTGTTATATCACCAGGGCCCAGAATCGTTCCAGACTAGCAGTAGTAATAGCAATAGCTTACCTTTATGCATTTTGTGCACAACTTACCTTATGCCCTTCACATCATTGACAATTTAATCCTGATAACAACCTTGCACAATAAATGCTATACTACACTCATCTTACAAATGAGGAAAAGGAGGCAAAGAGTGGTAAAGCAAGTGCCCATAATCACACAGCTGATGAGTTCTTTACCATCACCCTAGTCTACCTCTGAGTAGGCATTTAACACATTGTTAAATAAAGGACTAGATGTGCTGGGTGTGGAGCAAGTAGCTGAATATGCAAAAGTCATGTCATGGGGCACAGGAGTCTACATAAGGGAAATAGATATGGTAAGTTAATTAGTAAGATAACTCTTTAAGCTTATACAGCGATATATGTCAATTATATCTCAATAAAAGTGAAAAAAATAAGCAAGATGAATAGATTGATTCAATGAATCACTAGGTGCTCTGAAATAAGCTTTCACAGAGCGCATGCAGAGTATAGATGAGGGCATGGCATTTCCTTTGGTGGTAAGTCCAGTTTTCCTAAGGAAGATGATGGCTAATGTCATTTTGAGGGAGAACAGTGAATATGGGGGTCTTAAATTATGCAGCATTGGAATCTCTAAGTGAAACATTATATAATAGAAAATGCCTGAAACATAGAATCTGTCCTGACATCCCCCTAAAAACACCGCGTGGGATTTGTTCATACTGCAGCTCTTCTATGGCTGTAGCTGGATATGTAGTTCAGTGCAGGCCAAGCGGTTACCATGGACGTGTGAACAAATGACAGTGTGGAGATGGTCTGGAACCATCGCTTAACTCTTAGAGAATGAATGCCAGTGAGCACTCATCCATTATACATGATGCATTCTTTGTGTATAATTAAGCATAGGAAATTGCATCATTTATTTCAAGAAAAGTAACATTTAAAATTTATAACCACTGGTCATAGCTGTCATTAGATAGAATTAAACTATTTGCTCACTGTTATTAAAGGCTACATAGTCACTAAATCTATGGTTTAAATATTGTCCTTTTAAAATTTAGGGCTTTGGTTTGACAATATCAAATAGC
This sequence comes from Mustela nigripes, assembly GCF_022355385.1. Lineage (NCBI taxonomy): Eukaryota > Metazoa > Chordata > Mammalia > Carnivora > Mustelidae > Mustela > Mustela nigripes. Next base: position 143,395,468 of record NC_081557.1, on the reverse strand, counting down.
ATTAATAAATTGTTAAATTTTACAAGGTATTTTATAATGAAAAATGTGTATATTCAGCTTAAGAACACTAAAAACCTTAATAACAAGGTTAACATATGTCAACCATTTAAAGAAGAAATAGCAAGAAATAGCAGCCTGGTAGTTGCCAAAGTTTTATCCTCTAAAATCATTAACTTCTAATAAAGTGGCATTAGCTGGCATCTTATAGCACATTTCTGTATATATGGTAATTTTGTAGATAATTTAAATTTTATTTGCAAATTTCATTTTTTACTTTTCAATTTTTAAATTAATTATCAAGGTTACTTTGGATTTATGTACTTTAAGAATATTATTCTTAATCATTACAGAAGACTTAATGTAGTTATTTGGAGAGGTCCCTGCTTGCAAATTTATGGTCTTTCTCAATTTCTTTGAGAGATTAAAAAACTAGAAAGCGACTGTGTAGACTGTGAACTAAATATGTTATGTCATATGATGTTAGAATATTTTTAATTAGTTAGACTATGTTGAAGATGAGAAACTTTTTTCACATATTACAGTTTCTTAGATATAAACTGTCCAACCAAATATATTTATGAATATTAATTTAAAGTGATTTTCTTGTGTTATCCTTAAGAAACAATTTTGAATTAAATTGACTTGAATCTTGGGAACCCTGGGTGGCTCAGCTGGTTAAGATCTGACTCTTGATATTAGCTCAGGGCCATGAGATCTAGTCCCCCACCACCGCCCTGCTCTCGTACATGCACATGAACTCTCAAAAAAAAAAAAAAGGAAAAAAATCTTGAATTGACATAATCTTTAATAGATGATTTTTAAGTACTTCAGGAGAAGAAATGTTTTTCCATATGTGTGTCATTTGCCTTCCTGTCATTAGTAATTAATGTTACAGCTTCATAATTTGTTTCTTTTGTCTAATATAGCCCTACAAATTTTTTATCCTATAACCAAACAATCAGAAAAGAAATTTTAAAGTTGAAGGGTATTTTTTCTTTGACAAAGCAGAGTGGCACAGTTAGATTATTATGCTGAGCTTGGCAAAGTTGAAGTAAGATTTCTTGCTCTTAAAAGACAATTAAAAAATCCTTTTTTTATTTAGACAATTAAAAAGTGCTTTTTCTCCTAGAAATTTTCTGGGTTAACACTAGGATGACCTTTAGAATGTACTTCCAGTTAATACAAAGTTTATATTATATTAAAGTTTAAATTCCCTGAAAAAAAGAAACAATTATTAAAAGTGTGTATTCTGAAAAATATGCTGATATTCATTTTCTAAATAGCTCATTTTGTGCTATTTAATAGTATTTGAAGGAACAGGAATATGAGAACAAAGAACATATGAAATATGAGCAGAGAGAGGAAATTAAAGGACATATGGTATCTATTCTGAAAATGGGGAAACCAAATTGTAAAATTATTTAATATTAAAATTTTAAAGAGATATGAAGAGAAACATAATGTTCTCAATGGATAGTGATAAAAAATGGTTCGATTTGACTTTTGTAAGAAAGTGAACTAAATTTTTATTCAAATCCCTCAAATTTGTTCACTCATATATTTTCATTTTTTTCTTTAATGGAAGCTACATTTTAAAAAAAATATTTGAATTGAAGCTATACTTTTTCTGTCAGATATATTCTATTTATCTTGCCTTTTCATAAACACAAACAAGATTCTTCTACTTCTGTTAATTTTTTCTTTTGCAAATTGGGCTTATTTATTCTTTTTAATTTAATACATGGAGAAGGTTTTAAAATTCCACATACAATCACTGCCCACTTGACTCACTGATATAACTTTTCAGAGATTTTTCTGAGCTCTTATTATTTTTCTTTAATTACACTGGTGATTGCCGTACATGACATTTTCGATAGTTATATAAGTCATGAAAAATTTCTGGCCACAGCACTTTAGGGAATTATTAGGGGGATATTCTTTGAGTCATATTTAAACTACTTGCTTTAACATTTTTAACACTGTGTTTCATTCATCTAACAAATATGCATTTTATGTGACTCTGCTCAGTATAGTTTCAGGTACTTTGCTTCCAGAGTATTGTCTGAGTAATAAACAGTGACTATTTATGACTATATATTTAGTACCTGGAATTATTATTATTATTCCTGTTTATTACTATGTCGTCAGTCATGGGGAAAACTTAAAAAGTGTAATTAATAAATGCTCTATGATCTACCTCATAATATGACCAGGAATAGTTCTAAATTGTGAATTATTTATTTTGAAACTTGAAATTTTTGATAGTTAAAATCATATAAAATTTATAAAAAGACAATAACATCATATATGTTTTGTTTTCAGTTGTTTAGGTAATTTTTCCCCTATCACTAATCTTTTTTTTTTTTTTTTTTAAGTAGGTTCTATACCCTACGTGGAATACAAAGCAGGGCTTGAACACAAGCCTGTGATCAAGACCTGAGCTGAAATCAAGAGTCAGATACTTAATCAACCAAGTCACCCAGGTGCCCCCACTAGAATAATTTATTTTTAATTCCTGGGAAATACCTTTTCAGAGCATAAAATAAACAGCTTAATATATATTTATTTTCAATTATTGAATTTAATTATAGTTCTAAAATATTAACATTAGAAAACATTAGAAAGTATGAAACCATCAAGCCTCAAAGTAATCTCAATGTTCAGCTGTCATTTTCATTCAATCTTAAAGAAACTGAAGCTTTTCTTAAGTCACTCAACACTTGACAGAAATAAAATAAAAATTCAGGTCTCCTACTTTCAGAATATATCCTCTTTATTGAAACTTTTTTTTCTCTATCAAGGCTTTAGGTTAAAAAAATATTCTACAGTATCCACAATATAAAATAAATTGTCACTCTATTTTAAATTTAAAGCAACAAACATGAAATTGGGATGATTACTGAGCAAATAATAATTTTAGTATCTTTTTAAACTTATTTTCTCCTAATATAACTTTTCTTGTGAAATATTAGTGATAGCTAGAGATGGTTAGTTGTTTGCCAAAGATTCTACATAAGCTGGGTACTTCTGTAGAAGTAGTAGAGTTGTTCTAGGAACTGGAGGACCTCACCACCTTACATCGAGGGGGTCATATGGCCAAGAGAGAATCTGAGTAGAAATGGTATTAACTAGACATTCTCGAACTTTAGTTTGTATTAAAATCACCTGAAGAACTGGCTAAAACATCTATTTCTGGGCTATAGAAACCTATAGAGTTTCTAATATAGTAGAACTAGAATGAAGCCTATGAATTTAAATTTTAACCACTTAGTAGGTAATAGTGATGTTCCCTACCTATGACCCATACCTTGATATACATCGCTACTACTTTGCCTATGTCCAGAAAAAAAAAGTGTTTTTTTGTGAAGTCATTAGTTTTTAGTTATAAACAGACAAAATGTAATTGCCATTGATGTATAATATGACATATGAATACATTTTTCTACTACCACCAATATTAGTTACAAAAGTTGTAGACATTTACAAATTCAGCTTTAACAAAAAGTTCTAATATTTCAAAAGAAGAAAATCCTGTTCCACCTGGAGATAGTTTTTTGGAAAATGATGTAGGAAGGAGATCTAGAATAAGAGTTATGTTATTTAGGGCATGATTTTTCTTCTCCAAGTTATCCCTAAGAAAGCATAACCAGAAGAACAAAATGATGCAAATACAGTGAAAAAAATACATATTTTATAGACCTTGGAAGATCTCTACTGACCTCTGTGATGGCGTTAATTATTTTCTAATGTAAACTGTAACACTGAAGACATTCCTAGTACACTTACTATGAGCTTTAGAAAATCACAAGCATATGAACCCGACTAAACAACTTAAATCAGACTCCCATTTTCAATACAAAAATAATGAGATATTCTACTAGTATTCCAGGAATAATACTTTGGCTTAAGAAACTTTCCTTCCAGGGACGCCTGGGTGGCTCAGTTGGTTAAGCGGCTGCCTTCGGCTCAGGTCATGATCTCAGCGTCCTGGGATTGAGTCCCACATCAGACTCCTTGCTCTGCAGGGAGCCTGCTTCTCCCTCTGACTCTGCCTGCCACTCTTGTCTGCCTGTGCTTACTCTCTCTCTTTCTCTCTGACAAATAAATAAATTAATTAAAAAAAAAAAAAAAAGGAAGAAAGAAAGAAACTTTACTTCCAGGGCCATATTATGCACTCAGTACACTTCCTATGTGTGACCTGCTCATGGCTCAACGGCCTCACTCCTCATCTTCTTCCATTCCCCTCTGGCACAACATGTAAACAACTTATCCAATTATCACTCTGTCTCCACGGTCTTATCCCATACTTCAGCATCCTTAGGAAAACAAGTACTCCTAAAGTAAAATTTGATTTTGCAATATGCCTACTATACCTAATCTTCTTTATCTTCTTAAACCTGTAACCTTTCAAATTAGGCCCATTCAGGTAGCTCCCCCTTATTAACTTGAGATCATGGATTAGGCTCTCCTAGGTAATAATCATTCAAGGTGGACAAAGGCATTTCTGTTTGTCTTCCTTGCCCTACCACAGAGCTGAGAATTTTTCAAAAACTTAAGTCATCATTTTCTCCAGAATCTGTGATAGGTATTATCGTCATTTTGCAGATGAGATACTTGAAGTAAAAAAGTAGTTGCAACTTGTCTAATAACACAGTCAGCATTTTAGCAAAACTAAGGTTAGAATAAAAGCCTTGTAAATCCAATGCATATGTTTTAAGGTATCTCTCCTTATGGAAAGGCTTACACTGCAAAAATTAAAATAGACCTAGGGCACCCAAACCTGTGTTTACGATACATACAAAATTAACAAACAATTTGTTTTTAATGATCTCTCTACACATTTCATGTGGCAGATATGCACGTGAACACAACTTTAATGCAGACTCTAATATTCTTTTTTTAAGATTTATTTATTTTGAGAGAGAGCGAGAGCTGGGGGAGAGGTACAGGGAGAGAGAGAATCTCAAGCATACTCTCTACTGAGTGCTGAGTCCGATGTGAGGCTCCATCTTACAACCCTGAGATCATGACTTGAGCTGAAATCAAGAGTCAGATGCTTAACTGACTGACCCACACAGGCACCCCATGCAGACTCTCACTTTCAACTTAATAAGATGTTCTATTGGTATGCTAGGAAAAACTCTTTGCCTTAAAATCTCCCCTTCCAGAGCCATACTATGCACTTACTTTCAGTCTACTTTTTAGTTTATGTGTGACCTGCTCACAGTTCAATAACTACATTTGTGTTAGTCACCATAATAACAGCAGTACAATGCAGTACTTTGAACTGAGAAGGCACTTGAAAAATATTAGCTGAATGACTGTTGGAAATACTAATAAAATCATAAGGCATATTTAAAGAAATTCAATTTCTTCCTGGCTTGTTTTTCTTTTCCTTTAACATAAATATAAAGAGGATAGTTTCTGAAATCAGACTTGGCTTTGCTCAGTTTTCTCAGCTAAAAAATGGTATAGTAACACCACCTATCTCACAGAATTTTCATGGGAACTAAATGAAAAAAATTCACGTTAGTCTATTAAATCAACATTGGACACAGTGTAATGACTCAGTAACTATACATCATTATAAGACTTTCCATTTTGTACTGGTAAATAGCTTTTTTTTTAACTCATGATAAATGTACTAATCATAAAACATTACAAAGGACATAAATTGATCAGAGAATATTGCAAAAAGATATATTCATCCTTAAATTAGTAAAAGGCTTCATTATTATTTTTAAATAATCCTCAACATTGTCTAAGATACATTCCATCCTGATAAAGTCCTTAATAGGTAGACAGAGTTTTTTTTATTATCCAGTTCTTTTGTTCCAAGACAGAAAGATATACCATACTTCAAAGTTGCACAATCTCTAACAAAACACCTAACGGTCAACTTTCAGTCCTTGGAAACACAGTCACCAACCAACTGGATAACATAATTCAATTAAAACCACTGAGCGGAATCGCTGCATATCTCCCACCATTTTGCCTCCTTTTCTCTTCCTTTGCTCCCTTCAATTTCATCTGCATCTGCTCCTCTATAATAATTGGAGTTGGTCATTTCGTTTTTGTCATTGTTGGAGGTGATGCTGGTAGTGGAGGGTTTTGGAGCAACAGCGCATTCTTTTCTCAGTGTCTTTTGACTCTTCTCTCTCCTTGACCTAAGAAAGAAAAGTGACCACTCATCCACAAGAGCCATGCTTTGCTAACAGAATTTGGGATTCAAACTATATGACCTCTCTGTTGTTCCAAGGAAGTTTTCTTTAAAGAACCCTTTAGAAACAAGCCAATACTTTCAGACATTCTCTGGTGACTGGCAGCATTTGCCATCCATCTTTCAGTGGATAATTCCCCTGTCAAAGGTATAGTCTCCCAGATAACTATATACAATGCAGCATTATTCATTTTCTCCAACAATACACTGGAATCATACCAACTAAATCATATGCTATGGTAACATGCTGGTGAGCTACATGAACATGAGGCTTCAGGGTGGTATGTCCTAGGAATCAAAAGTACTTGTGTTTTGACACAATTATCTCACTCGCTCAGGAGCTGACCCAGGGTTCAGAAAACAGACAGTAACATCATAATGTTACAAAGGATACATATGCACTTCCTTACATTAAGAAGATTTCCTCTTCTGGAGGATGACCTCTTATTTAATTTTAGAGAGACCTGGACAGCTCTGTTGATACAAGTCATTTATATAGTTGTTAAGCAAAAACTTAGTTGTTGTTGTTGTTGTTGTTGTTGTTGTTTCCCTAGGTGATCCTTCTGGACATATTAAAGATAAAAAGGACACATAAATCTCCAGCCACCAAGTGGGCTTAGTTAAATGTCATGTTCTGCATAACATTGGCATTAAGAGATCATACAGAAGAGAATTCTCTTCTCAAAAGATGGGATGGGGAGCTGCTTTCAAAAATAAGTTTTAGAAATAGCTTTCTCTTGCCATTAGATATGTTCATGTTATAGTAATAGATGCAATAAGTAGGACATGATCCTGATTTGTAATTACATTTTATTGTCTTAATTATGTATGTAAATCATACATACACAAAAAAGACCAAATGGAAATAAAATGTCATTTTTGGATAATGAGATTGATTATTGATGACATTTTTCCCTTTTACTTTTCTATACTGCCACATTCTCTACAACGAGTTTTAATTATATGCACATTTGAAAAAATAAAGCTGTTTCTAAAAATATTTTTAATGTTAAAGCATAGCATATCAAGGTATTTTCTTCCTACTTTGTTAATTTCTAATCATGTTTCTTACCATTCTTTTCTCTTTAACTTGTACTATTACTACAAATAACAAACACCAAGGTCTTATTGTATTAAAATTACTTGAATTAATATGCTTTCTCTTAAAAATTTAATGTGTCATAATTGCAACACTAATGTATAATATAGCTCAAAATATCAAACATGAGCCAGACCATCTGGAAGGAAGAGAAGCTCAACTCCAAAACTTGGCGGCTGGATTGACCCTGGGCAATTAACTTAGCCTTTCTGTGTTTTATTTTCCTCACACATAAAGAGAGATATTAACAAAATTCATTTCACAGGTTGTTGTAAGATGAAATGAGCTGTCCTAGGTAAATGTTTAGAACAATGTCTCATACATATTAAATGCTATATGAGTATTCATTTTCTTCCTAGATTTTGGTGGATCTACTTGTCTTGGCTTTATAACTACATAAATAATAATCATTTCCTCTGGGTGTTTCTCTAATACTCCTAGTAAGTTTCATGACTACAGAGAACTTGCTAGACTCATTCACTACCAAGTCCCACCTCCTACCATAATGTACGACGCCTGGTAGATATTCTATAAATATTTCTTGAATAAATAAATTCATAATAAATATTATAGTCATAAAGCTGTGTCTAAAATGGAAACTGGTCTTTGAATCTAATCTGTTTTCTGAAAGCTCTCTAATTTCAAGGCTACTCCTTTTTTACTAAGAGCAATTAGAAAATGTTTCAGCTGAACTATTTGTTTATATATATATAAACTATTGTTTATATATTTCAAGTGAGAGTATGTTGTCATTTAATGACCTTGCATTCTTTCTTGGTATAAAGCTGATGTTGAATCTAAGGCAAGAGTCATGTTTTCTGAATGAAATCGACATGTGTTTCCCATCTGACTTTTCTCTGTGTTGCTTTCAAAGTGCATATACTGAAAGATGGTACAAGTTTCCCTATGCCACAGAAAACACTCCATACTGAGAAGTTCCACTGGCCAGGTCCCCTGACCATGAGTCATAGTTACTCAGAACATTGCTTGAGAATAACTTTACAAGGCATTAAAAGCACAAAAGATTTTAATGACTGACCCAAATGGTCTGGAATTGTAAGTGCTTCCAAGAATCCATGCTTATGTTGTTTTATTCCATGTGCTTGATGTTTAGAGGCATGTGAAGGATACACAATATTTCTTTTTACTTGAGGAGATAATTTATAACTCAGTATGATGATGGATTTGAATCTCAAATTTGCCTGTTATTCATATTTAATACATCTTGGTAAACTTTATTTTCAGATCCTTAACTGTATTGTGAAAAAGAAAAAGTATGGTATTTTAACCCTTGGATCAAGCTCAAGTTGTTGAGCTCTTTTCAATTCTGATTAAGTACAATTACAGGATGTGGGAGGGAATTTCAAAATATTCAAGTGGTTCTAGAAGTCTGAGACTGGAAACAAATCACAGAACCACTTTTCATCTTGTCAGTTGCCGACATCATGCTTAAAGAATTCTTATAGCAAAACAAATGCCTGTTTAGAGTATTAGCCGTTCTGTTCCTTGGTATCAATTCAAAGCAGTAGTTCCTACAAAGAACGTTGGAAAATATGCAATCATCATTTTAAAAATATATACATGTGCAAAATTCATTATTACTCAGGCTGTTCATATCTCACAAAGATAATACTACGACACATTTCACAACCCACATTCCCTGGGCCAAATGGCATTAGTCCAGGCCTAAACAATGTTGAGATTATAAAGATATATCTGGATTTCATCTAGCATAAAAGCAGCTATGAATCTGAGCAGAATGATTTTGGTATATTATTGCTGATTTTCAGATATGCTGAGGAAAAGCCATAAGATTTAGTGGCAGACAAGCCTCTATTCACACATCTAGTCGAGTATTTCTTCAGCTTTAGCTTCACTTTAGGATCAGCTGGGGAATTCTTATAAATCCCTGTACCTAGGTCAAACCCCAAACCAATTACATCAAACACACTGTAGTGGGGGCCCGGGCATCGGTCTTTTTTATAACCTTCCAAGATTCCCCATATAAAGCCAAGGTTAAAAATGACTGCTCTAGTTAGACTGCTGGTATGGCCAAGAGTGTGGGAGCTATCTTTGGGAGTGCTGATAAGTGCTGGATGGCTAAAAGCAGCATTTACTATTAATATAGGCTGGCACTTTTCTAAGTGCTTTCCTCATAGTAACATTTAATCCACCCAAATGGGTAGAAACTATTATTATTATTTTACAGATGAAAAAAGAGATAGGTCATACAACTAGGAATGGTGAAATGGGGATTCCATTGTTCATTTAACAAACTATGTTTAATTTCATTTAATACACCCAAGACAGTGTCAAAATACTCAGAGTCTCCAAATGTGATAAACAAGGAGATGCATTCTACCAATAAACACCAAATAATGAGCAACTGCCTTCTCACATGTGCTAGAATTAAACACGAAAAAATAATGCGCCCCTCATTAGTATCCTGGAAAAACTGTCAATGTAACTGAATTAATAGACAAAGCTAACTAAAAGTGACCAAAATTCTATTTCCATTGACTTATGTCTGGCTTCCAAGAGGTCAGCAAAGTAGAATCATAGCCACTGTGATTCTAGCAACACTGAACCAAATTGTAACCATACTATTCACACACATTTAGCACCCAGATTAAGCAATGTTGAAGGAATAGAGCTCATAAGAGCTGAATAAGGATTCCAAAGTGTAATTCATATTCTCTCTAACCCTCTGGAAATGGAGTACTGTTTAAGACATGCTTTCTGCAGGGGTAATCCCAGGGTAAGGCAACCACAATTAAAATGACTTCATTTATGTGCAGTATAAGAAACATGTTTCTCCTTATCCTACATCCTGGTGCTGACTTTCGGCGTTCACAAAGAAAACATGTAAAAAGACCATTGAAGACCTAAGCTACATTTATGCCACTGTTTACATGAAAAGTATTTCCTATACTTAAGAGAATCCTACAGGTTGAAAAGCAACAGTTTGAAGATATTACATACATTGTCTCTGATGTCTAGAGATGAACAAACCAATTAAGACCCAAATCCAAATTAAAATGGCTTTATATAAGTAAATTTCAGAAAATTAATAGATGTGAGTTGGAAAAAAAAATTTTGATTACCTACAATTGTTATTTTAGGACCGTCAAAAAAGAGTTAATGCCACATTCAAAAACTTTCACCATTTTCTGGTAAATCTACAATAAGTTCTTCCTTAGCTATTTCACCATTTGAAAGTATTTCCAAAGGGGTTTTATGCTATTCAGAGTCGTTTATAATACGGTGTGAATTAATCATTTAAGAGTAAGATTTTCTATGGTTTTAAGAAAGAGACCTGGGTTCTGACACCTGGAAAAGGTGGGGAGAAGAGCTGATATCCAGAATGGAAGAAACAGAATGTATGCAATCTGTGGGAATGTCAACGGCAAAGTCAATCATTTCACAAGTTTATCTTGGAACCACTTTCAATAAGAAAGCAGGAGGCATCTGAGAAGGGAAACTAAAAAAAATTCTTTTCTTTTGTTTTTGATAATACATATTTCCTATGGCTAATTAAGACTATGATTTTTATGATACACAGAGTACAGACATTTTAATTATAGGTAACTCCTTTAGCACTGAGCAAAATATGGAAACAACTCTAATGAAATCCTTAAAAAAGAACAAAGAGAAGAAGAAAAAAAGGGGGGAAAGAAGAATTCATATCATCATCACCATCATCCTCATGCCCATCGTCATAATTTGGCTCAATAAGCCACCAGAGAGATTAGGTGCTTCATGAAGTTGGGCCAAATGAGGCAAGATTGATTGCAAAGAACCAAATTGGCGTAAATTTAAAAAGTCACTGAGCTGACCATACTGAAATGCAGAGAAAGCACACCAATACATGAAGATTCAAACATGTAATAAAAATCAGATTTAAAAAATGAGGTTTAAGAAGCAAAGAATAAACAGAAACCCATGATGATCTCTAAATGATAGAAATATTGAAGTAATTTCAAAAAATATTATGCATAATATAAAGGTAACTTCATATGCTTAAAGAAAATACTGCTGATTCTTATCAAGTACTGATGCCAAAAGTAACGCCTCATACTCTTGCTGTCACTCTCATTTATGAAATTTAGATTCATTTCTCCAAAAAGAGATGGAAATAAGGAAGAGAAGGTGAGAATTGTGACCCTCACAAATTTAAAAATGTTAATTTCTGCAATAAATATGAGGAGAAAATATCAACTCTAAAAATTAAATATCCCATTCTTAAGACAGTAAGTACAATGTGGCAATAAATGAAATACTCCCAATCATTGAGGAAACATTTTAAGAGATAAATTTGAGATAGGGTGGAAAAATCATCATATCAGTTCCCAGTGCTGTAAAACAAATCTCCCCAAAACTTAGTGACACAAAACTATAGCAATGCTATTATTTCACATGATTTCTATTTGTTAAGAATCCTGGGCAGACGTGGCTCAGATTCCTTCATGATGCTCTAGTCAGACTGTAGGTCAAAGTGGAGCAGCTGGTGGCTGAGCAACCATCTCTCCCTTTGTGCGGTCTCCTAGCTTTTCTGTGTGATCTCTGCAGGTGGAATCTTTTGGACTTCCTTACAGATTGGTGATCTCAAGACAGTGGGATCACTCACATTAGCTCAGGACTCCAAAGCAAGTTGTCCAGTAAGCAAGGTGAAGGCTGAATTTCCTTTTATGATCTAGCCCTGGAAGGCATCTAACAACACTTCCGTCAAAATTTTTAGTCAAAATAACTTCAGCATTTGGGCACCTGGATAGCTCAGTTGGTTAAACATCTGCCTTTATATCAGGTCATGATCCCTGGACCCTGCTCTGCCAGGAGCCTGCTTCTCCCTCTTCTCCTCTACTGCTCTTTCCCCCTACTCGTGTTCAAGTGTTCCATGCATACACACGCACTCTCTCATATGAACAAAGTCTTAAAAATTAAGGAAAAAAAAAAAAGCTTCAACAGTCTTCTCTGTTTCAAGTGCATGGGATATAAATCTAATCTCTCCTTGGAAGGAGTATGAAAGACATTGCCAGCAGATCATGCAGGTGGAAGACACCATGGAGATCATCTTTGGAAAGTATAATCTATCATGGCAGTTTTCCATGCCACATGACCTTTGGATAATATGTCTTTCATATTTCCTCCATTGAAAGGTTAGCTTTATATCCAATGCTAACTTATTTTTTGCTAGACTCTGGCAACAATAAAGATGCTAATTGAATAAAATAGCAAAGTATTTCACTTAGTACTATCATTACTCCCATTTATAGTTAAAAATTTATAGTTTAAAAAAGGGAGACTCAGAAAGTCTACTTAGCATGTTCAAGAGCACACTGCAAATAGCTAATATAACCAATCACCTTCATAAATCACTTTATCACTGAATTCTTATTTATTATAATGGTCTACTTCTCAAAACACTTTTAAGTGGAAGCTCAGCAGTAGACCCACCAAAATTGATGGGAAAATGTGAGGTTGCCCCCACAAATGTCTCGCCAACACTGCAAAGATCAGATTCTTCTCTTGTCCATCAGTACTGTTCTACAGTATATTATTTAAAATTTCGTTCATATCTCTTTCCCATTCCATATCAGTTGTTACAATTTTATTTTAACTTTATTTAATCTAATGTCAGTCTTCTTACTCCTAGCAAGTAACCAAGTCTCCAATTTAAAAAAGAAAATACCGTCTGATATGAATTCCTTCAAATTCCCTCCACTCCGCATCAGGTTTATTTTGAACCATGTATCTCTTTTCATTGGATTGCTACTTCTACTCAAAGCTAATTCCTTCCCTTGTACTTAGGATCCCCTCCCTTCCTGTCTGCTTTGAGAATTTTCTGTCTTAATTATGTCCATTTATTTTACCTTCTACTTCTTTTCTCTATTGGATCTTTCTCTTCCTTTTAAAAACAAGTTCACATTCCTTATTCTGGAAAAAATAACCCTGCCCTAGTCTCTTTCCTTCTCATTTATGCTGCTTCCCCTTTCAGGTTTCCTTTCGGGTCCAAACTGCTTATCACAATGGTTTGCACTGCATGGATTCCCTTTATTATATCCTTCTTACTCTGACTCATTTTAGTCTGGTTTCAGGTCTCATTTCCTTCAAGCTATTCTTTAAAATGACACAGCTCTTTAATGCAACTTTGTGACTAGGAATATGACAGTGGCATATGTATCCTTTCTTAGTAAATATCCTTCTCATAGCATTTATCCCAGGGTGAGTATTTGCCATGGTGAAGTTTTTACCTGATGCATTTTATCGGCTTCTCACTAAAAGTATTTATTGCCTTTCCTTTGTGTTTATGCCCAGAAGTGGAGATGCTGGATCATATGGTAGTTCTATTTTTAATTTATTAAGCAACCTCCATATGTTTTCCGTAGTGGCTGCACCAGTTTACATTCCTGCCAATAGTTTACAAGGGTTCCTTTTCCTCTCATCCTTGCCGGTATTTGTTATGCCTTATTGTTTTCATAATAACCATCCTAACAAGTGTGAAGTAATAACTCACTGTGATTCTAATATGCATTTCCCTAGTGATTAATGATGTTGAGTGTGATTTCAAGTACCTGTTGGTCACTTATATGTTTTCTTTGAAAAAATGTCTATTTAGGTTCTTTGCATATTTTTTAGTTGGGTCATTCAGGTAGTTTGTTTCTTTGCTATTGAGTTATATGAATTCCTTATATATTTTGGATATTAACCCTTATCAGATATGTGGCTTGTAAATATTTTCTCCCATTTGATATGTTCCCTTTTCATTTTATCTATGGTTCCCTTTGCTGTGTAAAAGATTTTTAGTTTGATATAGTCCCACTTGTTTGTTTTTGTTTTTGTTGCCTTTGCTTTTGTTGTAAAATCCCCTCAAAAAAGCATTGCTAAGATCATTGTCAGGGAGTTTACCACCTCCTCTTTTTTTGGAGTTTTATAACTTCAGGTCTCATATTTAGGTTTTTAATCTATTTGGGGTTAATTTTTGTGTATTGTGTAAGATAATGGCCCAGTTTCATTCTTTTGGATATAGCTGTCCAGTTTTCCCAACACTATTTATTGAACAGATTATCCTTACCCCATTGTATTTTCTGGGCTCCTTTGTCAAAAATTAATTGAACATATATGTGTGGTTTATATCTGGTCTATTTTGTTCCATTGATTTATATTTGTCTGTTTTTATACCAATGCCATTCTGTTTTATTGAATTTAACTTTACAATATAGTTGGAAATCATGCAGTATGATGCCTTCTACTTTGTTTTTTCTTAAATTTGTTTTGGCTACTCAAGACATTTTGTAGTTCCATATTAGTTTTAGGATTGTTTTTCTCCCACAAATGAGACAAAATCATTATCTCAAAGAAATATCTGTACTTTTTTTTTAATATTTTATTTATTTATTTGACAGAGAGAGAGATCACAAGTAGGCAGAGAGGCAGACAGAGAGAGAGGGAGAAGCAGGCTCCCCACTGAGCAGAGAGCCTGTTGAGGGGCTCGATCCCAGGACCCTGAGATCAAGACCTGAGCCGAAGGCAGAGGCTTAACCAATGGAGCCATCCAGACACCCTTCAAAGAGATATCAGTACTCTTATGTTCATAGAACATTATTTACAGTAGTTGAAGGATGGAAGCAACCATAGTCTGTCAATGGATGAATAGCTGTTTTTTTTTTAATATAAGATATATAAATGTAACCATAGTTTAAAAAAAAATGGAAAGAAAATCCTGTCATTCATAGTCTCATGGATAGATGAACCTGGAGGGCATTGGCTTAAGTTTAATAAGCCAGAGAGAGAAAAACAAATACTTCATAGTATTTTTATATGTGGGATTCAAACAAATAAACAACAACAACAAAAAAAAAAAACATAGAACTCATAAAAAAGGAAGTAGAAAAGTGGTTGCTAGGTACAGGGAGGTGAAGAAATAAGAAAAGTAGGTCAAAGGGTACAAACTTTCAGTTATAACATGAACAAAGTCTAGGGCTCTAAAATGTAACATGATCATGATAGTAGATAACACTGTATTGTATAAGTGAACTTTGCTAAGAGAGTAGAACTTAAATGTTCTTACAGAAAGAAGAAAGGAAGGAAGGAAGAGGAGAAAGGAAGGAAGTAAGAAAGAGGTAAATATGTGAGGTGATGGAAGTGTTAATTACCTCTATGGGAAGACTGCTTTTACAATGTAAACATGTATCAAATCATCATGTACATTTAAATATCTTATAATCCTATTTGTCAAGTGTATATCAATAAAGAAAAATAAATAGCCTCATGACTTAAAATACAGCTAGAAGAGTGAGGACAAAAATGTTTTCACTTCTCTACTACTCTTAAGCCTACCTGGCTTTCAGAGTTCAAATTTTACCCATAATTAATATCCAGATGCTGCTTATAGTTAAGTGCTTATCCCTTGAAGTCCAGCATGGCAAGCTCAGCCAAAGAGTCAGGAGTACTAGCAAAGGCTATAATACGTATTTTATCATTAGTGTCCTCACAGGCAGGGTTGGCCACTGTCTTAGTCTGCTCAGGCTGCCATAACAAAATACAATAGAATGAGTGGATTAAAGAAGAGAAATTTATTTCTCACAGTGCTGAAATCTGGAAAGTCTAAGATCAAGGTGTCAGCATATTTGGTTCCAGCTGAGCGCTCTCTTTCTGGCTTACAGACGCCACCTTCTCACAGTGTCCTCACTTTGCCTTTCCTCAGTATATACACACAAAGAGAGGAAATGATTTTTTATTTTCTTAAAAGTTCACTAATCCCATCATGATATTTCAACCCTTATGACCTAATATAACCCTAACTACATTCCAAAAGCTGCACCTCTTTTGCATGCCATAACATTGCGAGTTTGGGATTTAATATATGAATTTAGGGAAGACACAAAAATTCAATAATAGCTATCTTGCCATCGGTTCCAAAATTCCCAAGACTAACAACTGCAGTTAGTCTGATTGCAGTTCAATTCAGAATTATGAACTTCCTCATGAGCTCTGAGTGTGACAAGAACCATAAATGGTAGTTTTTGTTCCAAGGTTAATGTCAGGCTTGTGGTAATCACCGACATTCTACATCATACATGAATAAGTCTCTGAAATTTTCACAATCTTGGGTCATGGTGAATCTTTATTAGCTTTGAGTATTCTTGTGGATTCCAAATTAGGACATATTGAAGAATAGCAGCCAAAGAGGTAGATGCCTAGGTAAAGACAGGGGATTGAGCATACATATTTAATTTTAACCCTTCCTGGGATTACACCAAAACTACAACTAAAAGATTTTTTTTTTCTTTAAATCATAGGAGCTCCTGGGTGGCAGAGTCAGTTAAGCATCTGACTCTTGATCTCAGCTCAGGTCTTGATCTCAGGGTCATGAGTTCAAGCCCCCCACTGGCTTCCATTCTGGGCATGGAGCTTACTTAAAAAAAGGCATATTCCAGTAGACACACAGATCAAAGAAACAAAAGAAAGAGCCCAGAAATAAACCCACAATAAAAATTAACTTATGACAAAGATGACAAGAAAATATAGTGGGGAAAAGACTTGACAGTGCTGGATTTCAAAGTAAAAGTTTCAAGGTCTCATTTCCATTGACGGCAACTGATCATCTTATGGCCACAAATCCTAGGCTTATTTCTAGGAGTTACATAACAAACAATGCATAATTCCCTGATGGAAAAACTAAGAAAAGAGAATGGGATTTTCTCCTTTGTCCCAGCTAGTCTGTTAATCCTATCTGTTTGGACCAGGAATTTGTAGGTCTAGATTTATATCATAAATTGAGATCCAGTCCAGATCTGTATGGAGTTCAGCATGATGCTACCAATCAGCATAAGACCAAATTTACTAGCTCTGTGGGGCAAGCCAAGAAGGCTTTGGATGTGGCATTAGATCACCTCTTCAGAGATGTAGTAGGTGGGGATGAAAGGAACCATCTGGGAGGTACACCAATCTGGCAATCAAAGAATGGTCGTCATCAATAGTAATGCATTGCCACACAAATTGATCAGTAGAGATGAATTTCCAGTTATGTAAAGACTAACACCTAGAATGAACTAACATAACTCTTGGAGGGGAAAGTTATCAAAAAGATAAAGAAGATTTATCTGAATTATTATCTGACTAGGAAAATTGGAAGCCTAAGTAAATGCTCAAGGGTAAATTGCATATTAGATCCTGAGGTAATAAAACAAACTGGACATAAGCCGATTGAAGAAGAATCAGAGAAGCAATCATGAATTTCAAAAACCTAAATATTTGTTTTATGAAACAGAATTAGAATTGCTTCTAAGATCTCTTATTTTTATAAGTGAGTATAACCCACTGAATCTATACCTGGATTAGTCCACAAGGAAGGATGGATCTCCACTCAAATTTGGTTCATATGTAGAGATGGTGTGTTACTATACACACACTAAGAGTGCAAGGAAAGTTTTATTACTCACATAACGAAGCTCTCCAGGGAAAGAAGTTCAGGCTCCCAGGCAGGTCTGAAAAGGGCTTGAGGACAGCAGGGAAAGGATATAAGCTTAGCTTTTACTGTAATGAAGCAATGGAGCTGGAGCAAGCAGTCCCTCAAGCAGACCAAGGTTTGTGTAGTTCAATCTTTCTGCTGGTGTCAAAGGAGGAAATAAACTGGATTTTCTTATACGTTTACCCAGATGTAGGGTAAAGTGAGTGATGGAGCTTGAAAGCTGTCAACAACCAAACATCAATAATAAGGTCAGATTCTTTTTTACAATCTAATATACTGAATTTTGAAATAGTAGAAGTTATACTTAAGAAGAAAAATCTTATTTTCCCAGATTGTAAATATTAAAATGATGAAGAATTTATGGAAGGTTGACTATTGTCTTCTTGAGATTCTATGGCTATACCTTTGCATCATAAATAAGGTACCTTAGAAACATCTAATTATTTCTATTTCTGGATTAAACAAAGATGGTCTCAAATGCAGAACTTTAGAAAAATATTAAAACTGGTTTTGTACAACACATGATACAATATTTGTGTTATAAGAGTTAAATAATAACTAAATCAGATGAATATTTTTACCACTGTTTCACTTCCAAATCTGTTACGTCCTGCATTAAAGAGTACCAGTCAGTGCCCAATGTACTATTTTCTGAGAAAAAAGTAATCACACATCTATGTCAGAAATAAAACTAGCTAAGGGTTACCATAAAGGCAAGTGAATAAATATGCATGTTTACTACTTTTGTCAGGGTATGTACTTTTAGCTCTGAACAATGCTTCAAACTTAAATATGATGGCAAACTAAATGATAACCTATGACTACCTGAAATCCTACAATGGAAGGAGCTAGTTTGAAATTGACAATACTACAAAATAGTGTACAGCTGACCCTTGAACGATATGGTTTCAACTGCACAAGTCTGCTTACATGTGGATATATTTTAATAAATATAATACAGTAGTGTAAGTGTATTTTCTTTTCCTCATGAGTTTATTAATAACATTTTCCTTTCTTTTGCTTACTTTATTGAAAGGTTATAGATTACAGTGCCTAATACATATAACATACCAAATATATGTTTTTTGTGGGTTTTTTTTGTTTTTTGTTTTTTATAAAATTGCTTTGTTGTATTTTTTTTAAGACTTTTATTTATTTATTTGACAGACAGATCACAAGTAGGCAGAGAGGCAGGCAGAGAGAGAGAGGAGGAAGCAGGCTCCCCACTGAGCAAAGAGCCCAGTGGGGGCTCGATCCCAGGACCCTAAGATCATGACCTGAGCTGAAGGCAGAGGCTTTAACCCACTGAGCCACCCAGGTGCCCCCATACCAAATATATGTTAATGGACCATTTGTGTTATCAGTAAGGCTACCAATCAACAGTGGAATACCAGGAGTTAAGTTTTTGGGGTGTCAAAACTTATACATGGATGAGAGGCAGTGTCTATGGAGACTTCTCTTCAGGCAATAGATGTTGGCTGGTGCCACTTCCTTACACTGTCCTTCAGCATAATAGTGGAGCCATGATGAGAATCAGCACAGCATTGACACTGGCTCCCTAATTTGCTCACATGAAACCCCCTCCCCTTTGCTTGGGTAGGACTGCCCTTCTCAGTCAAGCTTGCCTCAGTCCCAGTGTGGTAGGCTCCTCCTATGGAAGACCAGCACAAACCACTGCCCACACAATATCTCTAGAGCATGGAGTTTTAAAGGTCAGCAGTCTTGGATAAAATACAGGCAGGAGAACACTGCACGACTCCTGGAGAGAAGGCAGGCAGAAAACCCAGAGGCAGACAGCGTGGGAACACAGAACTGAGAAATTCTCCTAGAATGGCAAATAATCTCCCTCTTTGTACAAAGAAGGAGATTATTTGCCATTCTAGGAGAATCACTGTTTTCATCAGAATCGCTGTTCACAGAGATGACTCTGCTGCAACAAAAGAGCTGACTGGTGCCATTTCCCTCCCCTGACCGTCAGCATAAACACATAGCTACCTGAGGGAAAAGCTCAGTGCTGACAACTTCTATACACTAAGCTCCTATCCCTTACCCCACCCTTGTGTTCTAAAGAAACTGCCCTTCTCAGTCAAGCGTGTCTCAGTCCCAGAGTAGTGGGTCCCTCCCCCAGAAGACCAGTACAAACCCCTACCCACACCACATCTTCCAACCAGAAAGTTCTTGCAGTGTCTTGGTTATGGTGGAGGTATTGTCAGGTCTCACATCAAAGCACATCTAGTTAAAACTTGCCACATTCAGGCCAGGGACCAAACACTGCCCACAACAGGCAAGGAAAGCCTCTGTAGACAACTGGCCTAAAAGATAAAGCAACCACAACACAGCAGCATAGTACTCGCACCACACTCTGGAGAAAGTCCCTGAATCCTCAGGCACTGGGCACTACAAGACTTCTTCATAAGGCCATTACTTTCAGGAACAGAAGAAATAACTGGCTTTTCCAATACACAGAAGAAAATGGACTTAGACAAAATGCCAAGATGGGGGAATTTATCCCAAATGAAAGAACAAGATATAAGCACAGGAAAAAGATAAGTAAAGAAACATAAGTAACGTATCTGATGGAGAATTTAAAGCAATAATCATAAAGATACTCATTGGACTTGAGAAAGGAACAGAAGACATCAGAGAAATCCTATCCACAGAGATAAAAGTCAAAAAAGAATCAATTTGAAATGAAGAATGCAATAAATGAGATTGGAAACTGGCTTGATGCAATGAACAGCAGGCTAGAAGAAGCAGAGGAGTGAATTAGTGATATAGAAGGCAAAATAATGGAAAATAATGAAGCCAAACAAAAGAGAGAAAGAATTATGGAACATGGTAATAGACTTAGGGAACTCAGTGACTCCATCAAACATAATAATATTTGTATTATAGGAATCCCAGGAGATGAAAAGAGAGAAAAGGAAAAACAAAATTTATTTCAAGAATTAATAGCAGAAAATATCCCTAATTGAGGGAGGAAACAGACATCCAGATCCAAAAGGCACAGGGAACTCCCATCAAAATCAACAAAAGCAGGCCAACACCAAGACCTATTATAATTAAATTTGCAAGTATAGTGATAAAGAAAAAAAAAATCTTTAGAGCAGAAAGACAAAAGAAAGTCCTTAGTTTACAAGGGAAAACCCATAAGCCTAGCTGGAGATTTCTCAACAGAACGTTCACAGGTCAGAAGGGAGTGGCATGTTATTTTCAAAGTGCTGAATGAGAAAAATCTGCAGCCAAGAATATTCTATCCAGAAAGACTATCATTCAGAATAGAAGGAAATATAAAGAGTTTCCCAGACAAACAAAAACTAAAGGAGTTTGTGACCACTAAACCAGTCCTGTAAGAAACTGTTAAAGCGGATTCCTTAAGTGCAAAGGAGATGCCAAAAGTGAGTAAGACAAGAAAGGATCAGAAAAAATCTCAAGAAACAATGACAAAACAAGTAATAAAATGGCACTAAGTACATACTTATTAATAATTACTTTGAATATAAATGGACTAAACACTACAATCAAAAGATGTAGGGTGTCAGAATGAATTAAAAAAAAAGACCCATCTCTATGGTGTCTATAAGAGATTCATTTGAGACCTAAAGGCCACTGCAGATGGAAAGTGAGGGGGTAGAGAAACTCTTAGTACGCAAATGGAAAGCCAGCATAGACATACTTATGTCGGACAAACTAGACTTTAAAACAAAGACTGGAATGAAAAGATAAAGAAGGGCATTATATAATCTTAGAGGGGATGATCCAACAAGAAAATTTAACTGTAAATATTTACACTCTCAACATGGAAGCACCCAATATATAAAATATTTAACAACAAACATGAAGGAACTCATTGATAAAAGCACAATAATAGTAGGAGAGTTTTACACCCCACTTACACCAACAGACAGATCATCTGAACAGAAAATAAGGAAAAAACAGCTTTGAATGACATACTGGACCAGATGGATTTAAAGGATATATTCAGAACATTACATGTTCTGTAATCAGAGCACACATTCTTTTTAAATGTACATGGAATATTCTGTAGAACAGATCATATAGTAGATCACAAAAACAGGCCTCAATAATCTAAAAAGGTTGAAATCACATTATGCACCTCTTCTGACAATAATACTAGGAAACTAAATGTCAACCACAAGAATAAATTTGGAAAGACCGCAAATACGTAGAGGCTGCACATCATGCTGCTAAATGATGAATGGGCCAACCAGGAAATCAAAGAAAAATTACAAAAATACATGGAAACAAATGAAAATGAAAACACAATTGTCCAAAACCTTTGGAATGCAGAAAAAGTGGTCATAAGAAGGAAATATATAACAATACAGGCCTATCTCAAGAAGCAAGAAAAATCTCAAATAAACAACTTAAACTTACACTTAAAGGAGCTAGGAAAAGAATAATAAATAAAGCCTAAAGCCAGCAGAAGAAAGGAAATTATAAAGATTAGAGCATAAATAAATTATATAGCAACTAAAAAAGCAAACAAAGAAACAAACAAAAAAACCCACAAATAATAGATCCTATCAATGAAACCAGGAGCTGGTTCATGGAAAACACTAACAAAATTGACAAACCTACAGCCAGACTTAATCAAAAAGAAAAAAGAAAGAAGACAAAAAAATAAAAATTACAAGTGAGAGAGGAGAAATAACAACCAAAATCACAGAAATACAAACAATTATGAGAGAATATTATGGAAAACTATATACCAATAAATTGGACAACCTGGAAGGATTGGACAAATTCTTAGAAAAATATAAACTTCTAAAACTGAAAGAGAAATAAATAGAAAATTTGAACAGACTGATAAACAGCAAAGAAATTGAATCAGTAATCAAAAAACTCCCAACAAACAAAAGTCTGGAGCCAGATGAATTCACATACTTATTCTACCAACATTTAAAGAAGAGTTAATACCTATTCTTCTCAAACTGTTCAAAAATTAGAAGGGGAAGGAAATATTCCAAATGCATTCCATAAGGCCAGCGTTACCCTGATACCAAAACCAGATAAGGACTCCACTAAAAAAGAAAACTACAGGCCAATATCCCTGATGAACATGGATGCAAAAATTCTTAACAAAATAGTATAAAATCAAATCCAACAGTACATTAAAAGAATCATTCACCACAACCAAGTGGGATTTATTCCTGGGTTGCCAGGGTGGTTCAATATTCACAAATTAATCAGCATGATATATCACATTAATAAAAGAAACGATAAGAACCATATCGTCATTTCCACAGAGGCAGAAAAATCATGACAAAGTACAACATCCATTCATAATAAAAATTCTCAACAAAGTAGGCTTAGAAGGAACACACCTCAGCACCATAAAGGCCATATATGAAAAACCCACAGCTAATATCTTCAATTGGGCAAAGAGAGCTTTTCCTCTGTGGTCAGGAACAAGACAGGGATGTCCACTCTCAGCACTTTATTTAATATAATAGTGGAAGTCTTCACTACATCAGACAACGAAAAGAAACAAAACGTGTGCAAATCAGCAAAGAAGTCAAACTTTCATTATTTTCAGACGACATGATACTCTCTATAAAAAAACCCAAAATATTCCACCAAAATACTACTAGAATTGATAAATGAATTCAGTAAAGTCACAGGATATAAAATCAATGTACAGAAGTCTCTTGCATTTCTGTACATCACTAATGAAACAGCAGAAAGAGAAATCAAGGAATCAATTCCATTTACAATTGAACCAAAAACAGTAAGAAACCTAGGAAGAAACCAAACCAAGGAAGTGAACTCAATGGTCAACTAATCTTCAACAAAGTGGAAAAGAATACCCAATGGAAAAAGGACAGTCTCATCAACAAATGGTGTTGGGAAAACTGGAGATCAATATGTAAAAGTATAAAACTGGACCACTTTCATGCACCATACACAAAAATAAATTCAAAATGGATGACTTGAAGCCAAAATGTAAGACTTGAAGCTATCAAAATCTTAGAGGAGAACACAGGCAGTAACCTCTTTGATACTGGTTGTAGCAGCTTCCTTTAAGACAAGTCTTCAGGGGCATCTGGGTGGCTCAGTGGGTTAAAGCCTCTGCCTTTGGCTCAGGTCATGATCCCAGGGTCCTGGGATCAAGCCCCGCATCAGGCTGTCTGCTCCGCGGAAAGCCTGCTTCCTCCTCTCTCTCTCTCTCTGCCTGCCTCTCTGCCTACTTGTGATCTCTGTCTGTCAAATAAATAAATAAAATCTTTAAAAAAAAAAAAAAGACAAGTCTTCAGAGGCAAGGGAAACAAAAGCAAAAATAAATTATAGGGACTACATCAAAATAAAAAACTTCTACACAGTGAATGAAACAGTCAACAAAACTAAAAGAAAACCTATGTAATAGGAGAAGATATTTATAAATGACTTATCTGGTAAAGGTTTAGTATAAAATATATGAAGAACTTATCAAACTCAACACCCCAAAAAATAATTCATTGAAAAATGGGCAGAAGACATAAATAGACATTTCTCCAAAGAAGGCATCCAGATGGCCAATAAACATATGAAAAGAAGCTCAACATCACTGATAATCAGGGAAATACAAATGAAATCAAGAATGAGATATCACCTCACACCTGTCAGAATGACTAAAATCAACAACACACACAAAAAAACAAAAACAAAACAAAACAAAACAAAACAGAACTGGTGAGGACATAGATAAAGGGAAATGCTCTTGCACTATTGTTGGGAATGCACACAGGTTCAGCCACTCTGAAAAAACAGTATGGAGGTTCCTCAAAAAGTTAAAAATAGAGCTACCCTATGTTCCAGCAATTGCACTGCTAGGTATTTATACTAAGGATACAAAATGCTAATTCAAAGTGATACATGTACCCTGATATTTATAGCACAATTATCTGCATTAGCCCAACTATAGAAACAACCGACATGTCCATCGACTGATGAATAGATAAAGAAGATGTGGTATTACATGATGGAATATTACTCAGCCATGAAAAATAATGAATCTTGCTATTTGCAATGACTATGGAGCTAGAGAGTATTAAGCTAAGCAAAATAAGTCAGTCAGAAAAAAGCAAATACCATATGACTTCACTCATATGTGGAACTTAAAACACAAAACAAACACATGGAAAGAAGAGAGAGAAAGAGACAAATCAAGAAACAGTCTCTTAACTATAAGAACAAACAGATGGTTACCAGAGGGAAGTTTGGTGGGGGGATAGGTAATATATATGAAGGGAATTCAATATGTATGCTTATTATGATGAGCACAGAATAATGTATAGAAATGTTGAATCATATATGGTACACTTGAAACTAATATTATACCGCATGTTATCTAACTGGAATTTAAATAAAATCATTTATAATAGTTATATGTGGATTTTCAGCTATGTGGGGGGGGGGTCTGTGCCTCTAATCCCCATGTAGTTTGAGGGACAAATGTACTTAGATCCACCTAACAGAATGATCTTCTATATTCCTCAATATTTTCAAAAGGAGGATTAAATCAAGCACATGTGTGCTATACCCACAAAGCTATTTGGTACACACCCACCTCACCAATCTTTGAGAGATCAAAAATTACTTAAGCAGAGGGTCTGACTTTGCTGATCCATCATTCTTGGTCATTACACATATGGTTCCCAGGTCAGTTAACAGTTTAAAGCTGTGTATACTTAAGACTACCAGATCTCCTCTGCTATCTTGAAGTAATCAATGTATCCAATCACATGCTACTAAAAAAGCAGCATATGCTAGTACATTGCAAACTGATATGGAACAAGTACCAGCCCTAACAAATCTTCAGCCCAGTATCATTCTCAATATCGCTTTCAAAAAGTTTCAAACTGAAGAGAAAATTCTCACAACGTTACCACTTCAGTTAAACAATTCCACAATAATGCAGCTCTCCACTTAATTTTCAATCTATGCTTTTAGTAAAAGGTGCATTTGAAGATTAAACCTTTCTCTGTATATATTTCATTCCAATAAAAGTACCTAGTACTTTTTTTGTGATAGCTGCTTAATATTTTTATACCTTTTTTACTCCATTTCTTGGCAATATGTTTACTTAAACTTTATGAAGGGACAGAGAGTTTTTTCATTCCAGTTTCACACATGGTGCTTCAGCATGGAGTTTGGAACTAATCACTGGGAAAGAAGGGAAGAGATGAGAAGCTAGAAGTATGAATCTGCAACCGATCACTGAAACATTGCATTTTGAAGCTGAATTCAATAAAGCAATCATTGGCTGTTCTGATAATCCTGCAAAAATTATTGGTGATGAACTAGAATTAAAGGTAATTAAGTAGAAATAGCCTCCTTCAATAAAAATCTGTAGTTAATTTTTTACTCATGTATACTTAGTAAAGAAACAGGAAACTATTTAAAATAAAAAAAGAAAATTAAAATCACATAATCCTTTCATCTAGTAATATCTTCGTACTATTAACATGCTAGAGGTTTACTTCCAATAATATTAGTTTTTATGTGTGTGTGAGAATGTGTCCCTAAAAATATTTCTGTACATTTATTTCTGCATATAAAAATAAATATGCAAATAGAAGCATGCTGCTAACTTTCACTTTACTTAACGTTATACTATAATTTTCCATGCTATTAAATTTCCTTAAAAAAAACTAATTTGCGGGTGCCTTGGTGGCTCATTCAGTTAAGCAACAAATTCTTGATTTTAGCTCGTTCATGATCTCAGGGTCCCGGGATCAAGCCCTTTGTCCAGCTCCACACTCAACCTCTCCCTCAACCCTTCCATCCCCTGGCTCATGCATGCGCTCACACACACACACTCTCTCTCTCTAAAATAAACAGTTATTTAAAAAAATCTAATTTTACATAACTACAAAATTTTCCATTTTATCAATATGCTAAAAATTATTTCCCCTATTATTGAACATTAAGTTTGTGTCAAAGGAAAGGGTTGAATGTCTTTCTCATAAATAACATGTCAACTGTCATATTTTTGTATTTAAAGATTTGTACTCATCTCCTGGTATTTTCTTTGAATATAAGAAATACTCTTCTGGGTCACAGTATTTTGCCATTACACACTTAATCCATAGTTCCTCACAAACGTGTTGCAAAAGTTTACAATCCCATCAGCAGTTCATCATAATGGCTTTGCACCACACCCTTAACCATCCCTGAAATTTACTTCTTTAAAAAGAAATTCTACAATGTTATAAATGATCATGATACTCTATTTCAAGATTATATTAGATGTTCCTATGATTATTTTTCTATGACCTCTATGAAGCCAGGTATATTTCTTTTTTTGATGTAGCACTCCATGTTCTTTTCATGTTTTTATATTGAGCTACTAAAGAGCTTTTAGTTATTATTTATTTGTAGGGACATGGTTTTTAAAAACTAACTATTTTTAAGTTCTATGTCCACTGTCTAAAATCAAATGCATCTGCTTCAAATAAGCTTTAGTAACTCTCCTATATTTCTAAATAAGCAAAAGATTAGACATAGAAAAGAATACCTCAAAAGAACATTTCTTGCGTTTTTCTTTCACAGTGACCTCTAGGCATAGTTTTTGTATTTGCATCTTTAACTTGAGTAGAAGACATACATTTTGTATGAGATCAGGAGTCATCATTTTTCTCAGACATCCCCTTCATCTTTTTGAGACCTCACTGTGCATAATGGATGTGTCCACTTACACAAGTACAATGAAATTTGATGAATTGTGGAAAAGCATTCTTTCGTGGGGAAAGAGTGACACACATGTCTTTGGAATGTAAGGAATTTGACCCTAAGTAGACCGAGTCTCATTTTATATAAATAGTGCTCAATGGCAGTAACTTTCATCAACTTAAGCCATTATGTTCATTTTAGAGAAATAACAAAAGAATTGCTTAATTTTTCATAGGCTTTCATTAGAGCAAAGGACAATGTTCACCAAGCAAGAGTTGGTGTTGAAACTACAAATGCAACATTGTGTGGGAAATTCCATGTCCAGAATCTGCCCTCTTGACAACAGGACAGTTTTTGACCTTTGACTTTAACAAATTGTGGTCAAGTTAAAACACTATCTGGAAATCCTCCAGTTAACATCTGCATTGTATTTCAACTATGTTAAGAAATGGGAGAGAAAGATATTGAACTGTGAAAATCATTTGATCACAATATTTCAATTTTGTTAAATGGCATTACTTACAAAATACATTATTTTTAAAAATCCACCAGATTTTTAAAGACAGATTGCATGGATAAAAAAACGTACAAGAATAATGAAGACCTAAACAGTATATTTTTTAACACAGGTTTGATGCATTTATGCAAATATTTCCCTGATAATAGGCAGAAGGGCCCATTCCATACACATAAAAAAGATCATATATTGGGCCATAAAAGAATTCATTAATCTAAAAAATATGGAAATAATACTGACCATAATAAAATGAATTCAGTTATTAAAACAAAATAAGGAACAAAAGTCATTCTATTTAGAAATCATTTTGTTCAAATTTTAAAAATTAAAATCTTGTTTGAAAAACTTTTAGATCAGGGACACCTGGGAGGCTCAGTCTTTGAGCATCTGCCTTCAGCTCAGGTCATGATCCCAGGACCCTGGGTTTGAGTCCAGCATTGGGCTCCCTGCTCAGCAGGAGGCCTGATTCTTCCTCTCCCACTCCCCCTGCTTGTGCTCTTTCTCTCACTGTCTCTGTCAAATAAATAAATAAAATCTTCAAGAAAAAAAAAATTTTTAATCGAAAAATTGTAAACCAAAAAATCAAAATATCGGGGCATCTGGGTGACTGAGTGGGTTAAGCCGCTGCCTTCAGCTCAGGTCATGATCTCAGGGTCGTGGGATCGAGTCCGGCTTTCTGCTCAGCGGGGAGCCTGCTTCCTCCTCTCTCTCTCTACCTGCCTCTCTGCCTACTTGTGATCTCTCTCTGTCAAATAAATAAATAAAATCTTTAAAAAAAAATCAAAATATCTAGAAAGTACTGATACTGGAGACAGTATACATTTTAGATATAAACCATAAAAAATAAGAAGAAATGAATAAATATAGAAATAAAGCCAAAAATGAATGAGGTAAAACACAAAAAGTGAGAAAAGGCAGATTAGAACTAATAACATTTATTTATTAAAATAAAATAACAGAAGTAATAAAAATCAAAACTGGGTCAAATCTTAGTTATTATAATCAAGGAAAAGAAGGAAGAAAACCAGGTATACAGAGAGATCACGAGAACAAAATAAACATAGACACAGAATAATTTTAAAATGTTAAAAAAAACTTTCTTACCTCTAAACATAACAAATTTAAATCTTGGATGAAATAAGTATTTTCTGGGAATATACAATGTATCAAACTTGTCCACAGACTCTACATAAATCCTTAAAAAAAATCTAACTAAAAGTTAAACATAAAAGATTTTCCCCAAAATAATAAACAGTACGCCTTGACAGTTTCACAGAGCATTCTTCTAAACTTAAAAAACAAACTATTTTAAATCACACCTAAAAATAATATTGCAAATTATTCTCATAAAAGTGTGTTACTTTGGTATTAAAATACAAAAAAAGATTGCAAACTGGCAAATAAGCAAAAAAAAAAATGCTGACCAATTTTCACTATTTAAGAAAATCTTAACTAAAACAGTAGTAAGCCAACTAGCAACACATTAAAATAACAGTGCATCAAGGACAAGAGAAATTTATTGCAGGTATAAAAAAATAGCTGAGTGTTAGTAAGTCTTTTATTACATTTAATTCTCTGTATTGCTCCATGGTGAAAAATTACATGATTATTTTCCTGGTTGCTGAAATGGCATTTGATAAATTCTCTATTTAATTTTTTTATTTACAAAAAAACCCACAAAGAATAAAAATCAGTGAAATGTTCACTAACACACGTGCGTGCACACATGTGCACACATAAACACATCAAACCCTGAATCCAGTGCACCAGATAGGGAAACAAAACTGGGTGTAGGAACAAGATGAAAACACTCACCATTACCATGACTAATGAGCAAGGTGCTAGAGGCATTAGCCATTGCAATTTGGTACAAAATATATTTATTTAGTTATTTATAAAGATTTTATTTATTTGAGAGAGAGAGAGACAGTACACGCAGGGTGAGTGGCAGGGAGAGGGAGAAATAGACTCCCTGCTGAGCAGAAAGCCTAATGTGGAGCTCCATCCCAGGACTCTGAGATCATGACCTGAGCCGAAGGTAGATGCTTATTAACCAACCGAGCCATTTAGGTGCCCCTACAAAATTTTTTTTCATTTGAAGTTTAAAAACAGAAGAATGAAGTAACATTAACACTCTTTGTAGATGATATAATTGTACAATTGGAAAATCCAAGACAAATTATGTGAATAATATAACATACCTATGCAATATGAAACCATAAGGTATTAAAGAAACGTAGTTGTATTTATACATACATATATATATATATATATATATATATATATATATTTTTTTTTTTTTTTTGATAGAGAGAGACATTATGTGGGTCTCCATGCCAGGAGACCTAAGCCAAAGGTAGATGCTTAACAACTGAGCCACCCAGGTGCCCTGCAGTTGTAATTTTTAATAACAGAGTAGAGAAGGAAGATCGTTCCAAACATGACTCAAAGTGCAGAGGTCATTAAAGTAAGTTTGATAAAATTATCAGTGAGTTGGGGTGGGAGTTTTTTTGCTTTTTTTTTTTTTAATTATGTTATTGGATGTGAGGGCAATCTGGCTGTGACATCTGTCACCCCATTGATCACCAGGATTGATTAGGCTGATCTGGCTGGCTAGGTGGGTGTCCCTTCCCTCCTCACCGCTCCATGTGCGTCCCAGGGGAAAAAGATGACCTTCTGCCATAGAGGAGAACGGCTCTTGGGTCAAGGGTATAAGAGTAGCTGCCGCTCTCCAGGTAGAACCTCCAAACAAGCTATAAGTAAGTTTTGTTAAATGCCACTGTAAGAAAAATGAATCCTAAAGACACCATAAGCAAAAAGAAAGACATTTCTCATACCTAAAAATAAAAGAACCTTGTTGCAGGCAATGTGCAATCCCCAACTATGTAAACACCTAGAAATCAAGAAGAAAAAAGCCAATAGTTCATAGAAAAATAAGCAAAGACATGAACAATTTATTGAAAATTCAATAAAAATATATCCTGAGAAATAAAAAATAAAAATATACTCTCATTCATCATAACTGAAATCTTCATTAAAATACAGTAACATTTTTACCTGTCATTTAGGTCAATATCCAAAATGTTCAACAAAACACTCTGTCGGGGAGGTTATATGGAAAAAAGCATTTTCATTCATTCTTGATAGGAGTACAAAATACCACAACTCCTCATAGAGGACAATTTGATAAAATTTAACAAAATTTAAAATGCATTTACCCTTTTATCCAGCAATTTTTCTTATGGGAATTATTCCTGAAGGAACACCTAAAATGATTTACACTGAGGGTTATTTTCTTGTGGTACTTTTGTGTTAACAAAAGAGTCAGTGACAGCTAGCTATATTCATCTAAAGAGGACTGATTAAATAAACTTTACATATATGAAGTTTTTTTCATATTACCTATTTACATATTACATATGAAAATAAAAGTTACATAAGTGAAGGAAAAAAAAAAGGCCAAAGAAGCTTCTATACCCTGAAATGGAAAATCTCCGGGACATATAAGTAAGTTAAAAAAATATATTCAAGTATATAACAGTGTCATATCTTTTCATAGGAAGGTAATGATATATCTTTACAATTGCCTATACTTACTTGAGAAACACTGGAAGGTTACACAATAGCATAATAAAACATGGTTCCCTATAATATAGGGTGACCGGGGCAAGGGTGATAGCTAAATGGCTAAATGGATATCTTTGTATATATCACTTGGATTTTGAACTTTGTGAATAGACTGTAAATTCAAAAAAAAAAATTTAATTCAATAGGTATCTTCCCAAAGTACAATATATTATTTAACAGAAAGGCTGTGTGGCAGATACTTAATGAAATTTTGTTCAGAGAGTGAATGTTTAAGAATAACAATTGTCTCCTCTGTAAACAAAAGGAAGGAAGAAAAGAGTAGAAGAATGTAAGGAGACCGGACAAGGAAGGAGGGGGCCATAAATTCCACTTGACTTTCAAAGTGTTCTCACCTTCCATTTCTATTTGAAATTAATTTTAAGTATGGCATTTGTCTTACCAGTGAACATTTCATGTGAATGTCATTAGAGAATTTCTCTCAGTAATGTTATTTCAAAACTAAAAGCATATATCTTCTTATGGATACATATTGTGTGATTATTGAGATACTATTTAAGTATACATAGCACCATGCATATAAAACATTGTTTCATTCAAAAGAAAATTTGAGGTGGGTAGCCCTATTATTTAACTTCTTCAATCATTATAAAATGTGATTTAAATTTTTAAACTTAGTTTCCAAGAGTTGTGTTTCATCCAACTTGACTGCATGTTTGAAAATGTATTTTAGTCTCCTTCCTCATAGGATGCTTTTAGAGGACATTAAAACTGTTCCTTTTTTTCAGATTGGCAATATGGATGTGTTTACGTAGAAGTGAGAATTCTTCTATATTTATTACTACTGCTAAAAAAAAATACCTTACCCACAAGAGGAAAGGTACATTTCAGGCAGTATAATGCAGTTTGAGTGAAAGATTCAAATAGTAAAAAATTAGGTGTTTTTGAGAATGTGGGGAATTCCACAGGTATATCATCCTAACTGTGATCCTTTGCCTTCAGTAAGTAGGTCCTCGCTGAGATTTAATCACACATATTTAATTAACTGCTAAATGTATCTGGCCATGTATGGGGAAGGTTGCTGCTGCAGGATGGACACCATAACTACGAGAGCCCACTTCGTCCAAAGAGTATGGCACGCCGCTAACATTCAGACCGTAAAACATGTGAGTGTATGAGGGGTGGAAGAGTCCTCCATATGCTGCCCAGCAGGATGTCATCATCGTATGGAAAAATTGGTTCCATGAACGCCATTCTTCCCCTTTCCCACAGATGTGTTTGTCATGATTGTCCTGAACATGAGTAGTCATTGTGTATTGAGCATATGCAAGGCTGACTTTCTATATTCATAAATTTCTGGAGCAAGGGGTGCCATACCTGGACTTCATGGAGCAACCCCTAGCCCCACCCCGTGAGGGGCAAGTCTTGCACATCACTAGAGGCCCACTCTTGCAGCCGCGACTAAATCTGGCTTTTGGATTATTTCCCATAGAGAAGTGTTATATTTTTAATATTGATCTTTATTCATTTTATCCTGAATGAATAAATGAGATGGAGGTATTCTGTCAGAGCCAGACTTTCATTATTCACTTAAAAATATATAATAACATTGTGATCCCTCATACCCTGATTCTTACCTCGGGGGTGATATGAGAAATCAGACAAAATGCTCTACTGCCACAAACTCCGAAGTCTGTATCTCCAAAGGAAAAGAGAACAATGGATTTTCTTTAGTTTATATCCAGTAGAAAGACAGCTGTTTCTGTCTCTCTAGGGAAAGGAGAAGAAAAAGAAAAACAAAACAAAACAAAAGCCTTTGCTCCTTTGAGAGGAGATGGCAAGGATCCTGAGAATGTAAATACATCTTTCCAAGGGCCAGACAAACACTGGATGTCTCCTGCTTTTGTGACCTAGAGATATTGCCCATCTCTGGACTTCAAAGATTTAGGAATGTAAATACCTAGGAAGAGAGCTCTGCAGTCACTCTGGCATCTTGAAGCTTAACCCAGGGACCTAATCCAAATGGCCACAGAAAAAATTTTCATGATCTGTGAAGAGTAAAATGCTTCCAGGAAAAGTGAAAGCAAACACTTCCTAACTTTATGTTCTGTTTATCTCCCTTTCTCAGAAGACTAGGCTTTTTAACAGGAACACTGAGAAATCCAGGGAGTTTTATTTACCCACAAGAGGAAGAAAGTATGATTTTTATGCAGCAAAGAGAATAATGAGCTCAAAATTGGTGACCAGTACTCTCGGCAATCATAATCATTAGTCTTGTTCACCAGTATTTTGATTACCATTTCTTGCTCTCCTCCTTCAGTCATGTGGTAAAGTCATGTTTTACCATCCCTTGAAGTTAGACATAATCATGTGATTTCTATTGGCCCATAGTATGGGAGTGAATGGAATATGTGCCTTTTGCAGGAAGAAAGCCTGAAAAATCAGGGCACCATGATCTCTTCCCTAAATGATAGACACCCTGACACCTGGCATTCCTGAGTGAGGATGGTGGAGCCTATAGCCAAAAACAATTCCTTGAAATACATATAGAGTGAGCAGAAAACTCAATCTCTAATGTTTTAAGTTATTCAGATACTGTGATTGCTTGTTATACAGCATACATGAAACTATCCCTTCTAACATAAATACATACAAAGTAATCAAAAAATTGTTATTGATCTAAATTTCTAAAAGTTGATACACTTTGAGCTGTTTTCTCCTCTGGGATATGTTTCTCCCTTCCTCAAGCAGCATGAAATGCTCAAGAAATCAATTTTCCAGAGATTGCATCTCTGGGGTCAGCACAACCCAAGGAGTCTAATCCATTTCTCATCAAAGTACATTCGATATTCAAGTTAAGATGTTAATTCTGTGAGAGCCCTCTATCAACCAACTTCTAGTTATATATATACTTATACACAGTAGAACTTGAACTCTCTGTAAGAGAGTTGTTTGGTTTAAGAAAATCAATCTTAGTTCATGTGCATGCAAAATTTGGCAACAAACATTATCTTTAGCTTACTTAAATACAAATGGGAATTTATTTGAGTACATCAAACAGTAAGTTTGAAGAGTGCACAGAATATTTCCGTGGCTTTTCAGTATTCCACAAACAGGGTTATTTCATTTCAGAGGAATTGTCTGAAAACGTCCTTTAAAAAGTTTGTTTACTAAATTTCCTTGAGTCAAGACGATTTGTTTCCTATGGTTAACCCTTCTTTATTGAGTTTCCATTAGTGAGTTTTATTTACCCGTAGGTAATTACCCATAGGTAATTAATCAAAAGAATCCTTTTAAATGCAATCATGTACCTACACTTCAAACGTTGAACAGCTGATCTTCATGGACTGTCATGGCAATTCAAGCAATGCGCTGCATTTGTAAATTGTATTCATGACACTCTAACTGGAAGCCAGGAAATAATTTACTAATAAATTAACTTCTCATTTTATAACCTCAGATTTTAAAACTGGTGTTTTTCATCTAAAGAGACAGTTGCACCTCAGAGAACAACATATAATTATCCATTAAATATCAGAAATGTAGGGGGGAGAAACAGATAAATTACTGCCTTTAAAATTTTTACTTATTTAAGGATTTAAGATTAAACATA
The DNA here is from genome assembly GCF_022355385.1 of Mustela nigripes. Classification (NCBI taxonomy): domain Eukaryota; kingdom Metazoa; phylum Chordata; class Mammalia; order Carnivora; family Mustelidae; genus Mustela; species Mustela nigripes. The sequence continues at coordinate 143,360,288 of NC_081557.1, read as the reverse complement.
AACACAGAGTAGGCAATTACTTATACAATTCAACACAAAGATACTTCAATAGAAATGCCCAACGATTTAATTTGAACTGGTAGTATTTGGAAGGCCTCCATTTATAACACCACTATCTACCTTAGTTGTGACTGTTTTGTCTTAAATGACAGAAACCAGATCCTCCTTCTGATGGCATCAACTAAGTAAGCAAGTTTTGTTACTTTTACCCCCATTCACGGAAAAAATAGTCTTACTTGAGAACTTGTTTGACGTCAGCTCTGATTAAGTTAAGCCTTTTTCAAATTGATTATTTTTCCAAAATTATTTACTTTCTGAATATATCTATAGAGCCTAAAAGAATGACTTTATTAAAAATTAATAAGACACAAAAGAATAAATTTCTTTTTACCTAAAATGACTTTTAATAAAAATCCTGAAGTTTTCCAAAGATACTGATAGACCAATGTTTTTTGTTCTGCTTTTTGTTTTATTAAAATTGGCCATAGATAAACCAAAATGAGGAAAAAAAGACAAAAAAATCTTTAAATAGACTTGATCAAAGACATATCTGTCATCATAGATGCAAATTTGGGGAAAAGTTTTATTTTCAATATACTTTCCCAATTGTTTTAAACATTTCTTTTAATGTGTCAAGACTGATTTACATTCACAGATACAACTAGAGGTAAGTTAAGATTTAAGAATACTAACCTTAAACTTTTTCACTGTTACTTACACAATTATCTAATCACTAAGTAAACCTAGATTAATTATGGACAATAAATCCCCTGGATTAACTGAATAAATGAGTGACTTTACTGAACTCTTCTGTGTCTAGATCAATTCTATTCCTTTAGTCAGTGCTTGAAGACATTTTTATTCAGATGTAATTAGAACAGCTCTCAGGCAGCATGTAGGCCAGTCTCTTGATGAACAATATGCGATGAGCTGGTGTTTTTTAAAATAATAATATATCAAATCACATAAATATGATTTTGTAACCAAAAGCAATTCAACATGAGAGTAGCAGTGACACTCTGGATCTTAGTACTATACTAACCTTATCTTAAATTTTAAAAGAATCTAGTCCAGACCAAAAATGTGTGAGAGAGAATTTGGTGTTTGCTGTGTAAAGATCGTGGCCCTTTTATTCTGAGGACAACCAGAGAAGGAAAACTTAGAGATTCCAGTATTTAGCTGTTTCAGAAAAGAAGGTAAAACCCCAGTTTCAGCATGAGTCTGAGAATGGCAGAGGAAATGGATGCTCTGTTACATAGTTGTCAAAATCTAAAAAAGAAAAAAAGAAAGAAAGCTAGCTTTTAAATTCTTAAGAATTAGAATGCCATCAGACAGATATGCAATTGACATTATCAGAGATTAAACAAAGTATAATACTTTAATTTTAAGATTTAAGAATACTAACAAACTTTTTCAGTGATAAACACTGAAAAAGTGATAAACTGTCAATTTAATACCAAGTAAGTGTTTGGAATAAATGCTCTATTAAGTTTCTCCTTGATCTTAGATCTTTGATTTTATAATGCACAAGGAAGCAAAAGAGTTTGGATTTTTCTCCCCCTTTAATATCTAAATTGTCTTTTTTTTTCTTTTTTTAAGTCTCAGAAGAAGAGTTAGTAAGAACAGACCTTGAGTTGAGTCCCAACTTTCTCAGCCCTGGCTCCCACACCATCTCTTGGGAAAGCGATGTGAGTGTTCAGTGAACCAACTCCTCCAAGGGCCTTGGGATTCAAGTGGAAGTTTTGCACTGATACTCTGAGGTTTTGGCTCTGAGGAAGAAAGCAGGAATTTTAAGAGCTTTGACATATTATGTTCTTTTGTTCCTGCTCTCTCATAAGTTAAAAAAAAAAATTTTTTTTCAGACGAAATTTTTCCCCAATACCCTGACACCGAAGGCAGCCCAGAGACCTCATAGCGGACTCTAAAGGACTAGCCATCCCTGTGCCCCATCCTTGATGTGGTCGCAGGATACTTGTAGGAAAGAGCATTGGGAGGAGGAGAACTTTAAAGTAACCCAACACTTTTGCATTCCAGGCAGCTGAGCTTGGAATGAGACCTCACTTCCTCACAGCATTACAAAACTGTACCTCTCAACCTTCTAAGGGGCTTGGGATATTTTAAGTTATTTCTGTTGGCCTCATAGAGCACAGAATAGAAGGTCTATAATAAGAAAATAGAGTAATTCTGTCCTCTTTTTACCTCCTTTCCTCACTATTTCTCAAACCAACAACAAAAACATTTTGGTGATATTTCAGAAAAGGAATGTGACAAGGCCTGTTTCATTTTAAAACAGGAGTTTCTGAAGCTATTTCCTTAAGCATCATGATACCATGTTGCATTCCTTCCAAAGAAGAGGCTAATATTATTTGTTCGTTTTGTTAATCTACTAAATTACATCTCTGAAAAAAAAATATTGAAATAATGGATGTGAAAATGTCTGAAACAGTGCCTGGCACTTACAAGCCAGTTAATAAAGGTGCCCTTTATGAAATAACTGACATTATTGAATTTATTTGTAAAACTAAATGTTTTATACAATTTTAAAAATTCCATTATCCACATGGCTGGGAGAACTAAGCCCTCAAGGGTCAAGGCTTTACAGTGTCATACAAATTTTAGATCAACAAAAGAATAAGAAAATATGGCATATTTGGCAGCAAATCTGTATGGTAAAAGTACATATAACATATATGGTAACTCTTTCTAAAAGTTTTCTTTGAATTCTATTGGAAATTAGAGTATTTTAAAATAAGTCCTTGTCTATTACATAAATTTGCATCTTGAGTATAATCACAATAGGTTAAATGTTACTATTTCTAATTTGTTCAGGAATAAAATGTTGAGGTAAAGGCCTTATTAGGATGAGATTGTTATAAACATGAATGCCTAACTCATTAAATCATATAATGGTGAAACCTTACCCCTGAGGATAAAATAACATGAAGTATGAATTAAAGCATAATTCAATGAGTGATAAAAAATACAGCTTACCTTGACTTATATTTCATTAATAGTTTACTGGTTATCGACATTAACACTCTCACCAAGATAAATAACTACATTGATGGGGGACAAAGAATACCCAGTAAAATATTTGGTGCACTGTGCTTGTATTTCTCAAGATAACACTGGTAACAAAGTCTCCACAGGTTATATCAGAGCCCATTGGATATCCGAGAGGGCTCTATGTGCTGACTGGTTTTAGAACACTAGGCAGTTATCTCTGTGATATGATTCAAGGATACTAGACAGGCCAGGATGTCCTCCCTAACCCTCCATATGTGCTGACTGACTCATGACATTCCAGAATGCTTTATCCCTCAGATCAGAGGTTGTAAGCAAGTTTCAGGGTTTTAAAATATTCTATTTAAAAATACCAGTGTCCCACCAGATTGCTGAATCAGAATATTTAGGGATTGGATAAAGAATATATGAAACTTGGGCGCCTGGGTGGCTCAGTGGGTGAAGCCGCTGCCTTCGGCTCAGGTCATGATCTCAGGGTCCTGGGATCGAGTCCCGCATCGGGCTCTCTGCTCAGCAGGGAGCCTGCTTCCCTCTCTCTCTCTCTGCCTGCCTCTCCATCTACTTGTGATTTCTCTCTGTCAAATAAATAAATAAAATCTTAAAAAAAAAAAAAAGAATATATGAAACTTTGATGTCTCATAAGACCAATCCCTTTCCGCATCCTATCCACACACCTATTGGAGCCCTCACCTAAAGCTATTTGCAAACATTTGTATTTTAGTATGAATTTTCTGAATGCAGATTTTAAAGAGATAAAGAAAAGAAGAGTGCATCAGTGTAACTGGGGAAAGACCAAGTAAAAAAATTCAGGAAGCGATAAACTTAATCTCATGTGTTACATCCAGAAGAAATTTATAAGAGAACAAAATTTTATAGGACTTAGCATGAACAAGACTTTAGCTTATGTTTTTTACAAAAAAATCTATAAAACAGCAAATATCTGTAATAGTTTGAAAAGCTTACAAAAATATGCAAACTAGAGGAAAATTAAGCAGAAAAATTACAAAAAGTCCCACTACTAAAAATGGACAACAATTAATAGAGATAAATAGTATTTTACAGTGCTTATGAACATTTACAGATGCCTTTCACATACTTCGTTTCATTTAAGTATTAAAACAACCTTATTGTTTGGTAGAAGTAAGTGCAAGTAGATAGTGGTTAACACTATCTTATGGATGAAGAAACTCAACTTTCTCAAAGGAAAAATATTCTTCTTGTGTCCTTCATCAAATCCTAGAGAATCTTCTTGCTAACCGTTTCTTAGCTATGTTCCAAACCTTTCTAAGTGGCCTAGAGAACATTTAGATGTTCTTCTAAAGTTCTTTGGCATTGAAGGAGGCTGTGAATTATGGCAGGCCCTCTCTGTCTACTGCTTCCATGTCATTGTGTTATAGTAAATATCTGACTAACATGACCTAGTATTCCAAATAAAATGAGAGATACTAGTGGTCTATAATCTTGGATTTCCAAATTTATCTTCAGAGTTCCACTATCTGCAATCTATATCTGACAGAGGTAAGTTTAAAATCAACATCTAATGTTGTAGTTCTGCTCTAGCTTCTATCTCTCTTTTATTTTTATTAGTCTAGCAAAATAACTATTGACTGTGTTGATCTTCACAAAGAAGTTTTAGTTTCATTGATTTTTCTCTAATGGTTTTCTCTTTTCTCTTTCATTGATTTCCACTCTGATGTTATTATTTTCATCTTCCTCTTATTGGCACTGGATTTGGTGCTCTGTTTTTCTAGCATCCTAAGGTGGAAGCTGAGATTATTGATTTTAAATCTTTCTTCCTTTCCACTATGAGTGCTCGATGTTATGATTTTTCCTCTAACCACAGCCTTCTTTCTGTTGTTTACTTCTAATTTAATTCTGTTGTGGTTGGAGAATATATTTGATATGACTTCAATCCATTTCAAATTATTAAAACGTGTTTTATGTCCTAGCATGAGGTCTGTCTTGAACAATGGGTCTTGTGCACTGAAGAGTGGGTGCATTCTGCTGTTCTCAGAAGAAAAGTTCTCAATATGTCAAGTCAAGCTGGTGATAGAGCTAGCCAAGTCTTCTGTAATCTTACTGCTTTTTTTTTTCTAGTTGCCTTGTCAATTACTGTGAGAGGAGTACTGAAATCTCTAACTATAATTACTGAGTTGTCTATTTCTGTTACAATTATGTAAGACTTTGCTTCATTTATTTAGGGACTCTGTTTAAGTACATTTATTTAAGTGCAGTCACTAAATCTTTCAGTGTATTGGCCACTTTATTAATTAGAAAAGTCTGTTTCTGTCTCTAGTAATATTTCTTGTCTTAAACTCTACTTTGATATTAGTATAACTACTTGTTTGTTTCGAGTTACTGTTTGAAAGGCATATCATTTTTTCCATCCTTTACTTCAACTATTTATTTCTTTGAATATAAATAAAGTATTTGTCTTGTAGAAAGCATAGGAATGAATCTTAGTTTTTTATTCAATTTGAAAACACTGGCTTTGATTATAGTTTAGTCTATTTATATTAACATAATTATTATTAAGGCTGGATTTATACTTTGCTGTGTTATTTTCCTGTATCTCTTATCTTTCTCATTCCTCTTTCATTGCCTTCTTTTGGAATAACATTTTTAGTTTATCATATTACTTTCTCTGATGATTTTTAGCTTTATATATAATATATAATATATACATATATATAATATATAATATATATACTATATATAATATATAATATATAATATATATAATATATAATATATACACTATATATAATATATGCATGTATAATATATAATATATACAATATATTATATATAATATATAATATATAATATATACATACACATATATATAATATTTAATTTTTCATTTATTTTATTTTTCTTCATCAATACTCAGCATATTTTATTCCACACTGCATTTTGGTCTTCATTGTTTCCATAAGAAATGAGTTATTAATTGTATTGTTGCAAATCGTTTTTACTTTACTGCTTTCAAGATTTTCTTTTATGCCTTTGGCTTTCACAGTCTGACAGTGTGTATAGGTATTATTCTTTTTGTGTTTCCTAATTTCTGGGATCTAGGGCATTCTATTTTTCACCAAATTTGGAAAGTTTTTAGCTATTATTCTTTCAACTTTTTTTTTCCTCTTCTCTTCTCTATCTCCTTGTAATTCATGGTGACTCTCACATTGATAGTGATTCTTTCTTCTGCCATTTCAAATCTGTTGTTGATCCCCTAGTTCTAGTTATAATTTTCAACTTTAGAATTTATTTCCTTTTTTTTTAAGATTTTATTTATTTGACAGACAGATATCACAAGTAGGCAGAGAAGGAGGCACAGAGAAGGGATGGGGGAAGCAGGCTCCCTGCTGAGCAGAGAACCCAATGGGGGGCTCGATCCCAGGACCCTAGGACCATGACCTAAGCTGAAGGCAGAGGCTTTAACCCACTGAACCACTCAGGCACCCCAGAATTCATTTCCTTTTATATAGTTTACACTTCTTTACTAACATTCCTTATTTACTAACTCATTGTCATCCTAATTTACTTTTATTCTTTGAATAGCATTTTCTTTACTTCTGTGAATGTATTTATAATGGGTGCATTTAAATCTCTGCTAAATTGAGCAGATGAACCCATACAGAGTCAGTTTTTTATTTACATCTTCTGCTTCCGTAACTGAGTATAAGTCACACTTTATATTTTTTTTGAAAGTTCTCTTTTAGATGATCTACTCTAGTGGCGGTGTTTTGTTTTGTTTTGTGGGTTTATTGGACTTTTAAAAAGTCCTTGTCTGTATTTAAACCGCAGAATCTATCTGCTCCAAAGTTGTCTATGTCTTCGTTCAGGTTTTTCATTCTTATGTTGATTTTTTTAGCCTGGCTTCCTAGGTATGACCCTGTTTTTGCTTAAGGGGTTAGATAATGTTTGAAACTGAGGTTTTGCTTAAACACCTTGACCATGCAGTTTCCACCCTCTGCTGATTTATCTGTATTGGTTTGAGAAATGCAATCAATGTTGCAGCCTGTTTTTGTGTCTTCCTAGGTTTTCTTCTCCTTCTTTTTTTCCCCCTCGACCTTTAGATCTCTCATGTATATGCATAGGTTTCCAGTCAGCCTGTGGACACATGGAAGGCTTATCTCAGCACTTCCATGGCTCCCTCACCTCCCTATAAAATAACTGATTGGAAAATTTTCCTGCCTATTCCCAACTGAAATCATTACCACTGTTAATCAACAAAGCAAGGGTTTTGCCTCCTATCCTGAATTGGTTCAGTCTGTCTCCTTTGGCAGCAAAGCCACAGGTTTTTGTACCCAACCACAACTTGTGAATCTAGATCCTGTTATCCAACTAGGGACTCAGAATGTGAGCAGTCCCAGGGAAAAGGCCAGGAACTCCTGCTATCCTTACCCAAAGCTCTCACAAGTTTTTAGGAATTAATACTTCTTAAGTTGTTATCTGCCTTGGATCAATTTTCTGCTTGACTTATTTCACTCAGCATAATGTCTGTGCCTTTCCATGATTGGTTTTGACCTTTTTGTCCTGTTTTATATACTTATTTGTGGACATGAATTGCCAAGCTATTCACATAACTATTATTTCATTGATATGTCAATCTGCAAAAGGCAGAAATCATAGAGGCAAAAAGGTCAGTTTCTGGGAACTTGGCTGAGGTGGAAAGACATTCTAACTACAAAGGAGGCATAAGAATTTATTAAAGTGATAGAAATGTTTTATACCTTCACCTTGGTTTTGGTTTCATGCCTACATGTATTTATCAAAACTCATAAAATTGTACAATAAAAAAGGGCAAATTGTGCTATTGGTAAATTATACTGTTGATAAACTTGGGCTTTACAAAAACAAAAATAAAGTTATCTAACTTTTTTTTTCTTATCCTATCATTGCCAAATAAGTATGATAATTACATTAGTTTCCCATTGTTGCTGGAATAAATTACCATGAGCATAATGGCCTATCGTAACACAAATGTATTATTATACAGTTCTGGAGTTCAGAAGTTCAAAATGGATCTCCCTGGGCTAAAATTAAGCTGTCAGGAAGGCTGTGTCCTTCCTGTAGCTTAAGAGAAAAATATGTTTACTTGATTTTAACAGCTTCTAGAAGATGCCTGTCTTCCTTGACTTACCTCTTCCTTCCTTACCTCTTCCTCTATCTTCAACATGTGCAACAGAGCTTCTTTAAATCTCTCTCTGACTCTGACCTTCTGTCTCCCTCTTCCACATTTAAAGAACGCTTATGATTACATTGGCCCCACTTAGATATTGCAGGATGAGCTCCATATTTTAAGAGCTGATTAATATCCTTAACTCCATCTGAAACCCTTTCCCTTGCCATGGACTATAATATAACATATTCACAGATTCTAAGGATTAGGAACTGAACAACTTTGAGATGCTCACCACAATAATACCTACTTCATGGGTTTTTTGTGAGGATTAAGTGAATTATAAATATGAAAAAACTAAAACAACACTAGGAAATAATAACTATTCAGTACATTAGCTCTACCATTATAAATTATTATTACTATGTAGATTCTCATATTAGGGTCACTCGTGGACAAAAAGAGGAGTATGAGAAAAGGTGGGAAAGCATAGGTCAACACAATCTTGTCACACTCTCAATGGCACGGAATGTGGAAATACCAATATAATAACTTTCACTCAAAGAGTTATCATTTATCCTTTTATCCCTCTAACTTTCTGTTCTAATGTTAAATACATAACCAAATCACTAAATAAGCTACCCAACTAATTTTGCAAGGGAGAAAAAATTTTAAATCCCTTCTAATTTCTAGATCCTCAGGCCATTACCAAGGTGAATAAAGTAACTGTGTATCATGAAAAGTGGGCTTATTCTCAGAATTCCCATAAAACTCAATTTAACTACTTTTTATGAATCCATCCATAGACATATTCAGCCTTCAGGCACTGTGAAGTTCTTTGTTATACCACAGCAGGTTACGTCATTCTCAAGCTTGTGGTTACATGTAAACTGGAACAGGAGCAAGCCAGTTGTATTTTTCAAATTACTAAGAGGTTAGTTAGAATAGAAGTCATTATTCTCAGTCTAGGATATACAAACCAGCTAAGCAAAAGAGAATATTAATGATTCAAACTTAAACCTTCATGTATTCATTTTTTTATTATTGCTACTCCATGCAATAAAAATGCTTCATTCTTTCAGATGGGAAAAAAATATATTTCCCACATATGTACTCAGTACCCTATCATGTTATATAGATAGATTTTTGCTTAGTAATTAAACAGAGCTACTCCAAAGTAGCTAACTTCCTTTAAGATTAACTTGGCCCAGTAAGATCAAGTATTAAAAGTGTGTTTGGCATAAGGAAATACCTTCTGAAAGAAAAGCAAGTTCACACTGGAGTAGCAAAACTTTGAACAAACATACGTAACAGAACTATAGCACTGTCAGAGGAAAATCCATAGTTTCAAATATCACATTAACATATAAAATAATAAAATGAATGAATAAAACATTTATCTTGAGAAATTATTTAAAAACCTATGAAAAATAAATAGAAGGAATGAAATATAAACAGACTTTAAGGGTCATCTGGGTTGACTCGGTCAGATAAATGACTGACTCTTCATTTCAGCTCAGATCATGCTCTCATGGGTGGTGGGACTGAGCTCACATCAGGCTCCCTGCTCAGCAGGGAGTCTGCTTGAAGATTCTCTCACTCTGCCCCTTCTCCAATTTACGTGCATGCTCACTCACTCTCACTCTCTCTAAAATAAATAAATAAATCTTAAAAAAAACTTTAATAGGTTAAAAATCATTAAATTAATAGAACAAAAAATAAATCTAAGAATTATCTTCACTTAAAATATAAAAAAATAAACCATTAATAACCTCATTAAAAACAAAAGAGTAAAAGCACAAATACAAAATATTGAAATGTTTTTATGCAAATAACCATGAATAGAAAAAACACAAAAAGAATTATGAGAAAATGTTGTTTTTTTTTTTTTAAAGATTTTATTTATTTATTTGACAGAGGTCACAAGTAGGCAGAGAGGCAGGCAGAGAGAGAGGAGGAAGCAGGCTCCCTGCTGAGCAGAGAGCCCGATGCGGGACTCGATCCCAGGACCCTGAGATCATGACCTGAGCCGAAGGCAGCAGCTTAACCCACTGAGCCACCCAGGCGCCCTATGAGAAAATGTTTTGTTCATTACTCTGTTTAATGACAATAAGAACTTGTATGAAGTAAATTGTTTTCTGGGAACACATATATTAAAATTCAACCCCAAAATAGTACGTAATATTACCAAACCAGTTACTCTAGAAGATGTCACTATAAAGTTATTCTTTCCAAAGATTAAAGAAAGGCTCAAAAAGTTTCACAGGGATTTCTACTAAACCTGTAAGGAAAAAATAATTACAGAGAAATTCATACTACTCACAAAAACAGAGAAAAGAATGAAAAGAACTCAAATACTCTTTAGAACATGATCATAGTATAGACCCAGAACCCAAAAACAGTAGCAGAAAAGCAAAACAAAGTAGAAATCATTCTTATTTAATGATTATGAATAAAAAAAATAGATAAAAGAATCCAAGGCACATTAAAATTAATGATGCAGCATAAGAAGTATTATTAATTCTAAAAATGCAAGGATGGTTAAATGTTACTCTAGTTATATAAATTTGCATATTAATTAAGGAACCAATGAAGAAAAATCATACAGTAATTTCCATACATAATGAAAAGTCGTAAGAGAACTAACATAATTATTGGTATTCTCAGTAACATAAGACATTTCAGTTAGTTAAATCATGCTTAATTGGAAAACATTAAGAGCATTTTGATTAAAATCAAGAATAAAACAAATATGTTCTTTTCTACCACTGTAATTAACATTGTTCTGAATATATTCATGCAATTAAATCATAGAAAAAAATGTAAAAATTGAAAATAAGGAATGTTATATCATCATTAAATTTAATTTACATCTTTGTTTTCTGGAGCAAAAAATAAGAGAATCAGGAAAAGAATTACAAGCAGTAAGAAAATTTATTGAAGTTGGGTGGAAAATTAAATATACAGAACGAATGATCTGCACATCAACAAATAACCGCTAGTTGTAAGATGTGACCTATTTAAAATAACACAAAAATAAGTAAAATATCAAAAAATAAATTGAAACATGCACAATGTACATAAGAAACATTTTAAATCCTACTGGAGGATGGAAAAAGGGGTTTGTACAACTGTATGACACAACTTACTATGAACAGGAAGATTTCACATAATAAGATGTTAATTTCTAGGGTGCCTGGGTGGCTCAGTGGGTTAAAGCCCCTGCTTCGGCTCAGGTGATGATCCCACGGTCCTGGGAATGAGCCCCAGTTGGGCTCTCTGCTCAGCAGGGGGCCTGCTTCTTTCTCTCTCTGCCTGCTTGTGATCTCTGTCAAATAAATAAATAAAATCTTTTTAAAAAATGTTAATTTCTCACAATTAACTTATAATTTTTTAAATTACAATAAAAACACAATATTGATTTATTTTTGGAATTAAACACACTGACTTTAAATTTCATAATAAAATTAATAAGCATATAACATCAAAGGCATATTCCATGAAGAAATATTTGATAAGCTGAACTCCATTACATTTAAAAACCTCTGTTCTGTGAATGAAATGTTAAAAGAATGAGAAGACAAGTCACAAAATGGGAGGAAATACTTGCAAAAGATAAAGCACTGTTATTCAAAATATAGAAAGAGCTCAAAAATAACAAAATAAACAACCCTATTAACAATTAAGTCAATGGCCTTAACAGACACCTCGCCAAAAAAAGATGTGCTGATAAGAAATAACTATATGAAAGGTGTTCCATATCATATGGAAATGCAAATTAAAACAACAATGAGATACTACTACACACTTGTTAGAACATCCAAAAGGTAGAATTCACCAAACGCTGGCAAGGATGTGGAACAACAGGAATTCTTACTCATTGCTGTGGATATGCAAAATAGTACATACTGCCAGTTTGGAAGGTACTTTGGCAGTTTGGGGTGTGTTTGTGGGTGGGTGATGTGGTATGTTTTAAGAAACTCAGCATAAGTATTACTATAAGATCTAAAAATCATGCTCCTTGGTATTTACCCAAAGGAGTTGAAAACTTAAATCCAAAAGCACATATGCATGGAATGTTTATAGCAGCTTTATTCGTCATGGCCAAAACATGGAAGAAACCAAGATATCCTTCACTTGGTGAATAAATAATTAAACTGTGATAGGTTAGACAATGGAATATGATTCAGTGCTAAAAAGAAATTATTTATCAAACCATGAGAAGACATGGAAGAAATGTAAATACATATTACTAAGTGAAAAAAGGCAATCTGAAAAGACAACGTATTGTATGGTTTCAATTATATTGTTCTAGAAAAGGCAAAACTATAGAGATAGTAAAAATATCAGTGGTTGCCAGGGGCTGAGGTGAGAGGAACAAATGAGTAAGAGGAGCATTGAGATTTTTTAGGACAGTGAAAATTGTATGATGTTATAATGATAAATGCATTTTATTATACATTTGTTCAAACCCATGTAGTATATAAGAACAAGAGTAAATAATAATGTAAACTATGAATTCTGGGTGATAATGATGTATCAATGTAAGTTCAAAAATTCTAACAAATGAACCACTCTTGCAAGAGTAATGAGGAAGGCCACGCATGCATGGGGGTAGGGAGAATACGGCAAATCTCTGTGTCTTCCCTCCTCATTTTGCTATAAATCTGAACCATTCTAAAGAAACTGAAATCTTAAAAAAAAAAAAAATCAATAAGACCATTTTCCTCTCACTGAGACAGAAGAGAGCTAAAAAGAATGGTTCCCCTCTAAGAACAAGAAAAAGCCAGATAAACTACAAAATCCTACATATTCTTGAACCTATCAAAAAGCTGGTGTCACAGAGTAACACCAAGTAACCTAGAAATCCAATAAGGGGCAGGCATCCATTAGAGGGAGTGCAAAATTGACCATCTGATCTATGAGAGAACATAGGAAGAAAACAGAACCATCAGACACAATGATAAAAATTTCATCTGAAATTTGAATACATTGCTAAAGATTGAGAATGGGCTAGCATAACATTTTTAAACTGATGACAGCCCCAGACACAAAAGGAATTTGCGTTTACTCATGAAATCTTTTTCAAAAATTTTCCAGTGGGTACATACAAAAGAGTGGGGGCCTCACAAGAGACTGAAGAGAACCATGCCTGCTGGTCAAGACATGAAGGAGGGGATTCACTGCCACTGCTGGAAAGGCAAAAATCATGTTTCCCTGCCTGTTTCCTTATCTCCTAAGAAGCAAATGGCTTAGGGAGAGAAAACAAGACTTGTCAAACTTGGGGCATAAAGATCCATTGAGGAATTCCTACAGCCAGCTCAGCAGTAGACTTGTCCTGGCTGAGGAAAGAATCCATGAACTTGAAGATAGGTGAGTAGAAATCACCCAAAGGTAAACACAAGGGGAAAAAAAATAAAAAGAATGAAAGCAAACAGGACAGAGCATCAAAAAGACGTGGGGAAAAGTCAGATCATCTAAATATTTGTATTTGGAGTCCCAGAAGGAGAAAAGAGAGCTCATAAGACAGAAGAAATATTTGAAAAGATAAAAATCGTAAACTTTCCGAAATTAATGAAAAAATCAAAACTGAAATTCAAGACCCTAAGAGAACCCAAAGAAGTATTTAAAAATATATATATACACAGACACACCATATTCAAACTGCTGAAAAAGATAAAAAGAAAATCTTGAAGACAGGGTGGGGGTGGAGGGTGAGGGAAGACCCATCACATATAGAGGAGCAAAGACAAAAACTACAACAGCTTTTTTTATCAGAAACCACACAAGTGAAAAGATAACAATCAACATCATTATGTTCTGGAAGAAAAATCTGAAAATCTGTCATCCCATATCCATGCCTAGAGAAAATGTTTCTCAAAGAAACACACAAATGATTGCCTGCAGAATCCACTGAACTACAGCTTCATTAGCATTAAATATTTATGTTGAAACAGAAGAATGTCCCAAATCAGTTATCTAAGTTTCTACCTTAAGAAACTAGGGGGGAAAGGGGGCACCTAGGTGGCCCATTTGGTTGAGCATCCGACTCTTGGCTTCGACTGGGGCCTTGATCTCAGAGTTATGGGATTGAGCCCTGTGGGGAATCTGCTTGAACTCTCTTCCTTTCCCTCTCCCTCCCTCCTAAAATGAAATAAATTTTCTGTCTCTCTAAAATAAATAAACAAATCTTAAAAAAAAAAAAAAACCTAGAAAAAGAAAAGCAAATTAAACCCAAAACAAGCAGAAAGGAGAAAATAATAAAGAGCAGAACCAAACTCAATTACATTGAAAACAGACCCAAAAATAAATAAATAAATAATAGAAAATAAATAAGTGAAACCACAAGCTTGTTTTCTTTTTTATCTTTAACTAACACAATTGTTAATTAAATTATTTTTGTATTTTGTAAATTATAATTGTATTTTGTAAATTATAATTGTATAATTAAATAACAATTGTTCATTGTTAAATCAGCAAGACTGATGAAGAAAAAAGATGAAGACATCAAAAAACAATATGCATATTCTGCTGATATTACCATGAAAAGGAAAATCATGTAACTGGATTGTGAGATGCACAACATAAAATAAAAGTTGTGTGATGTAAGAACAAGCAGCCAAATTAGGAAATGGGAAAACAGGACCAGTAAAAACTGTCATAGCTAGATAAATTGACAGGGTTATATGTGGAACCACAAAGGAGTGAGCAAAGGAGTGACTGTTTAAGAAATACTGGAGGGACGCCTGGGTGGCTTAGTTGGTTGGACTGCTGCCTTTGGCTTGGGTCATGATCCTGGGGTCCTGGGATCGAGTCCCACATCAGGCTCCTTGCTTGGCAGGGAGCCTGCTTCCTCCTCTCTCTCTGCCTGCCTCTCTGCCTGCTTGTGTGTACTCTCTCTCTCTGACAAATAAATAAGGTCTTAAAAAAAAAAGTCAATATTTGCCAAATCAGTCAATCTAAATCAGAGCCTCCAAAAATGCATATATAAAAAAGAGAAAGAAATACTGGAAAGATTATTTAAGAACTTTATGAAAAAAATGAATCTGCTCAAATGAAATTTTGATGTGTTCAGTGTGTGAAAATGTGAAATGTAACACTCTGAAATTAAAAAAAGGTTATCAGAAAGCATCTAGCATAAGGTGAAATACTGATGAGTACCTCAAAATTAAGGATCTTTGCTTTGCAAAGTTTCGAGAGAACATCAGGGGGAAATCCTGCAAACAAACAAACAAACAAACAAAAAACCAAGAAAATGTTATCTAGAATATTAGAGTCTCTTACAAGATTGGAAAACACTGGACTCCTGTGTTATAATAGATAGAAATATATATGAATAAGAAGTGAAACTTCACAGATTAAAAAACATAGGAGGATATTTCAAATCTCCCTAATCATCAGAGAAATACAAAGTTAAATAATGATTTATCACTTTATATGCAACAGATTAAAATAATCAGAGATATGGAATACCAAATGTTGACAAGGATGTGAAAAAATTTGAACCTCACATGTTTTGGGTATAAGCATAACCTGGCACGGCTATGTGTGGAAAACTTGTAGATCACAGCAACAATGTACCCATTGTTGGGTACATTGGGTATGACCCAGCAATGCTATGATGCCCAGGAATTTGGATGTAGAAACATTCATGTATAGCTCCATATAGGGGTAGATCCACATATGTTTGTTACAGCATTATTTTGATCATGAAAGCTGGAAGCCTCCTATGTGTCAATTGCTGGGAAATAAGACTGAAAAAAACAACAGACATGTTAAAAATTATCATGTAGTAATTCAGAAGTCATGACCATGAAGTATAGAATAGATCAATAACATGATACCCTTAATATGATTTTTAAAATACACACACTAACCAATAGTTTACAGTTTATGGAACTATACCCATATCCAAGAAAATACTACACCTTAGAGCAATGCCTATGGTAAAGGGGAATTGAAAAAATGCATTTGGTGATCAAAGATGAAGACAAAGGTAAAAATAGAGCAACACAGAAGACTCACACAAGTCCAATAAAATAGTATGAGTGAGGGGCGCCAGGGTGGCTCAGTGGGTTAAAGCCTCAGGTCATGATTCCAGAGTCCTGGGATTGAACCCCACATCGGGCTCTCTGCTCGGCAAGAAGCCTACTTCCTCCTCTCTCTCTGCCTGCCTCTCTGTCTACTTGTGATTTCTGCCAAATAAATAAATAAAATCGTTAAAAAAAATAGTATGAGTGAGCTAAGTAACATAACTTCTGTGCATGAGCCTCCCAATACATGCTCATACACACACATCTAGCACACATCTGTATACACACATACCACACACATACTACAGTCACAGACACATAAAAACTAAAACAAAGCCAGAAAATTAGATAAAACTTTGATGTGGGAGTTGGATGAAGATCTAAAGATACAGTATACTCATTTGAGAGAATATTATAAAGTTGTTAAAAATAATGAAAAGCTGATAGGAAACCTTTCAAATGTATATTATCAAGATAAAATAATTAAGTTCTGACCTGTATAAAGAGCATGGTACTATTTTCATCATAATATACAGATATAAATTAGATATATAGATATGAGAAGGGGAGACAAGATGGTGGAGAAGTAGGAGGAGGCACCATTTCAACCTGTCCCCTAAAGCGAGCTGATTACCTACCAAAGAACTCTGATCACCCATGAAATCAGCCTGAGATTAGAATTATACACTTCTGGATCTCCATTGGGCAGGTAAAGCGGAGTGGTAACATTGTACTGATATCTGAAGACAAAAAAAGGGGGAGGGAGCCACCGGAAGTGACCCATTGGAAAGATATACTCCAATATGAGAGTGCCCTATGATTGGGGACCAGCATTAACTTGATGTCTGGTTGAAAGCACTCAAAAAGAGCAAAGGATCGTGAGGGGAAATTGAGGGATCAGGCAGTTAGGGACAGGGGCTTATGCCTGCTGACCCAGAACAGCCACCGCTGGCTCTGATCCAGAGAGAGTGCAGCGAAGAAGCCAGGTCTTGGTCCCTGAGCTGCTGGCATGCCTGAGAGTGTCTGGGTGGCAGCGCCCTTGAGGGTGAGGGAGCCTCGCCTGCCAGAAGACCCACAGCCTTTTGCCCTCTCCGTGGGCGCCTGCACTGTGCAACCAGAGTCCAAGTCGCACTCTACACCCTCCCCTGAGAGAAAGGTGCCTGCAGTGCCAGCCAGCGCTCTTTCAGACCAGAGAGTCTGAGCAGTCCCAGCCCCGGCCAACGTGAAAATCTCAATGCACTCTCTCTGCCTGGGACCTCTCTGGCAGTGTGAACCTACCCAGACAGTCATGGCTAGTATTTCTCGTGGTTTTGGGTACAAGCAGGAGTTCCTGTGACCCCAGAGACTTTGACTGGGAACGTGCTTTGCCAGCTGCCTAGGGGGAAATTATGTGCTCTGGAGCACCCAGAGATGAACAAACTGAGACTTCTCTCTGAGAGGGAGGTCTGGGTGCAGTTTGCTTTCCTCTAAACCGCCAAAAAACAACAAAAGCTGCCAAGGGGAGAGAAAACAAATGAATAAACAAACAAAAAACATCCAGAGAACAAAAGCCTGAAAAACTGGTTTCCTCAGCACCCAGCCCCTTGATGGGGGCAGGAGGAAATTAGCAACACTGCCTGAAAACCCACACAGTGGGCCCCTTCCCCAGAAAGCCAGACAAAAAAAAAACAAAAACAAGAGGACAACCACCACTACTTCATATATACAACTTTTATTTTTAATCCATTCCTACTATTCTGGTTCTTTTCATATAATATAATATAATATAATATAATATATACTATTATATATATTATTATATATAATATATATAATATAAATTTTTAACCTATTTACTATCACAATGAGATGTTCAGTATATCAAATTCCATAATAACCTTTTAACCTGAACTTTTTGATACATATACCTGTGTTTTGCTTTTGCTTTCCTATTTTTTAATTTATGTTATTTTATTTTATTACTTTTTAATATTCATATAGAGATAAACTTCAAGGTAATCCCCTTTCCCCAATCAATGCTACCCCTATAGGTAAACCAGTTTTAATCCCTCTTTATCTCAGGAAAGTTGAGTCCTTTAACAAAGATATCAAGATAAATCCAGGAAGAATCAAAATAACCTTCCTTGCCCACACTGAGAATTTATAACCACTCTCCCATTATTTTCTTCTGCCAGTGTTTCTGTGTATTTGTTTTTGTCTTGGTAGTATATAAATCTTATACTTGGGGTTCTTTTTGATGAGGATCTTTTTATTTACTTATTTATTTTTCTTTTTGTCATCTATTTTTGTTGTTCTTTTTGTTTGTCTGTTTTTGTTTTTGTTTTTGTTTGTATACTTCATAAATCTTACCTTGTGGCCCATTTGGGTTGGGCCTTCTCTTTTATTTTATGTTTCTTTTCTCTTTCTCTCTCTTTTTTTTTCTTTTTTCTTTCTTTTCAGTGGGGAATCTCAATTGCTCAGAAGCATTCCAGGGTGCACCTTGCCTGCACCACAGTTGATACATTCAGCTACATATACTTTCAGCCATCTCTCACCAAAATGACTAGGAGGAGGAATGCCCAACTGAAGAAAAGTTCAGAGACTGGGCCCTCTCCATCAGAGCTATTGGATATGGACACAGACAGTATGTCGGAAAGGGAATTCAGGCTAATAATTATCCAGGCAATAGCTAAGTTGGAGAAAGCCTTTGATGACAAAATGGAATTGAGTAGGGCAGAAGTGAAAGCCACCAGGGACGATGTTAACAATGTTCTCAATGAGTTAAAGTCTAATCTAAATTCTCTAAAAGCTAGGATAACTGAGGCAAAAGATAGAATTAGTGATCTAGAGGACAAACAGAGAAAAAGGATCAGGAGGTAGCCTGGAACAAATAGTTTAGAAGCCATGAAAACAGAATTAGGGAAATAAATAACACCATGAAACATTCCATGTCAGAATTATTAGAATCCCTGAGGGGGAGGTGGAAGAAAGAAGACTAGAAGATACAGTTGAACAAATTCTCCATAAAAATTTTCCCAATCTGGCAAATGGAACCAGCGTTTGTGTACTAGAGGCAGAAAGGTTTCCCCCCAAGATCATAGAATCTAGAAAAACCTCGAGATATCTGATTGTGAAAATGATGAATCATAATTGTAGACAGGAGCTCTTGAAAGCAGCTAGGACAAAGAAATTCCTTACATACAGAGGAAAGCCCATCAGAATAACATCAGACCTGTCCACAGAAACCTGGCAAGCCATAAAGGGCTGGCAAGATGTATTCAGGACACTAAATGAGAAGAACATGCAGCCAAGAATACTTTATCCAGCAATACTGACATCTGAAGTGGATGGAGAGATAAAGAGCTGCCAAGACCAGCAAGGTTTAAAAGAGTATGTGACCACCAAGCCAACAGTGCAGGAAATATTAATTTAAGCCAATTCCACACACAAGAAGGTAAATAATCAAGATTAGAGCAGAGATCAATGAGATATAAACTTAGAGATACAGTAGAACACATCAATGAAACTAGAAACCGGTTTTTTGAAAGATTCAATAAGATCAATAAACCACTGGCCAAATTAATCCAAAAGAAAAGAAAGAAGGCCCAAATTAATAAAATTATGAATGAAAAGGGAGAGATCACAACTAACAACAAGGAAATAGAAACAATAATCAGAAATTATTATTGACAGTTATATGTGAATAAGTTAAGCAATCTAGATAAAATGGATGCATTCCTGGAAAACTATATACTTCCAAAATTGAACCAGGAAGAAACTGACAATCTGAACAGACTGATATCTAGTAACAAGATTGAAACAGTGAACAAAAACCTCCCCAAAACAAGAGCCCAGGACCTGACGGATTCCCTGGGAAATTCTACCAAACTTTTAAAGAAGAAATAACACCTATTCTCCTGAAGCTGTTTCAAAAAATTGAAGCAGAAGGCAAACTTCCAGACACTTTTTATGAAGCCAGCATTACCCTGATCCCCAAACCAGGTAAAGACTTAACCAATAGGGAAAATTTTAGACCAATATCCCCGATGAATATGGATGCTAAGATTCTCAACAAGATCCTAGCAAGTAGCATCCAACAGCACATTGAAAAGATTATCCACCAAGACCAGGTGGGATTCATCTCTGGGTTTCAAGGATTGTTCAACATTCACAAATCAATCAATGTGATAGAATAAATCAGTAAAAGAAGAGAGAAGAACCACATGGTCCTCTCAATCGATGCAGAAAAAGCATTTGACAAAATCCAGCATCTGTTCCTGATTAAAATGCTTCAAAGTATAGGGATAGAGGGAAAATTCCTCAACTTCATAAAATCTATGATAAACCCACAGCAAATACCATCCTCAATGGGAAAAAACTCACAACCTTCCTGTTGAGATCAGGAACATGACAAGGATGCCCACTCTAACCACTCTTGTTCAACATAGTATTAGAAGTCCTAGCAACAGCATTCAGACAACAAAGAGAAAGGGGGCTTCTATAAAAGAGGAAAAAACCCAAGAATATTATCGAACAGAAATATATGGAGACAATCTATAGAAACAAAGACTTCACAGGTAACATGATGATACTTTATATGGAAAACCCAAAAGACTCCACCCCCAAACTACTAGAACTCATACAGCAATTCAGTAATGGGGCAGGATACAAAGTCAATGTACAGAAATCAGCTTTCTTATACACTAACAATGAAAATACAGAAAGGGAAATTAGAGAATCAATTCCATTTACTATAGCACCAAGAACATAAGATACCTGGGAATAAACCTAACCAAAGAGGTAAAGGATCTGTACTCAAGGAACTACAGAACTCTCATGAAAGAAATCAAAGAACACACAAAAAGATGGAAGACCATTCCATACTCATGGATTGGAAGAATAAACATTATTTAAATGTCTATACTGCCTAGAGCAATCTATACTTTCAATGCCATTCCGATCAAAATTCCACCGACATTTTTCAAAGTGCTGGAGCAAACAATCCTAAAATTTGTATGGAATCAGAAGAGACCCCGAATTGCTAAGGAAATGTTGAAAAAGAAAAACAAAACTGGCAGCATCATGTTGCCTGATTTCAAGCTTTACTACAAAGCTGTGATCACAAAGACAGCATGGTACTGGCATAAAAACAGACACATAGACCAGTGGAACAGAGTAGAGAACCCAGATATGTATCCTCAACTCTATGGTCAAATAATCTCTGACAAAGCCGGAAAAAATATACAGTGGAAAAAAGATAGTCTCTTCAATAAATGGTGCTGGGGAAATTGGACAGCTATGTGTAGAAGAATGAAACTCAACCATTCTCTTACACCATACACAAAGATAAACTCAGATAAAAGACCTCAATGTGAGGCAGGAATCCATCAGAATCATAGAGGAGACCATAGGCAAACCTCTTCGATATCAACCATAGCAACTTCTTTCAAGTTATGTCTCCAAAGGCAAAGGAAACAAAGCAAAAATGAATTTTTGGGACTTCATCAAGATCAAAAGCTTCTGCAGAGCAAAGGAAATAGTCAACAAAACAAAGAGGCAAACCACGGAAAGGGAGAAGATATTTGAAAATGACAGTACAGACAAAAAGCTGATATCCAGGATCTATTAAGAACTTCTCAAACTCAACACACACAAAACAGATAACCATGTCAAAAAACGGGCAGATGACATGAACAGACACTTCTCCAATGAAGACATACAAATGGCATCAGACACATGAAAAAAATGTTCATCATCACTAGCCATTAGGGAGATTCAAATCAAAACCATGTTGAGATACCACCTTACACCAGTTAGAATGGCCAAAACTAACAAGACAGGAAACAACATGTGTTGGAGAGGATGTGGAGAAAGGGGAACCCTCTTCCACTGTTGGTGGGAATGCAAGTTGGTGCAGTCACTTTAGAAAACAGTGTGGAGATTCCTTAAGAAATTAAAAATAGAGCTACCCTATGACCCTGCAATTGCACTACTGGGTATTTACCTCAAAGATACAGATGTTGTGAAAAGAAGGTCCATCTGTACCCCAATGTTCATAGCCACAATGACCACAGTCGCCAAACTGTGGAAAGAACCAAGGTGCCCTTCAATGGACGAATGCATAAGGAAGTGGTCCATATAAACTATGGAGTATTATGCCTCCATCAGAAAGGATGAACACCCAACTTTAGTATCTACATGGAGGTGACTGGAAGAGATCATGCTTAGTGAAATAAGTCAAGCAGAGAGAGTCAATTACCATATGGTTTCACTTATATGTGGAGCATAAGAAATAACACAGAGGACATGGGGAGATGAAGAGGAGAAGGGAGTTGAGGGAAATTGGAGGGGGAGATGAACCATGAGGGACAATGGACTCTGAGAAACAATCTGAGGGTTTTGAAGGGGCTGGGGGTGGGAAGTTGGGTGAGCCTGGTGGTGGGTATTAAGGAGGGCACATACTGCATGGAGCATGGGTGTGGTGCATAAACAATGAATTCTGGTACACTAAAAAGATATTTAAAAAAATAATTTTTTTAATTAAAAAAAAAAGATATAGATATGAGAAATGCTTGCACATGTACAGAATGACTCTGGAAGGACATGGAAGAAAATGGAGCAGTGATTGCTTCCATGAAGAAAACTAGTTAGCTGACACATGGTAAGGGAGGGGACAACAACATTTTACAGCATAGCATACCATTTCTTTTAATTTCTTACCCTTATTTGCATGACCACTTCAAAGAAATAAATGAAATGCATTCTTAAAGTAAACATAAGTGAGGAAGAGTTTTCCCTTCTTCCTTTCTAGGTTCTTTGGCTATTCTAACAACTAATTTGACATAAGCTAGATTAACAGGAGAAAAACACATTTAATTTTGTATGAGTGGCAGTCCCATAAAATTATGAGACCCAAAGGCTGCCAGGCATTTGAAGCTTATATAAAAGCCTGGGCCTGAGCCAGAGAAAGGAGTAGAAGTCTGGAGACACGAAGGGGAGGAAAGCCACTCACAAAGGAGAGAGGCAATATTTTAAAAACAAAGGCTTGCCTGTTACTCAGGCAAGTTTCTTAGGTAAAAGGTGTATCTGGTAATAGCTCTCTCCTGGTACAGGCCCCCTTTCCAACATAAATTGGGCAATTTAGGGGGAGGTAAAGAGGTCCTCCTTAATCTGCTGAGCTTTGATTACCTTTAGCTCTAAATAATCCCCATGCCAAAGTGACATATTTTAGGGTCTCCTGTCCTGTTCTCCTTCAAAAACTTGCACCAATAAAATAATTGTCTACTTTGAAATCAGCAATGAGATTATCACAGGCTAAATTACTGGCAAGAGTTAAAAACTTAAGGGTCCCCTGGGTAGCTCAGTGGGTTAAGGCTCTGCCTTTGTTCAGCTCATGTCATGATCTCAGGGTCTTGGGAGGTCCTGGGATCAGCCCCGAATCAGGCTTTCTGTTCAGCAGGGAGCCTGCTTCTCCCTCCCCCTCTGCCTGCCTCTCTGCCTACTTGTGATCTCTGTCAAATAAAAAAATAAAATCTTAAAAAAATTTTTTTAAAAAGATAAAGCAATCAGTCAGAAAGCCTGAAAAGGGCCCAAGCTTTATTTAAAATTTATCTTCTATTCAAACACAGCAGTCTTTATACATACCTGCAATTTCAGTTTTTGTAGTATTTACTGTATCACGAT
Source organism: Mustela nigripes (assembly GCF_022355385.1). Lineage (NCBI taxonomy): Eukaryota > Metazoa > Chordata > Mammalia > Carnivora > Mustelidae > Mustela > Mustela nigripes. The sequence continues at coordinate 143,336,444 of NC_081557.1, read as the reverse complement.
TCCTGCAGGTAAAGCTATATTTTTGATAAATCATGATCTTATTTAGAATTCAGAATAATTAGCAGAATGATCATAATCTCTCCAGGACATACGCAAGAATTTTCTATTTTATATAGCCTAGGATCTCTAGATCCTAAGGGCCTTAAAGAATTATCCATGACAAAGCCAAATATATTGATCTGCAGATGTGCTGGAAAGCTTTCCTGGGAGAGTACCTTATGAGTACAAGGACCAATTCCAATTCCTGTCTCTGCTGGAGTACTTTCACTCAGACTTTCAGCACAATTTCAAAGCCATTCACTTAAACTGTCCTTGATATGCTTACTCATCTCTCCCTGGTACACTGTCAAATACCCTTCAACTTGCACTCAAAAAGCTCTGACTCCTTAAAGTGGGGACAGTATCTTTTCTAAGTCCTTCTAAACATCTCACCTAACTGGGAGAGGCCAATTCCATCTTTGAACCATCCTACAAAGATTTTGTCAGTGCAGTTGTCATTTCTAGAGCAGAATCTGTAACTAGTGAAGCCCTCAAAGACCACCCTTACTCAGTAATTGGGCATTGACCATTTTGATCATATCATGATCTTGTCGAAAACAATATTTCCCATAGTGCTCTTAAGGAAGTGCAAAGGAATGGGGGAGAAAAGAGAACTTGAGAACAACTCTACTGATGATTTATACTTCCTCAGATCTAGCTACCAGAGAACTGAAATTATTAGAAAAACTAATTATTCAGCTAAAAGAAATTAAGTTTATTTAATCTTAAAATGTTAGTAAAGATATTCTTAATATTTCTTTACTTAATAATTAAAGCAATTGTTACCATGGATAATCACAAGTAATGTAATTTGTATGGAATTTATAAAATTTAGGGAGATATTCATTACCATTAACTTTGGTAATGTTTTTAAAAGGAAATACTCCCATGTGTTTAGGTAGATAAATTAGCAACACAGTGTGATTCTCAACTTTTGCACTTAATAAAAACAATAAGAATTAAAATATCGTCAGATAAACAGAAATGAATCAGTATCGATTTTTCTTCCACATAGAAGGGAAATGACGTGAGTTGTTGGCCTTGTTTGATTTTCAACTGTAATGTGTTTCAGGCTTTAGCAAGCTTTTTCTGTAAAGTGCCACTAGTAAGTATTTTAGGCTATGTAAGTCACCGTCACAACGGTGTCATTGTAGTGAAGCAACTACAAACAACAGGAAAATGGGCGTGTGTTTTTTTTGTTTTTTTTTTTAATTTTTTATTTTTTATAAACATATATTTTTATCCCCAGGGGTACAGGTCTGTGAATCACCA
>NC_081557.1:143259084-143330133 GCF_022355385.1 Mustela nigripes | reverse complement strand
TATTGGATAAACTAGTTAAAAAAGAAAAAGGTAAAAGTTAAAAAAAATTTACCAGAAGGCGAGAAAAAAAAAAACAAAAAATGAAAAAGAAAAAAATTAAAGTAACTGCAAGACTAAAAAAAATCACAGGGAAAAAGCCATGAGTTCCTTGCTTTGCTTTCTCCTCCTCTGGAATTCTGCTGCTCTCTTTGGTATTGAAACCGCACTCCTTGGTAGGTGAACTTGGGTCTCGGCTGGATTTCTTGTTGATCTTCTGGGGGAGGGGCCTGTTGTAGTGATTCTCAAGTGTCTTTGCCCCAGGCGGAATTGCCCCGCCCTTACCAGGGGCCAGGGTGAGTAATCCGCTTGGGTTTGCTTTCAGGAGCTTTTGTTCCCTGAGCGCTTTCCGTAGAGTTCCAGAGGACAGGAACACAAATGGCGGCCTCCTGGTCTCCAGCCCGGAGGAGCCGAGAGCCCAGGGCCCCACTCCTCAGTGCGCCCTTGGAGAACAGCGCCCAGTTACTCCCGTCTGCCTGACCTCCGGCCGCGCTCCGAACTCACCGAGCCTGGACCGGTTCAAGGTAACACCGATCTGTGAGCTTACTGTGGGCTCTGTCTCTGTAGCCGGCTTTCCCGTTCCAATACCCGCAAGCTCTGTGACACTCAGACACCCCCGATCCTTCTGTGACCCTGCGGGACCTGAGGCCACGCTGACCCCACGTGGGCTTCGCCCCGATTTAGCCTCTGGAGCGATGTCCCTCAGTGGAACAGACTTTTAAAAGTCCTGATTTTGTGTGCCATTGCTCCGCCACTTGCCTGGTGCCGGCCCCTCCCCACCGGGGTCTATCTTCCCGTCGCTTTGGATTCACTTCTCCGCCGGTCCTACCTTTCAGAAAGTGGTTGTTTTTCTGTTTCCAGAATAGCTGTTCTTCTTCTCTTCCATCTGCCGATGGATTTTCAGGTGTTTGCAATCTTTAGATAAGCTATCTAGCTGATCTCCGGCTAGCTGAAGTAGTCTCAGCCTGCTACTTCTCCGCCATCTTGACTCCTCGCTTGGGCATGTTTTGTTCCAAAAAAAATGTATTTACAAAAATGGAAGGCAGGCCAGATTTGGGCCTGCAAATTGATGGTTTGCTTACATCTAATCTGTTTATTTTAGATAAATGATTCATAAAGATTTAGTAAGGGGCAAATAATAATCCAGACACCCAAATCTCACCAGGTGTGTGCTTTTTTTTAATAGAGATGCCATGAATCCATAAATGTACTTATCTGATACTATGTGACATCATTTTTATCTCTACATTAATCTTCCTTTCCCTTCAGGTACACATTGGCTGTAAGAGGTAGAATTTGTTGATTTTTTTTTTTAAATTTCACAATTTATTTTCTGTTCTATTGTGAATATTCACGAAGAAAACTCTATCATCTTAGCAAATATTTTATAGAATTCCAGTTCTCTTATTAGAGAAGTACAATATGAAGAGTAAATACATGCTAAAACCGCTGAAAGAAATTTGAAGGAAGAGATGAACTTTTATCATGGTTTAACAAGATTAAAGGGATATGTGTTAAATAAATCACTGAACCGGAATTGATTTAGTAAAATTCAATAAATTAAATTCCTAATTGCTCCATGTTTGTGTGAATGAAATAATAAATTCTTAATGATAGCATGAATGTTGAAATTAAGAAAACTAATCATATCTGTATGAAAATGAAATATACTTTTTGTTTTCCTCTCTTACAACTTCCCTATTTCAGATTTTCAGGAATAAATAAAGTCATTAAATGTCATGAGTTGAAGAGAACCTTAAATCTATTCCCGTTTCGTTTTTCATTGTCCAAGAAAAATAATCCGGAACAAAAAAACTCAAATAAATAAAAGATCAATGTCCACATCGTGTGTTTTGAATTTTCTTCTTAATTCTGTTCTCTCTTTTGAGCTAACAGGCTATACATTGAAACTATCTAGGTAATAGGACTGTGAGCAGTATATAACAGACAAATACATGTGATAGTTTTATTCTACTCCTATTTCTCCACCCTACACTTTCAGTCTCTATAACAAATCTCTGTGTTATACTTATGCAGTCACAAAAATGTTCTCTATGATTAACATTGCTAATAGATGGTTAAGGAATACACTGAGAGAGTTATAGACAACTCATATGTAGAGTAATATTTTGTAAGAAAAGATCTTTTAAACGTTGTAATAATTATATGGCCCAGTACATTGTATTCAAGTCTCTGTCTATTCCAGACTGCTATGTATTAACTGATTAGCAGCGGAAAGTTCAGTTGTATTTACATAATATTTCGAAACACCTTAACTATTATTAACATGTTTTATTCTCCAAAATTTTCTGAAGCAGTTAGAGTAGGTAGTAATATATTCATTTTGCATAAACAGAGATGGGCTCCCAGGGGCTAAATAGTGCATGCAAATCAGAAAATTAGTTAATGATAGCACCTAAATTAGAACCCAAATGTCCTTCCTTTCTTATTGCATGTCTAATCTATGAAACTCTATACCAATTAATAGTCCTGAAATGTACACACCATAATATACAATGTGAATGTAGATCTAAACAGCAAATTGAGAGGCACCTGGGTGGGTCAACTGGTTAAGTGTCTGCCTTCAGTTTAGATCATAATCCCAGGGACCTGGGTTGGGCTTCCTTCTCAGCAGGGGGCCTGTTTCTCCCTCTCCATCTGCCCCTCCTGCCCATTCTCTCTCTCTCTGTCTCTCAAATAAATAAATAGAATCTTTTTAAAAAATAAAATAAAATAAATACAGCAAATTGTATCTTTCAAAGTGTAAGGGAAGAGGCTCAATTCAAAAAAACTGGATTGGGACACAACTTTAAAGGCCAGCAGCAGAAATGGTGGAAACACAGCCAAGAAGAGAACTTTCAAGGCAGTTTATCTAATAACATTTTTAAGAAAAAAAGAAATAGGGTCTAATTTAAAAAAAAAAAAAAAGACTGACAAGAATGAGACTGGAACTAGGAAGCAGCTTGGGGACAAGAAAAGATCCATCTCCTCTGCTTCTGTGTACCCTGGAAAGAACTGAGACAGCACCGTGACTTCTCCTTTAAGGCATTCAGTGAGGTGGTCCCACCTATTCTTTTTGAAAAATATGAGGCTTCATTTTTCTAGTGGGAGAAAAAATTAAATTTATTTTCAGTTCGTACTGCCTCTTGGGCAAAGGAGCAATGACACAGATATGTACATGCCACCCAGGCTGATTTGTTTAGTCTCAAGAAAAGGCAGGGCAGTTTGCCATTGTATGGGAATTTATTCCTGACAATTAGAAGGGAGCTAGGATAGTGCTACAAGAGGCAATGGCATTTATTAACGTCATTATTAGCCTTCTATGAAAAGGGTTTCTATTTTGAAATAATCTTATCTAGCATATACACCAGTGTTTTCCAACGAAATTATCACCTTAATGTGCGTCATTCTTCACCAAACATTGAACCCCCATTTGATTGAGTAATTTATGGACTTAACAACTTTTTTTAAAAAATCAGTTAAAAAATAGTTTTGAGCAAACATTTGGTCCAATTCTTAATCACTGTTTTAAATCTTTTATATATATTATCTCACTTACTTCTCATGACAACCTTATAGTTTCAATGATTATGCACATTTCCCAGAGAAAACTGAAGTTTGAGATTAAGTACCTTCAAGGTTTTTTAGAGTTATTAAGCTGAAGACAAGGATTCAAACTCACGTCTGTCAAACTCCAAAGCCCAAGGGTTTGGTCATTATTTTCCTGATGAAATTTATTTAGAAAGTCAAGATTTAGACACAGAAAAAGGAAACTAATAGTATAGGCCAGTACAGTTGTCAAATAAATAACACGGACAGGATGCAGTATACAATTTCTGGGTAAGAAAAATATGACTGTAATTTTTAAAAGGAGGAGAGGGGATTAAAACAAAATTTATCTCAGTTAAATCTAGAAAGTTAAGAAATATACAGGTAGATGGAAAGTGTTGGGGCATTAACAGAGGGAACTGTGGGAAGAAAGGTGGTAGGATAAAGACACAAATGAACATAAATGCTCATGTTCACAAACAGACAGTAGGCAAGTCTAGTGGAAGTAAAGTAATGAAATTGTACAGACTCACACAATACTAAAATATATATGAATGAATATGACCATAGTTCTTCTATCACAGTAAAGATGATGTGCCTTACTACTTAGAATACATCTGTTTCTCTTGTGAGAGTCCAGAAAATCACAAATTCTTCTTAGATAAGAACAAAGAAGAGAATAGACAGGTCCCAGGCTAGTGTAAAAGTTGCACAGTATAAGAATTGAAGCAAATATTATCATAATGGACTATGCTGTGGCATCAACTGAACTCAAGTCAAGTTGTAAGGTGGGAGTTAAAACTGGCAAATATGTGGGTAGTTGGCTGGCTCAGTCAGTTGAGCATGTGACTCTTGATTTCTGCTCAGGTCATGATCTGTCGGGGTTGTGAGATCAAGACCTCTATCGAGGCCCCTGCCAGGTTCTATACTGGGTGTAGAACCCACCTAAGATTCTCTCTACCTTTGCCTCTTCCCTCCTTAAAAATAGGAAACTGCTGGTAAGAGATTAGGGCTAGAGTCAGAATTCCTTAGTGAGTACAGGGCTTCTGGGACCTCTGAGTTCTTAACAATTTTACTCCTAGTGTTGGCCAAAGGGAGGCTAGCAAGGCTGTCACAAGAATGTGTTTGCCTTCATCAACATATCTAGAAGACAGATTATTATCACCATTCTTACTTCAGTATCTTTCATCCCTCTGATACATTCTGTGCTGGGATTATTCCTATGTATTTATGGCCTATCTAGGCACTGACAAGTCACAGATACCACACCCGTAGAGGAGAGAGGGGAGAGCAGGGTCAGGGCATGGAGAATTCTCACAAAAGCTGTCCTTTCTCTTAGCTATAGAGAGGGTAAAATAGAGACTCATTTCTCTTTCAAACAAGGTTTTCCATTTTCTATGCATGACTGTTTACTAGAAACAAGAGAAAACATTTCCTTTCCATGTACAACAGAAAATTATATGTAGAGAAAAATAAAATCTATTCTCCATGGAAAGAATTTTAAAAACAATAGAAGTTTGACTTCTTTCCAAAAAACGTGTGACGTGTTTTCCCCATGAACAGGTGTGGGGCTGGACATTGAATTGTGCTCATTCCCACATATATTCTCAGATCTCACTCAGATCTTCCCAGGAGAATATGAAAAAAATTCAACAGTCAGAGTTCTTTACAGATACCATGATGCATTATTACAAAATGCCCGTGACAGAGCATCGCCTTTATCAAGACTACTCTTGATATGTGAGTTGCATGAACTCACATAGTTCATGCAACTATGTGAAATAAAATCAAGACTGTAATGTTCCAGCTTTGGTTCCCAGTTTAATCATGAAGAAGCCTATAGTCATCAGCACTTGTTCACTGAAGGCCCACCTGTGTCAGGGCTCAAAGGAAAGAAGATGGCTCTGCATGAAAACAATGAAATGAAACCACAGAGCAAGCCATTCTCTTAACACCCAGTCTATAGTGCCCTGTGTTTTCCCTATGTGGTTTTATGGCATCACTTCATGTCCTGGAACTCTCCATGTGGATGGAACACCAATACCTCAAACTGATCAGTTTCACAACAAAACCATTCATCTTCTCCCCACTCCCCCAAATCTATGCCTTCCCTGTTTCCCAATTCAGACAATGACAGTAATATCCTTCGAGACTATAAAACCCTGTAGAATCTCCAACTTCCTTCTCCTGTTCATTCTCCAAATTCAGATGCTGGGTACTTTCACCACTTTCTATTCCTCCAGGCAGACCCTAATTCAGGCTCTCAATATCTCTTATCTGAAAAATCTCAATAGCCTCTTAACTTGGCCTCCCCAACTTCTAATGTCTCCCCATTTTATTATCTCCTTCACACAACAGCCACAGTTAGCTTCCTTAATCTCAGATTTGATCATTTTTAATTCTCCGTTTGGAACCTTTCATCAATTCCTTATTTTGTACAGCACCATTTCCTTGTAAAATTAGCTTTGCCTTGTGCCAAATAATGGGGAAAGAAAGAAGGAAAGAAGTAAAGATAGAAGACATAGGAAAGAGCAAAAGAAAATTATAAAAAATAATTTTATCAAAATTAGCTTTGCATTTTATTTATTTGTTTAATTGACTTATTGTATAAGCAATTCTATTTCAGAAAGTAAAAAACATATGCAAATCTGCTTATTTTTGCAAAAACAACCAAAGAATGAATAAACTATATACTAATGTTAATTAGTTATGTACAAGGGGAAGATGTAGATTAGACGGAAATACTAACTTTCCTCAATTTGCTTGCTAAGGGACCTGATATAAGCAGCCTACTCTCAAATAGTTCAGATAAAAAAAAAAAAAAAACATAATGGTGAACGTGTGAGAGACAGACAAGACAGAAAGAGAAAGAGAATGATAAAGCTAATTTTCCAAGGTGTTAAAAATTGGTCAGTCAAGTTGTATAAGTCATTCTTTTCCCTGACATAACATTTATCATTTTTTTTTCCACTAAGGACCAACTAAAAGACATTCCTCCAGTCCTAATATTTATTTTGCATCACTAATAGACTTGGAACTCTGATAATTTGCTAATAATTCTGTAGCAGAAAAGGTGGGCAGTGTTTATTTGAAGTTCATCCTTGGCCACGGGTTTAGAGCATGTGTTTAGTAAGGGGCTATGTTTTGCATATTTTCCCTTTGGTAGATGTGTTGCAGATAATTAATTCTTACTGTAATCTATTTTGAGATTATAGCCTCCTCTCTCAAGTTTGTTCTTGATTTTCTGAGCATAAATTTCTTCCTCTGCAGGATAAGAACAGTTGAATAAACACTAGATTAGATATCTAAGGTCCTTTCTCCCCCCAAAAATCTCTTTTATATTTTACTTTCTCTATTCTTTTTTAATGCAGAAGAATTTTAATTATCTCACCCCCAGTATTTTTATATCACTAGGGAGGAAAAAAATCAATTACTCGTGTTCATGATCAAGGTGAAGTTAGATTCATTGTCATGCTTGCTCCTTTCTACATAATTTTAATCTCTTAATTGAGTCTAGAAATGAAAGGATCTTATTATAACTAGGACTCTAAAAATACTAACTCATGCCTGAGATTGCTTGCATTTTTACAAGTAAAAGAAAATTGTTGAAATCATTGATTTGTGGCCAGTCAGATGTTTTCAGTTTCTATTATTTCTCAGCCCTGGCTTGTAGAGTCATTGTTATGCAGCTTTGCCACTGTGCTAATTTGGCATTTGCCAAAAATATTCAGAATCATGAAGGAATGGTGTGCAGAACAAATGCTTTGTAGTTGTCTACAATCTTTCCAGTGATAATCAGTGTTTATTTGTTTTATAAATCATCAGCTACATAATGTAAAAAGCAAATGTATTTCCTTTTCCCTTTTTTCCCCAGGGAGGATCTGACAAGAACTGATCCAAAAGCCACTGAGAAGTTGTTTGTGAAGCAGGGCTGTAACCTGTAACAGACAGCGTGTCCAGATGGACTTCGCAGGACCTGAGAAGTTAGATGGCAAGAGGCTCGCAGACCACGTCTCCAATAGCTGCAACCCTGCTGGAAAAATGCATAGATAAGGGTTTGAGTCCCATTTTCATCAATAACTCTTCCAGACACCCTACGTTATAAAAAGGCACCCACCTTAGGAAAAAAGTTAATGTGTAAAAATTTAATAAAGAGACTCAGAAGGAGGACCTGCTGTTTATCCTCTAGGTCCCTGAGCCTGCACCCCTTAAGAACAAAGCAGTCTATGCCACTTCCAAGGACACCATCAAGAAGCTGAGCCGTGATCAAACTTGAATTAAAAACAAACTCTGAGGCAGAAGTCAAAGATCACCACACCCTGGCAGAAAGGCTGCAGGACAGGATCCTATTCTTTGGAGATCAAGTCTGTATGGGTCTTTTTCCAGTCCACCTGCCTAGAGCATTTCACAGCTGATCTTCCTGTGTGGGTTGAGGGGGTGGGGGTGGGGCTGCTAAGAGGATGCCAGCAAGTGGAAGGCAACCCCTCCCCTGGGGATCTCCTCCTCCCTAAATCCCAGACAGTTCTGGCCTTCCCAAACTGCTTTTAATCTCCTGATTACTCTTGGATCCAGGCAGACCAAGTTGCCCCCAGTGACCTCAATTTAGCAGAGGATGGTGGGAGAAACCGTATTTTATTTAGTAGAAAACTATAATGATGCTTTTATTTTTTTAAAAAGATTTTGTTTATTAATTTGACACAGAGAGGAGAGAGAGAGATAGAGATGACAAGTAGGCAGGCAGTGAGAGAGGGGGAAGAAGTATCCCCACTGAGCAAAGAGCCTGATGCCGGGCTAGATCCCAGGACCCTGAGATCATGACCTGAGCTAAAGGCAAAGGCTTAACCCACTGAGCCACCCAGGTGCCCCATATTGATGCTTTTAAATAAACTCAATATTATATATTGGACTAAAGTTGAACGTGATCCTTTTTTTTTTTAAGTCAGTTAAACACCAATTAAAAAATATCTTTAATTCACTCATTCAGTAAACATGAATTAAGCACGTATTATATGCCAGGTTCTATGGACCAGAAGACCAGGTTCTCTGCTCTCAGGAAACATATAGGAAAAATTTTAAGAAAAAAATATGTTTTTGTATGGATATTTGAAAAGCAAAAAGAGGGACACCTGGGTGGCTCAGTCAGTTGAGCATCTCCCTTTGGCTCAGGTCATGATCCCAGGGTCCTGGGATTGAGCCCTGCATTGGGCTCCCTGCTCAGCAGGAAGCCTGTGTCTCCCTCTTGCACTCCCCCTGCTTGTATGCCCTCTCTTGCTGTCTCTCCCTTTTTGTCAAATAAATAAATAAAATCTTTAAAATAAATAAATAGATACATAGATACCAAAAAGGTATTAATCTGGAGTTTTTATTAGTAAAGAGATATGAGCATAAATGATGAAAATGTCAGGAATATAATTTAAAAATTACAAAAAACAAGCGACATTATTCTTTGAGACCCTTTGAGAATAGTTTCAGGAAATATATTAATGATGATGCTTTCTTCTAAACCATTTTTTTAGTATTTTCATATGTATTTCAATTTACCTTGCCACTCTACAAAGAACTAGCATGTTAAAAAATCAAACATACAAGGGCACCTGGGTAGCTTAGTCATGTTAAGCATCTGCCTTCAGCTCAGGTATTGATCTCGGGGTCTTGGGATCAAGTCCCACACCAGGCTCCCTTCTGAGCAGGGAGCCTGCTTCTCCATATCCCATTCCCCCTGCTTGTGCTCTCTCCCTCTCTCTCTGTCTAATAAATAAATGAAATCTGGAAAAAAATCCAACATATATTTCCAGGGATACAAGATCAGTGTGTTAAAATATTAATGTTTGGCAGAAAATATTTTTATTTCCTGCTATGATATCCAGCCGACTTCAAGGGTGTAAGATTCAGACATGTAACTGGTGTGAACATTGTTAATCTTCCTATGCAGACATTCAGGAGAAAATTACCAAAGCGGGATAGGGAAAAGTTAGCATCATTAAAAAAAATGACTTCTCCTCAAACAATATTGTCATTGTCTAAATGCCAAGGTCCTTTTGGAACTGTAAAAGTTTTCATGATATCAAACCCAACTGTTTATTAGCCAATGAGTAGTTCTTGTTTTCTAAAATATTCTTGATGTGTTTCTTCCCCAAAAATGTTATCTTTAAAAAAATTTATCTTGGAAGATTATTTTTAAAGTATTGCTTAATAAAATTATTCTGTATTATTGATTCTTAAAGTATAAAATTATATTGAATTTTTGTATTGATATTGTGTTGATATTTTAATATAAAGTCAGTGTTATGTATTATACTTAAGTAGAACAGATTCTACACTAAAAGTGGAAGTCATTTTTTATACAGTCAATTAAAACTCACCAATTAAAAAACAGCTTTAGAGAGTCTACCCTCATTAATTAAAAAAAGTCTATAACCAACCATAAATTGACAACCCAATTAAAAACCAGGCAAAGAATTTGAATAGGCATTTCTCCAAAGGAGAAACACAATGGTCGATAAACTCATGAAAAGATGTTCACCTCATTAGCCAGAGGGAAATACAAATCAAAACTGGGACATACCACTCCCCAGTCCTTATTAGGATGAGTATAATCCAAAAGACTGTAACAAAGATTGGCAAGGATTTGGAGAAATTGGAACTCTCATAAAACTTTGGTGAATGTAAAATGTTGCAATGACTTTGGAAAACAGTCTAGTAGTTCTTAGAAGGCTAAACATTAAGTTACCATATGACCAGCACCTCAACTCCTGGGATAGATCCATAAGAAATGAAAACAAATGTCCACACAAAAACTTATAAAGGAAGGGCTTCTGGGTGGCTCAGTGGGTTGAGCCTCTGCAGTCAGTTCAGGTTGTAATCCCAGAGTCCTGGGATCAAGCCCCATACTGGGCTCTCTGCTGAGCAGAGAGCCTGCTTCCCCCTCTCTCTCTGCCTGCCTCTCTGCTTATTTGTGATCTCTGTCTGTCAAATAAATAAATAAAATCTTTTTTAAAAAAATATGAATTCATTTATAATTGACATACTTATTGAATAGAAACTATTCTGTTAGAAAACCTAAAAATAATTTTTTCCTTAAATAACAAACATTTCCTGAGATTTTACATTACTAATTTTTTATCTGAATTTTTTCTCAGAATCATGAAATAATTATTAATCTAACTAAGCCAGATTTGACACACATTTTCATATAGTATTATTTCTATTACTAGAGTTCTCTATGAATTTTTAAAATTTTTGTATTCAAGTATTACATTTTTAGTGTATCTATTCTCTAATATTACTATGAAGGTGTTGCAATTAGAATACTGTTATCAAAAGTATTAGAATACACTCAGAGTCCTGGGTAAAACTCTAAATATATGTTGTTTTTTTTTCTGTAACAAATGATATATCCTAAAATAAATATCTTAATAAAAATAGTGTGAATTAGAAAAGTTAATGTGTTTAAATATTGATTGAAATACTTTGATTAGGCCTCATAAATAAGGATAATTGTTGACTTAGCTTCACTAAGTTTGCTATATTGGGGTGCCTGGGTGGCTCAGTCGTTAAGCTTCTGCCTTCGGCTCAGGTCAGGATCTCAGAGTCCTGGGATTCAGCCCCCATGTCAGGCTCCCTGCTCTGAGGGAAGCCTCTCTGAGGGAAGCTTCTCCCTCTCTCACTCTCCCTGCTTGTGTTCCTTCTGTCACTGTGTCTCTCTCTGTCAAATAAATAAATAAAACCTTTAAAAAAAAAAAGTTTGCTATAGAAAAAAATGGAAAAAATTAATTTCATTTCAAAAATCATTTAAGAAATAAGGAAGCATCTAAGCCAGATGTGATATTGAAAACATGTTTGTCTATATGCATCTCTGCACTGAATAAAATGTCATATTAAGAATGGTCTCTCCAAGACAGACATAACATTCAGTAATTACCACCACATAAAAGAAAGAAGCAGAGGAATTTGCAAAAAGCAAGTGTAGTCAACAAAACGAAGATTAGAAGCACACAGGTAACTAAACCAAAGAAACTAAAACTAACAAAACTAAATTGGGCACTTAATCTTAAGGGGAAAATTTCTAAAATTTTCATACTCAAAAAAATGGGTCATAAAGGGATTTATTTCATCCAAGTTTGCTTCATCAAGGAACACAAATAATTCACAAACATTTAACTCATGGATAGTTTCCATGGTGATAAAGTCCAAAATGGAAATAATTTGTGTTGATTCTTAACCCAAATAATGACCAAAACTGCCTTAAATAGGGGTTATTATTGGTCACAAATATTTCCATAGAAAAGCATTTTATTAACAATAAAGAAATAATAAATCCAATATTTAAAGCAATAGACCACAACTACTAAAACCTTCATGAATTGCTATACAAAATAACACTTCCATGTTTCTTTTAAGTGTAGACTATATTGATAAAATTGAGTCTATTCCTTTCCTTCAATATATTTCATATGACCCTCTGTGGTTGAATAAAACCAACATAAACTGTTGCTATAGCATTTATGTATTTGGTGCACATTCCCCAAAAAATGGTTTATGAAACTGAATTTATATGAAGATATTTTTATTTACATGTTTGTCTATCCACACAAGGAACATAAAGTACTATTACAGGGCACCAATGAAATGCTATTTGACTCTAACTATCCTTAGCGTGTATTCAATAATCACTATTGTTTTTGAGACTTCCCTCCTCTTTCATTTAGTGGAAAGAAAATTGCTGGGCTATTTCATGCCACCAACGTAGTCCTTCCTAGATGGAAGAGTTGCTACAATTATTTTCTTTCATCTTTGGATTTCTCCAGTCTGTATCCCCTTTCTATATTGGAAAGAAAAGACAAAACATAAAGTATTGGATAATTTGAGTTGGTACACTGTGTAGTTCTCTTTACTCCCCATTCCATCTCTAAAACCCCTGTATAAATTAAAAGAACTAAAATACTTTTTTTATTTCTTAATCAGAGTCCCAGTTATACTGTCTATGAACAGATAGGATCTAGTAGTTTATTTCACTCTTGCCATAGCCTAGAGTGAATAAAAACAAAAATTCAAATTATAAAATAGCTTACCTTTTCCCCTGTCATTATTTTATAGTGCTAGACATAATCAGAAATCTCCTTATCCCTAATTATTTTTATTAATTAAAAAAACAGTGAGTTCAGTGCCATTATTACTTTGTACACTTTAAATTTTGGTTCTTAATATAAAAGCTGATCAATCATATAAAACAACTTTAAAAGAGTTTGTGGGAAGCAGGCACATTTTTTCATCTGTTTTGTGACAAATTTCTTCATCCAAAAGATATTTATTGGATTAATTTTTTAATCCAGAGACTATTTCATTATCCATTGTTTTCACTGACAAAGAAATCCAGCGGTAACAAAAGAAGACATCCATGGCAGTAGAGCTGCTTTATTAGAATGAAAGTAAAAGAAGTAAAAACAAACAAAAAACTCATAAAAGAAAGAGGATGAAAAACAAAAATCATTGAAAGTTAGAATGGTTGTGTTAGAAATTGAGTAGAAAATGATAAAATTCTGGCACAGGAAATCAGTTAATTCAGAATACCTTAATATTTGATAATTGTAAACATTTACTTATCATACTTTTTAGGGCCTTTCCTGTATAAATTCATTTAATTCTCACAGCTTATACTGAGTGGCATATTAGTGACGTATTAGGAAGTCCATCACCGCAACCAAAAAATAATGTATACATCCATCACCCCCAAACTTGTCTTTTCTCTCTCCCTTCCCCCTGCCCAGGTAAACATTGATCTGCTTTATGTTACTATAGACTAGTATAGATCACATTACTATAGACTAGTATTAGTTACCATAGATGTAACCAGACTTACACATAAATGGAATCATAAAGCATGTTCTCCTTTTCTGTCTGGCTCCTCTTCAGAATAGTTATTTTGGAATTCATCCATCTTGATGCATGTATGAATAGTTCATCACTTTTCATTACTCAGTAGTGCTCTATTATATGGATATAACACCACTTGTTTATCTCTTCACATGGTGATACACGTTTGCGTTGTTTCCAGTTTCTGGTTATTACAAATCAAGCTGCTATGAACATTTGTGTACAAGACTTTTGGTAATTCTCTTGGGTAAATGCCTAGGAATGAAATGGCTAGATCATGTGGTAGTTGTGTATTTAACTCCCAAACATATTGCCAGTTTTCCAAAGCAGTTGCATCATTTTACATTCTTGCCATGAGTTAATGGGCGCTCTACTACCTCTGTATCCTTGCCCACATTTGGCATGGTCAGTCTTTTAAATTTTAATCATTTTTACATTGTGTACAGTGATACCACATTGTGGTTTTAATTATTACTTGCCTAATAACTGATAAGTGAACATCTTTTTGTATGCTTATCTGTCATCCATAAATCTTTCTTTGTGAGCTGTCTCTCCACATCTTTTGCCTATTTTTTATGCGTTTATGTTTTTCCTTAAATTTATTCAGCTGTGAGAGTTCCTTATACATTCTGGTCACAAGTCCTTGAATTTTCTCCTGGTATATGGCTTACTTTTCAATTTTTATGACTTATTTTGAAGTGCAGATTTTTAAAGTTTTGATGAAATCCAATTTATCAATTTACTCCTTTATAGATTATGCCTTTGCTAATGTATGTAAGATATCTTTGCTTAACACAGGGTCACAAAGGTCTTCTCCCATGTTTACCGCTAGACTTATTACCATTTTAGTTTTGACATTTAGGTCTATAATCCAATTTAAGTTATTTTTTATACTGTAAGATAGTATAGCTCAAAGTATTCTGTTCTTTTATTTTTGCATATGGTTGTTCAATTATTCTAGCACTGGTTGTTGAAAGGACTATTTTTTCCATGAAATTGCTCTTTCATCTTTGTCAAAAATTCATTTTCCATGTATGTATGGATCTATTTTTGGATCCTCTCTTCTTTCATAAAACTATTTGTCTCTCTCCTTTTTTTAAAGACTTTATCTATTTATTTGAGAGAGAGAGAGAGAGAGAGAGCGCGCACAAGAGCAAGAGGAAAGGCAGAGGGAGAAGTAGGTTCACCACTGAGCAGGGAGCCTTCTATTTGTGTATCTTTATGGTAATACCACACTATATGATTGCTATAGCCTTATTGAAGGGCTTGAAACCAGTTAGTACTAGTCTTTTAAACTGTTCTTTTTCAAAGTTGTTTTGTCTGTTCTAAATTTTTTTGTACTTCTAAAAAAATTTTAGAATCAGCTTGTCAATTTTTATAAAACTCCTGCTGGGATTTTGATTGGAACGTGTTTTATAGCTGGAAATATGGTTTATCTTGGTACGTATTCCATGCACAATTGAAAAGAGAGCATAGTATTCTCTTGTTGGCTACAGTATTCTATGAATACCAAGTAGTTCAGGTTGGTTAATAAGGCCGATAAGTCTAGTAAATTCTTGCTGATTTTCTCTGTACTTGTTCTATCATTTACTGAGACAGGAATATTGAAATTTCTGACTATTGCTGAGAATATTTCCATTTCTCCTTGCAGTTTTATCTATTCAGTTTCATGTATTTTGAAGTTCTACTTGAGGCATAAATGTTTAGATTTCTTTTATGATTTTGAAAAACTGATTTCTATCTGTGGAAAAAGGTTTTCATCAAGTTTGGAGAAATTTTGAACATTATTTCTTCAAATATTTTTTCTGCTCCTCCAAATCTCTTCATCAAGAGCTTGAATTACAAGTACATGAGATATCTTGAAATTTCCTACAACTCACTGATGCTTTATATTTTAAAATCCTTTCCTCTGCTTTTTAAATTATATAATTTCTATTATTATGTCTTCAAGTTCACTAATGTTTTCTTCAATGTTCATCTGTGGTTAATTCTATAAAGATATTTTTCATGTCATATATTGCAGGTTTCACCTCTAAAATTTTGAATTGAACTAAATATTTTTCTATGTCCCTACTGAACACATTGAACATACAAAATATAGTTACAACTGTTTCAATGTCCTTTTTTGCTAATTCTAACACTGTGGCAGTCATCAGTCAATTTTGATTTTCTGAGTAGTCTCCTCATTATGCATTATGTTTTCCTACTTCTTTGGATGCCAATAATCTTGTTTAATAACAAACATCATGAATTTTGCCTGGATTGTTGCTTTATTCTGAGATGCAATTAAGGAACTTAGAAATAATTTAAGCTTTTTGGATCTTGCCTTCCTGAATTTTTTAGGCAGTAGCAGAGGGGTGCCCATTCTAGGGCTAATAATTTCCTAGTACTTGGGCAAGACCTTTCTTGAATTATGAGTTTTTCCATGCTGGCTAGTAGAAACGGGAATCATTCCCAGGCCCATGTGAGTGCCAAATACTGTTCTCTCTAATCCTTTTGGTTAGTTCTTTTCTCATCCTTGGATAGTTTCTTCTTTGCTTGCACGCACTGATCAGTGCTCTGCTGAATATTCACGGGGACCATCTTATGAACTCCAGCGATCTAGCACTGGAGTCTCTTTTCTCCAGTACTCTGTCCTAAGAACTCTAACATTCTGTTCTTCTCAGATTCAACTCTCTGAGATCCAACTTCCTAACTTGAGGAGTCTAACACAGAGTCCCCACCCTGTGTTGCAACCTGGGGTAGTAAATTGGGGAAATGAGCCTTACTTTATCTGTGTCCTTCAGGAATCACTGTTTTGAAACCTGATGCCCAGTGTCTTGAAAACAATTTTGATATACCAGTTTTATTTTTCGTGTGTGTGTGTGTGTGTTCATTTTTTGTTTGATAAGCAAGAGGGTATTTTCAGTACCTGCTACTATATCTTGTGCAGAAAAGGAACTTTCCCCCCTATCTTTTAAAAAAACAACTAAAGAAGCAAATGAAAAAGCAGTAGATAAAAAGAGAACATGGAAGAATTCTTTTTCCTAGTTTGTTATGATGATGCGCCGTAGCTGATAGATTAGTTTTCCATTGCTGCTGTTACAAATTACTACAATTTAGTGGCTTAAAACAATACAGATTTATTATTTACAGTTTTGTAGGTCAGGAGTCTGACACAGGTCTCAGAGGTCTAAATTCAAGATGTCAACAGGGCTGCATTTCTTTCTGGGGGCTTTAAGAGACAATCCATTTTCTTGCATTTTCTAGCTTCTAAAGACCACCCACATTCCTCTACTCATGGCTTCCTCATTTCATCTTCAAATCCAGGAAATTCACACCTATCTGACCATTCTTCTGTAGTCACAAATCCCTCTGACTACAGCACAGAAAGAAACTCTGTTTTTAAGGACATATGTCATTAGATTGTGTCCACTTAGATAATTCACTGTACTCTCTCTCGCCACTTAAAGATTCTTAACTTAATCACACCCCAAATTCACTTTTTTTTTGTGACCTGGTTTGGGTCATGATCCCAGAATCCTGGGCTTCCTGCTCCACGGGAAGCCTGCTTCTCCCTCTCCCACTCACCCTGCTTGTGCTCCTTCTCTTGCTGTGTCTCTCTCTGTCAAATAAATAAATAAAATCTTAAAATATATACATATACCTACCATTAGACACTGGAGAAAAATAGTGTAATATTATTGCTGCAAATGGTAGTTAGCCACCTTGGGAAGCCTCATTTTAGCTCATTGAGGTTTTTTTGTTGTTTACTTTCATAAACACACATATATGTATACCTGAATACTTGAATCTTGAATACTAGGCAAGATTCTTTAAATCTTTAAATAGTTAAATTTTGAAATTGCTTTTACTAAAATAAAAGCAGGAAAGTCTTGCAGATTTTACCAACTGTTGACATTGTGGGCAGTTGCTGGGAACAGCTTCTAAACACAGGTGGAAATAAAAAACTCTCTCTCTAGTCATTGGTGAGAATATTGAGCTCAAGACCACACTCTTCTGGTTTCTCACAACTCTGTTTCCCTCAGTTAGAAAGGAAATAGCTGATTAGCCAGGCTTATTTCTATTACTTGGATGTATTTTAGGTCCATTATCCAACACAAAATGACTTGGAAGAAGTTGCCTACCTATACTAAGTTCCTAGAGCTGCCATAACGAATTATCTCAAACTGGTTAGGTTAAAACCACAGAAATTTATTCTCTCAGAATTTTGGAGGCTGGGACTTGCAAAGGAAGAAATTAGAAGGGTTGGTTTCTTTTTAGAGATCTGTGGGAGAATCTGTCCTTTGCCTGTGTCCTATCTTCTGATGACAGTCATCAGTCTGTGGAGGTCCTTGGCTTGTAGCATCTTCCATCTTCACATGGCCTTTTCTTGTGTAACTGCAGCTGTGTCCAAATTTCCTTCTTCTTATAAGGACGTCAAGCACATTAGATTAATGACCTCATCCTAACTTGATGAAATCTACAAAGATTCTGTTTCAAAATAGGATCAAATTCACAGCTACTGGGGGTGAGGATTTCAACATATCTTTGGGCAGAGGGGACATACAATCATAACACTACCCTACCTGTCGAAGAATTTAAAGTTATGTTAGGAACCACTTAAGCCAAGAATTCACTTAGGCCTCACTTTCTGGACACTTTATAAAATTTAGTGATTTGACTTCACTGTGAAGACTATTACCTCATGCATCAAAGACCTTCCTTGTAGAAATCAAGGAAAATGTTCAAGTCAGACATTGGCTATTAAAATATTAGATGTATAATTCTGTCTTAGATCTCATCTATATATTATTATAATCTCATCAACCATGTAAAACTTATATTCTTTACCCTTCTGTGTTATCTGGGTACCCCCAGGTTCCCCTACACCTGATTTAACAATTACTTCATCAATGGCTGTTTCATGTCTTCCTGTGAGCTCAGCACCATACTGAAGAGCTAGGAGGAACTGGAAATGCTGTAAATGTGATATTAGAAGACATCAAACAATCTAATCTTCCTACTGTGCTCAGAGGAGGAAACTAAGACCAAAAAGGTTAGTTGTTTCTTAAGTTAACCCGTTAGTTGGTGACAGAGTCAGATATCCCTAGGTATCAGTTGTGTCTTGCTTACTGTTTTTGCTCATTTGACTATTACACTGTAATGCCAGTATAACTCACAAAAATATGTGTGGGGTAGTATCATTTCAATATTTGCTCTCCATCCCTGATTACAGTCAACGTGGAGGAGAAGCCTCCCAATTTCATTGCCAAGAGAGGAATCCTCCCCTCTGCATTTCACTCTAAGGACCTAGAAGTACATTGTAATTTGCTAATATGGCAAATGTGTGTTATTATCACTCTGTACTCTGTCTAATAAATAAACATGTGGGAAAAGCCAAAACCTCTTTTGGGTTCTATGCAGCTGCTGAACTCTCTCAAAGTCGGCTTTCTTCACACCACTCATAGTTCTCAACATTTCCGTTTGATCAAAAAAGCACTGAAGGGTTTGCATGGGCTGGTGCTAATGTCTAGCTCTGAATATAAAAAAGATAGTTATCCATAGAACAATCACATTCTTGATCAAATAATGATTTATGTCCCTAAAACTGGGCAACAAAAATTCAGATTGACTTCTTGTAAGTTACACCTTCTTCACTGCAATTCACTTATGCTATCTCCAATTTTCATTTTCTGTACAATCAGAAATCTCAAGCACTATTGTGGCTTTATACATTCAGGAATAAATTTTAAGAGGGAACTTGATTAATTTTGCCTCAATCTCTTTTTTAAAATCAAAGAGGAAATATTTCACAGTATGCAAGTATCTTTGCAGCACTAAATACGTTCATTTATCAAGCTAGGTATCCATAGTCAAAGAAATAGGAAGGATTGAGAGACTATAAAGGAGAAAGGAAAATTTAGTCAAAAATAAAGGTAAAGTGCGGCACCTGAGTGGCTCAGTGGGTTAATGCTTCTGCCTTCAGCTCAGGTCACCCTGGGATCAAGCCCTGTATCAGGTTTTCTGCTCAGCAGGGAGCCTGCTTCCCTCTCTCTCTGCCTGCCTCTTTGCCTACTTGTGATCTCTGTCTGTCAAATAAATAAATAAAATCTAAAATAAATAAATAAATAAATAAATAAATAAATAAATAAAGGTAAAGCAATCCAATTAAAAATATTTTGACTTAGTTACTAAGCCAAATATTTATTAAGAATATTGGTATATAATTTTTATAATTACTGCTATTATTATATCAAAACTACTTGATGTGCGTGGGAGGCTCAGTCAGTTGAATCAACTCTTGATTTTGGCTCAGGTCATGATCAGGGTTGTAGGATTGAGCCTCTCCTTAGGCTCTGCATTCAGTATGGAGTCTGCTTGAGATTCTTCCTCTCCCTCTCACTCTGCCCCTCCCCACGAGTGCATGTACTCTCTCTCTAAAATAAAATCTTTATAAAGAGTATAATTATTATTATTTGATAGATCAATAATTTGAACAAAAAAACATCTATATAAAGTAGCTTAGAGCCCATAACTCATATCTTTAATAGAGAAATGGTTGAGTTATTTCTGGAAGAAAAACAGATAATTTCATTTTCAAGCTACATTAATTCATTAACTTCAATCTACAAAAATAACTCTACAGAGACACAATGTGACATAACATTCAAATCAAGAACTCTGACATTAGATTTCCTGGATTCAAGGCTAGACATCATAAAGTACTTGCCATATTACCTTGAGCAAATGAATTGGGCTTAATAAGCCTTCCTCAATTTTCTTGTATATCAAACAAAGATGATAAATAGTACCTACCTCAAAGGTATTTTTGTGCAAATGTAATGAGATAGTGCACATAAAGTACTTGTAGTAAGTGTTCCACAGCTTATCTGTTATTACCTGCCTGCAAAAGCTTTGTTAATAAGGTGCCTGGAACATAAAATAATGGAAAATGAAAAATAATGGAAAGAAAATGCAGCAAAATGTGAGCAGTGGTTAACATCAAAGTAGCTCAATTGTGATTATTTTTCTTTTTTCCATTTTTAAATCCACTTATATTATATTTAAAACAGAATATGATTTTATGAAAGTCATTAGAGGAAATATGTTACAACAGAAAACTTTGTTATTCTTAATATTTTTCTATGTATGGAATCTTTAATTTCTAGAAATAAACAACTTCCAGTCAACACATACACTTCTCACTCCGAGATGAGGCTTTACCACTGCCTAAACCCCACACGGCACATGCAGAGAACTCACTGCTTGACATTGATTCAACCAGCCCCTTACAATTAATTACAAGTTCTGCTTTAAAAACATTCCTAGGATTAGAAACTCATGTTCTGAAGAATTCAAGGAAAATAGAGCTTACTTATTTGTATAAGATATGTATTGCTGTTATATCAAATGCTGGATCTGCCTTAAACATGTCTTTGTAATATACTGTCCAAATCTGATCTTACTAAATTTAACTGCTACTAACTGAGTATTGTGTTAAGGAACTGGGGTAAATAGATATTCATTTAATTTTGGGGATGACTTTTTTGACATCAAGATTATTCATGTCAATTTTGATATCTGAAAATCTAAGTAAAAAAATATGTGACTTCAGGTGGAGGGTGGGGAAAATCTACCCACTTATTTCTTAACAATAATAAATTAAAAAGTAATTAAAGGCAACTTACACAAACACATTTAGTGAAAAAAACTATGTCCATACAAAAGAAACTTCCTTAGAAACAATTAATAGATTTATGAATAACTCACTTTAAAAGTACTCAGAAGTCATACATAATTACCATGTTAAAACTGATTATTTGATTTCTTACATGAATTTTGAAACAATATTTTGTAAAAAGAACAGAAAGTTTATACATAAAGATAGGCAAGAAGCTTTTCATATTTTTTTTAAGATTTTATTTATTTATTTGACAGAGAGAGCACAAGAGGCAGGCAGAGAGAGGGGGGAAGCAAGCTCTCTGCTAAGCAGAAAGCCCGATGCGTGGCTTGATCCCAGGACCCTGAGACCATGACCCGAGCCGAAGGCAGAGGCTTAACTCACTGAGCCACCCAGGTGCCCCTTTTCATAACATTTCTTTCTTTCTTTTTTTTTAAATTTATTTGATACAGAGAGAGAGATCAAAAGTAGGCACAGAGGCAGGCAAAGAGAGAGGGGGAAGCAGGCTCCCCACCAAGCAGAGAGCCCAATGTGGGGCTCGATCCCAGGACCCTGAGATCATGACCTGGGCCGAAGGCAGAGGCCCAACCCACTGAGCCACCCAGGCACCCCATAACATTTCTTAATAAGGTTACAAAAGATGAGAATTTGGCCATGACCCATTCAATTTAATCTGAATTGATTTCCTTTCTTTCCCCTGGTAGTATTTCTAAGAAAGTGGCTCATTTTCTCCCTTGGAATTTAAAAATGTAAAATATCAGCATACTATTGGACTCACCTTCTCTGGAGATACATGAATAGAGAAGACAGACAAACACAGAGTGTGACCCCTACCAACATTTTGTACAGGAGAAATTAGGTAAGAAATAAGTATCAAAGATACCATGAAGTGACAAGTCATAAATAAAATCTAGCAATCTGCAACTCCTTTTCCTTTGCCTGTCTTCAATCTTTCACAGTCTGTAAGAAGGACTAGCCATAGTTGCCTCTTAAAGATGATAAGTGGAGTTTTATGCACTGGCTGCACACAATGACTTTTTTTTTTCACCTATAGATAAGGGCTACCTGCTTATTTATATCCCTGAAATATGTTATTCTCAATATTACACACATCAGTTCAAAGTATGAGTAACCCTGGAGGCACAAGTGATTAATTAAATGAAATGTATGAAAAAACAAGTGATATGAAAATGAAAAAGTATGAACAAATAAAGGGCTATTTACCTCCTACAGAGATTTGTGATTACCAACCTAAGCAAGAAAGCACTTTGAAATATTGTTTAGGCTATTCGTCTGAAATTTTTACAAGATCAGATGCAGACATCTCCAAATAGGGAAGGTGAGAGTTAGAGATTTTGTGCCCATGCAACAAGCAAATATATAATTTGTAAATATTTTTCATCACAAAAAAAAGTGCACCTATCTTCCATTATCTTTAACTGCAAAATATTCTTATTCCCATTAAATCTTTCTTTAAGGACTTTTTTCTTTGTAATATGCTAAGAAACCTGCGTTTTGTTCTTGGCAAATAAACTCGACCAACTGCAGAAGCAAATGCTTGTCCACACTGTTGTCCAGACGTAAATATATGTATATTTACTAAAATAAAGATATATAATATGTACTTTATATATTAAATATTATATATTTAATATATTATATATATATTTAGAGCTATCTGACAATATCCCATAAATGAGAGATGAATAAAATAACAGAGAATGCGGGATAAATAAGAATGTCAGGAACCAGTGATCCCATTACTTGAATCATGTGGAATTTGGTAGTACCCATTCACCACAGGTGGAAAGCAGACAGTCTAGTAGCATTCATTATAATTCATTCTTATTATGGGTTCCTCACCTGAAATTATAAAATATTAGCTAAGAGCTTTGTAATTAGGTTCAAGTTATCACAATTCTAGCTTTGTGAAACGTTTTAGTTTTTGCTACTATTCGTTCAGATAAAATAATTTTTTTTAAACTATGATTAAATATCAGCTCCAATCTGTAAAAGAGACCATTTACCCTGAGGAATAAGGAAAAACAGAAATTCATCCAATACTGAATTTTTGGAATTAAAAGGGATACCTGCTATTATGACAGATATCTTTGAAAGGAACTGTGAAAATTATTTCATAGCCACACAAACAAAGGAAATGCCACACCAATGGTACTCTTTTGCAAGTTTGTTTAGATATTTCTACTACCTACCTGGATTTAGGGAATGGGTTAATCCTCAGCAAAAGAAAAAACTAACATCATCTCAAGGTTATTGAGAATCAAAGCTAAAATCTACCAAGTGATTAATTTGCTCTAATTAATTGTAATTCTGCAGAAGCATTTGGAAATCCAATGGTCTGTAAAAATGGTAAATAAATGTTCCCTAACTGTTGCATGTGATTTAACTGTGATATCAGTACTTGCTAATATTCCCTTATGCTTGTCTGATATTGCTTATAACAGATTGATTATGAGTTTCCCATTCAGTTTCCAGGTTTCACACCAAATGTCTGTGTTTGAAGATAACATAGAGAAGAGTATATGCTGTGTGTTTGGAGATGGGGTAGGAAAAAACATACGTTGGAGTCAAGTTGGAAATGTCGATTAGTCAAAAGAGAAGCACAATTTTTATTTCCTACTAGTAAGTTCAGGCAGGCAAATATCTTGACCCAGATTTAAGAGTTCCAGGAAGTACTTGTTACCATTGGTTCCTAAGCTAGAAGTTCCAGTTTTCACAACTGTCTTGTTCCTTTATTTCTCCTTCAGGGGGATGGGAGTTGGAGGGTGCTAGAAACACATGGCCCAGGGGCAGAAATGGGAGGTGGTTATTGAAGCAATACCCACCTGGACTGAAGGAGAGCCTTATTTTCTACAGTGTGGCTGAAAAATTATTGCAAATATTCCAAAATACTAAAGAAAATAACATCTTTAATGAGAAGACATTTCATTAAGAAAAATATTGACCTAAATTTAACTAATATTTTGGCTCATATGGATTATTTAGCTTATGTAATATCTAGTCCCTAATTGCTTTTATTAGAGATTCACTCGATAGTTTATTTCTGTTTTGTTTTTTGTTTTTTCAAAGATACCACAAAGTACTAGATCCTAGAATTTTGAAAGTGGATATTTCATTGCATTCATCTATGTAATCTCTGCAATGTTTGCCCAACACAGTGTCATAAACAAATGCTTATTACTATAATAAGGGATGAGCACCACATTTCACTGGTATTTTCTTACTTCTTATGATATGGAAGGTAGATCCTATAGCCACCGAGTGTTACATAGCTTATTCCATAGATTCCATGTCCAAGACGCACTGATTTTCTTTTAACCCCCAACTTCACCCATTTGCTCCAGCTCTATTTTGGGGGTTTTGTTTTCTTCTTTGTTTTTTGTTGTCTTTTTGTCAATGCTATTGCCATGGAGTGGTTAAGCAGGTAACAGAAGACGCAGGTATGGAAGGTCATTAACACATATATGTCATTGGATTGATTGAAAGTCACCAGGAAAGGCATAATGAGATAAGTCAAGAAAGGTATGGCAGGAGGAAAAAGGTATGTAAAATACAACCCAAACTGGTGCTTCAGGTATGTTTGATCACCCACTAAACATAGAACAAGAATTTCTGATATAAAACATGATAATCTAAAATTTACTGTACAGTTTGATCTTTATGTTCCCAGAGTCAGAACCTGCCATCATTTGTGTTCTTTACAGACACTAGTTATTGAGAAGAGAGCAGCCTGAGGCTCTCTGTTGGGATGTTCACTAAAATATCCTCCCTGACATGGGAGTAGTTTCCTCATTAAAGTCCCAGGAGCTTCTGTTTTTAAGATCAAAAATTTAAAAAGGGGATTTTTCAAATTTGATTCTTCTCATTGCCAAATAAGGATATTCTTCCATAGAACAAATTGGAAAATCAGCCTGTTAGGTTTTGTGGAAGATTAAAAAAAAAAAAAAAAAAGAAAAAACTTTAGAATCAAACATTAGGCCAGGAAGTCTTATTAGGAAAATTATAAATCAATTTGTTTATATTTGAGTTATTAAATATAACTGTTCATATCAAAAGTCTATACCATGATGATAGGTATCTGAAAATGTATAACTTCTCTAATGGATCATTCCATAAAATATGCTAAGAGAGGAGTTCAAGCCAAGCTTGACTTAATATCCTATTGATTAGATCATATTACATGCAATAAAGTCTTTGAGTATTAATTATTCTTTCTTGTCATGTAAAGATTGTTCCCTAGGGCTGGATTGAGAGAGAGAGAAGAAAAAACCTCATGGAGTATTGAAAAGTCCAAAGAATGGGGCGCCTGGGTGGCTCAGTGGGTTAAAGCTTCTGCCTTCAGCTCAGGTCGTGATCCCAGGGTCCTGGGATAGAGCCCACATTGGGCTCTCTGCTCAGCAGGGAGCCTGCTTCCCCCTCTCATTCTCTCTGCCTGTCTCTCTGCCTACTTGTGATCTCTGTCTGTCAAATAAATAAATAAAATCTTTAAAAGGAGAAAAAAAATTAAAAAAGAAAAAGAAAAATCCAAAGAATGCTTTAAGAAAATTAGATTTCCCAAGTAATGTGAATTTCAAGTTAATCTTTTTTTTTCTTAGACTGTGTTTCAGCATATACTTGCCATCTCCAATTTCTCTCCCTACATTTTTTTTTTTTAAACCACTCCACTTGGACCACCACTATTCCAATGAAACTGTTTTTAAGGTCACTAATGACCTGTCAATTCTCAGTCTTCAGACTCAAGTTTCTTATGCCTTTCTCTTTGCTATATTTTGTTTTTAGTGTCTTGGTTCCAGGACACTAAAATAGTTTGGTTTTCCATCTTTCTTGCTGGTCCCTCCCTTTCAGGCTCCTCATGCCTAATAAACCCTTCAGTCTTAAAATTTCCAAATGTGAACCTCTCTGCACCTTAAAACCTGTCCAACCTGAAGTCTTCTTCATCTTCTTCATCTTCTTCATCTTGGTCCTCACTGATGCTTCTATATGTCTCATACCCACAAGCAATCTGCTAGTTCTAACTTCAAAATGCGTTCAGCATCTGATCACCTTCCTTCACAGTCACCCCATGGTCCAAGCCATGCGTTCAGCATCTGATCACCTTCCTTCACAGTCACCCCATGGTCCAAGCCATCATCATGGCTCACCCAGATCACAACAATCACCTCCTAATTGGCCTCTGTGCTTCTACTCTCACCCCTGTACTATATATTTCACACATCAACAGAGCCTATTAAAAGGAAAGTTATCACCCTTGAAATTCTTCAATGTGTATAAAAGTCAAAGTATATACAATGGTATACAAGTCCTTCCATGGTTCAACCCTTTATTACTTCTCTAATACTATCCCTTGCAAGTCTTCTCATGGCTTCCTTTGCTCCAGTCATGCTGGCCTTCTTGTTCTTCCCAGAACACATGAGACAGTTATTACTTCGGTACCTTTAAATGAATGTTCTCTCAGTTTGCAGTGCTCTTCTCCCAAAACGTGTAACTCCGTCCCTCCCTGCTTTCAAACATTTCCTAAATGTCGCCTGCTTATGGAGGTTTTCTAAATCACTCATTTTAAAATTACAACCCTCACCTTGGCAGCCCTGGTCTCCTTTATGTAATTCTAGTTGTCTTTTTCCATCCTATTTACAACCCTTCAACATTCCACATCATTAATTCTTTTATCATCTGCCTCTTCTTCTAGAATGTTAACTCTAGGAGGGCAGGGATTTATAAATTGTTATTTATCAATTATAATCTCAGTAAATTCTTTTAATTAATAAATGATTCATTTTGCAACAACACCACACTATTTTCTCATGAAAGACTAGGATTTAGTACCCTATAGTTGTCCTGATCTCTCTATATAAATTGTTTCTTTCCTCCTCCCCAATTGTCTCAATATCTCCTTCCAGATGAGTGCCTGACAAGGCATGTATCTGTAGTTTAAGATCGCTGTTCTAAAAACTAGAGTCAGACCCACCCCACCCAAGAAGGGATTCACTAACCTCTACTCAAACTTCTTCAGAAGCAGAAAACTTAGGAATAGCTTTGACTGTGAGACAATTTCTTAAATTGGAACACAATCGGTCTCCCTTTCACTTACAACCACAGGTTCAGTTATTGTTTTTGAGGAAAGGCCTGAATAATTATTTTTACTCTTCCACATGAAGACTCTTCAGGTATTTGAATATAAAAATATTTTCCATTTGCTTCCAAAGTCCTCTAATCTTTTGCAAATAGCATCCATTCCTCCTATTAATTAAATGCCTTAAAATTTTAAAACATAACATTTATTCTAGAACAACTTACAGCACTTACTCTACAGCAGGCACAGCACTAGTAGGCATACCAAATGCAGGATCTTATTTAATCCTCAATGACACCTCTATCAGGCAGACACTACAATTTCCAGTCTTACCTCACAGATGAAGAACCTGGACTTCAGTAGAGCTTGGCAATTTGTCCAAGGACACAGGGCAAGAAAGTAGCCCAACTGGAATTCAGTGTCAAGCTTTGTCTAACCCCCAGTATTGGATTCTTATCTACTATACTTGCTGTCTCTTGCAAAATTACTAAACAATTAAAACATCTGATTCCCCAGTCTTTTCCCAAGGAACCAGGGAGCCTATAATCTTCCCAGTCAGACTTGGGGATTGGAATCCCCAGTTTACTTCCCACCAGCTGTGTGCAACAAACTTTCATGCTTTGGATACTGTTTACTTCATTGGTAAAATATGATAATAATGAGAAAATTAGCCAACTTAATATATGGGGAAACCCAGCCTAGCAGTTAAGAGCACTAGCTCTAGAGTCCAACACTTGGTTTAAATTCAACTGCTCCTTATGTGTTATGATCTTGGGTGAGCTTCCAATTTCTCTCAGGCTCAGACTTCTCACTTGTATGTCAGAAATAATGATAGTACATCCCTCACAGATTGTTAGGAGACTTGAAAGAGAAAATCTTCACAAAACATTTGTCACATAGAAAGTGCCAGATAAAACTGAGCTATTATTTGTATTACATAAAAACATCAAGCAACTACAAATTCTAATTACTAATATAGGTAAATAGAGCAAGTTTCCTTGACACATGACAAAACAGAAATATGTAAACTAAGTTACAAAATCAAAGTTATACCAAGAATAATGATCTTGACAATAAAATAAAATGATTAAAATTGACTTGCTTAAAAGCAAAATTAAAGTGTTACTTGTAGAGATACATTCATAATTCAAATAATACAGAAACAAAAAATAAGAATATAGTGAATATAAAAATAACATATTTATGTTACAAATACAGGGCACAGAAAAAGTACTTAAAGTCTATGTGAGACTAAAGAAAAACTCAACAATAATATTAAAGAGGAAATTTCTACCTAAATATTATCAGTCTATGATAGGAAGTCATTTGATATTTTTTTTAATTGTAAAGATAACATTAACATATATACAAAATTTTTTAAAATTCAAAGAATATACTCACTGCAACTACTCAGGCAATATTTACCAAATGTAGTAAGATATAAAGAACATCTCAAATAAAAATCATAAATAAATCTAAAGGCTATCCTTGATTATCATAATAAAACCAAACAGTTATTTTATTCATGTAACAGAGTTGATTCCTCATCACTTTAATGTAAAAAAGGGGGAAGTTAAAGTTCAAGACTATTTGCATTTCTTAATACACCATGTGAAAGTTTTGGGTTGAAGTTGAGGCTCTTTGTTGTGTGTTAAAGCAGGCAGAGAGTCACAAGATCAAACTAATATATGAAGAAGCAGAATAACCTTAGTCCTTCTGTTAGATAAATAGTCCATGTGCCCAGGAGGAAAAGAGTGATATACAGGTATGCAAATTTTTTTCTCTCTTTTCACTTGTATGTAGTAAGTAACAAAACTACATAGGGACAAACTTATTCAAATTTATCTAACATCAAAACATTCTCTTAAACTTGATTTGCCTTCTTTATCTTTTGAGGTTCCTCAGGAAATTGTCCGAGACTCTCTTCTCATCTGTCTCTGTCTCCTTTACATAGATGATCACTCTTTTTAAAATACTTCATATGAATTCATTATTTTATGGTTTTTTTCCCCTTCAATTTTGGAAATTCATAGGCATTGTCTTTTTGATTATTGCCACTTTTCTCTCTTTCCAATCCTAGGCTTTTGGAACTCCTAATAGATATGTGTTTGTCCAATTCATGCTATCTTCCATAAAGAAGTTATCTTTAAGACCTTTGATTGTCACCAACAATTATAATCTGTGATATTTCCTCAGCTCTACCTTCCACATCTTAAGTTTTGTAAAGAACCTACTATTTAACTTCCACTTTATTTGTAATTTCCTAAAAGATTTTATTTATTTATTTGACAGAGATCACAAATAGGCAGAGAGAATGGGGAAAGCAGGCTCCCCACTGAGCAGAGAGTGTCCAATGCGGGGCTTGATCCCAGAACCTTGGGATCATGACCTGAGCCGAAGGCAGAGGCTTCAACCCACTGAACCACACAGGTGCCCCTGTTTTAATATTTTTAATTATCTTCCACATTACTGATTATAGTCAGCTTTATGTTATTCATTGTTTCATGTGATTAGAGCAATAATTCTCCTATGTATTGTGTCTGTCAACTTTGTTTCATGATCAATGATTTCTTTATAGTTTCATTTTAATTCTGCACTTCTTTGAGAGGGATTTAGTTTTGGCTGGAGTCTGTTTGCTGAGTGGTTATGGGAATGATCCTCAGAGGAAGTTTTGCATCACTCTTCTATTTATCCCTTGGGTATTGTAAGGACCAGCTCTTATATTAATTTCTCAGCTGGGTGACTCTGGCCTTCTCAGATACTGTGAAGTTCAACTCCAAACCAAAATGGGACATAGCCTCAGGCTTCTGATTGCTTGGAGGAGCCCAGTTCCCAGACACTAAACAAATATGAGTTTCCTCATCAACTGCTGGGTCATGGGGCAGATATTTATGTACACTTTTCATTTCTATGGTTCAGACTTTATAAAAGAGTATTTTTCATAGAGTTCTGACTCTTTGCCTTGCATAGTCCATATATAGTAACTGAAAATCCAGTCCTGTGCTATTTTTATGAGTAGTGAGGAACCCCTCCAACTCCAGTATCAAAGCTACAGCAGCATTAGCTCCATGTTTATTTAAAGTTTTATCCTTTATTATTATTATTATTCTCTTGCCTAGGTCTTTTCTTTCTTTCTATGTTTTCAGTGTTAAGTTTGTCAAACATTCTTTATCAAACATTCCAGAGTGGGAGAGTTGCTGCATATACTTGATACACCATTTTGCTGAAACCTAAACTCCTAAACGGATGATTTCTTCTTCTTTCATGGATTTTGAATTTCATCTATATTCCATCAATTCCAAAAGTATATTTCAAAGATAGTCATTCTGAATTAATGGTGGTTTTACCCCACAAGGACATTTGGCAAAGTCTGGAGATGTTCACGATTGCCATAACAAGAGGACAGTGCTGTTGGCATCTAATGGGTAGAGGTCAGAGATGCTGTTAAATATCCTGTAATACCCAGGTCCTTATCTTGGCCCAAAATGTCATTAGGGCCAATGTTAAGAGACCCTTGCCTAGTCCATATGTCTCATTTTCAACATCTCCACTTGAATGTATATTGACATTGACATGTGTCAAACATTTTTTTTTTACTTTTATTCACAAATTTATTTCTCACTGATCTTTTCCATTTCAGTTAAGGGTACCATAATGAACCTAATTACTCAGGTTAGAAACCTGGTGGTCCTTCTTGAAACCTTTACTGCCAATCTGGTTGATTTTGTCCTCCCAAATATATCTGATGCCACCAGATTTCATCTACACCATCCTCATTACACTCTATCCTCATTACAGTCGGCCATCTCTCACAAGAGCCACAAAACGGTCTTTAAACTGTCTCCCTTGCAAACTTCTCTGTCTCTAGTTCTTTTCTACACGATATCAGGGTAATCTCATTGCACTTCTAGCACAAATCAAAATCCTCAGCAGGGCCTTCAAGTCAGGTGTTCATGATCTGGGTCCTGCTGGTCTCATTAACCACCTTTTGTGCTGCTCCTTCATTCATCACGCTTTAGAAAATATATACATATATATATGTATATACATATATATATATGAACCTTTTTCTACCTCCATGCTCCTCTTTCTGCCTGGAATGTTCTTTCTCCACTTTTCAGGGTGACTGCTACTCAATCTCCATTCAGATCTCAGTTTAATCACCCCTCCTCCTGAAGGCCTTAACTTGTTCCCCAATCTGCAACCCATCTTCCTTGTTATTTCTCACATTTATGCAAGTTTTAATGTTATTGTTCATATTCTCCCCTAAATGTAAGTTTCAAATAATCAAGAACCATGTCTGCTCAGTTTACCACTTTTTATTAGGTTGGAATATGACAGGCATTCAAGAAATCTTTGTTGAAATAATTAATGTTTACCAGAAATTTAACAGGAATTATCACTAGGCTAACACCAGTTGAAGAGATTCTGTGAATCTTGAATTTATAAGGACATTGAGATTTAGGTGTATGACTAAATACATACTATGAAGTAAACTATATTCAGCTGCTAAATAGTTACAGTGTTATATAATATAGATACATATATGGATACAATATACATGCTTATGTATATATATAGGCACACATATGTATATAAGACATATATATTATGGGCATATATGTGCATTAAATATATGCATATATGTATATAATATATACATAATATATGTATAAAAATATTTCTAACATAATGAGTTAAATTAATATTTATAGTTATTATATAACAAAATATTTTACATATTATTCTTTGGTTCTAATCTTCAAAGCTAGTGCTATAACTAATGAAACTTTTATATGGTTTTGACATTAAAGATATTTCTTTCCTATATATTCATAAATCCCTAAAATTTTGATTGTCCTGGTCCCTAAAGAACTTCATCAGATTTTTCCTGTTTCATGAAATCCTATATCCAATACCGACATCTTCAAAATAATCACTTTATTTCCCAGTCTCTTTCTTTTCTATTTTCCAAAATTTAGGTTTTCAGCGTTCATCATTTATATGTGTATAGTTTTGAGTGTTTTGCTATTTCTACCTGGAAACAAAGTGCTCCAAGTCCTTTTTAGAATGACATAGAGAAATGCATGAATAAAAGTAAATGAATTACCATAAAGTGTGTGTGTTGATAGATACAATTTATAGAGCTTTGTTTTCCAACATTACCATTTTACAAAATGGATTTACTAACTAGATATTTGGGAATGGCTTCTCTCCCTCATTTCTACATTATGGCAGCAAAATTGTTTTGAGAGACTATCTTGATTTCATAAGAAAGAATATGACATTCTCAAAAAGCACCTCATGACCATCCCCCCAAAAATGTACTGAAGCCATGAATTTCATAGTATTTTGTGTGTCATGGTCTCAGATATCCCACTGGCTATCAACTTTAATGCTGCTTCATGCTCATGATGAGATGGCTGCATACAGAATCCCAGTGTTCTTGAATAACTGTGCCTGACTGTTTATAAAAGGAGATGTGTATATTTTTGCCTCCCAGTCTTCCACAATCCTCAATATAAAGGTCCAAAGGCTTATATAAGACAACCAAATAGATACTTAATTGTTGAGCGTATATTGGTGACTTATTACTTTTTTTTAAGAGTGTTGTCACTCACACAACTGGAGAGAAGAATGCAAAAGAGTGTTTCAATCACAGCAGTATAAAATTGTGTAAAGTACTACTGTTTGGTCATGAAAATCAGCTTTTTTCATATGACTCTAAGTGAAAGTAAGAATTCTTTCCCAGCACAGAGCTGATTTTATATGAGTTTAAATGTGTTCTTTATTTTTTCAATCTCTTGCTTTAAAACACACTAATCCGTTGACCGAAGCTCTACTGGCTATTATATCTACTTGCAAACTAGCAAATTCAATTTTCAACATAACAACACAAAGTAAAATGAAGTGGAATGCTGTGATTTTAAGGGGGCTTTGCCCTCCTTTGTTCTGTGAACTTTACTGGCTTTCACACCACAGCAGTCTCACAGCTCTTTGTTCAAATTCAACATCAAATGTAAAGAATGGCTTTACATTGTGATTTTCTTACCCGAGGAATCCAAATGCATCAAGAAAAATGCTCATCAAGGCTTGGAACAGAAAGAGGTATTTGTTTTACATGTGCCCAAGTTCTGCGTAACTCAACATTACAACAAATGAGTTCAGATTGCAATTGAGAGTTGAAATTCTCTTTGTCTCCTATGAATCATAAAGCCAAAACACATGGCCCAACATAACACTTT
This sequence comes from Mustela nigripes, assembly GCF_022355385.1. Lineage (NCBI taxonomy): Eukaryota > Metazoa > Chordata > Mammalia > Carnivora > Mustelidae > Mustela > Mustela nigripes. The sequence goes on along the minus strand of NC_081557.1, from coordinate 143,296,676 downwards.
GAAATATTAATTACTGATAGTGGGAAACATTAAAGATCACCATGTTACATACATAAGTAGAACCAGACATGTGAGAGATATGGCAAACTTGAGTGGCTTCTGCTTCTTATCTCTATCAGATGTCTATTAGTCAATTTTTCCACTTAAACACTGGCTATAGTTCCTGCAATTTATCTCAGTGTGCATAAGAAATAAAATTCTCTCTGGGCACTAAGTCACTTTGAAGAGTAGAGAGAACACTGGATGGAATTGGGAAGGGGGTGTGGCCTAATTGTCATAAGCATAAGTTGTGAAGTCAAGTAGATTTGGATATGAATCTCAGTTTGGTCACTTCCTAGCTCTTTGTTCCTGGAAAAGTTATTAACTTCATTCTTCCATTTTCTCATTGTCAGATAGTGTCATGAGGACTAACTTGGATGAATAGTATTTTTGAAGTGCATCACACCGTGCCAACTTCACAGTAGGAACCTGATATGGGTAGTTGCTATTAAGTAAGGAGAACCTCCATACCGTTTCATGCCACAACTCTCTGGAACTCAAATGCAATCATTTTCAAAATACAAATGAAATATGTGTACCAAATGAGCCTAAATAACAACTAGATCTTTAGCCGTATCTGTACTATCCCTTATTTGCCTCTCACTTTATCTCACACTCTTTGGGTTGATTTAAATGGTGTCCAATACTTACATAAGCCACTTTTAAGTGTTAAAAGATAAGAAAATCAAGAGGTTTGTAAGGTATTCAGGCAAATTTAACTGCCATTTGTCTAAGCAGCAGAAACAAGGCTCTGAATTTTGGGGGAGCAAAAATACGGCAAGAGTAGATAGAGTCTAAGAGGATGTGATGAAAGCTTGAGAATAGGAAAAAATTCTGAAGTCTGCATCTCTGTATCCTAGAAAAAGAGGGGAGATATCAGCACTAAAGAAAAGAAGAAAGAATGGCTGGAGACTGCAAAAATCATCTGGTTGTGTATTGCGGAAAAGTTATCCCAATGGTCATAAATTACATTGAAGAGGTTTCTAGAAAAGAAAAAATAGAAGTAACAATTCTGCAAGACACTTAAAAATGTAAAGAAATGTGAAATGTAAAGAAAAACGAAAAGAAAATAAGACGAAGGAAAGAAAAGAGAGGGATCTGAGATACTGAAGGCCCTTGAGGGGATTATGTTACAACAAAGGAAAACAGACTTATAGAGGATGGCTTCTTGAACTTTGCTGTCTTCCCATTACTCTTACACTTCAAAAAATGTCATCCATTTCTTTCAGAGCAGAACGTCTTGCCAAATATGCTATTTAAATATTGATTGTAGAAACACTTCCTTGATTTGAAAGTATACTACCAAGACTGGCAAAAATCCAAACTATTTCTTTCTGTAGTCTTTGCCATGATTTATATGGGTAGTTCTTCCTACCAAGACAAAATGGGAAAAGAACAGAATGTAAACTGCACAATACATGCTATTCTTGAAAATAAAATGCACTGGCTGGAGATCTTGTGAAGGATATTTGAGATATTACTCAAGAAATTCTGATTATGTACACAAATATATCTGAAAAATACTGTTTCTGTTTCTAATAGGAACATTTGAAGAACAGAAAGGGAATGTTAAGGGAACACTATAAAATCAATTATTCTTATGTATGAGAAAAATTTGGTCAATGCCTCTAATTTTTGTTATATTAACTTTGCAGCTTAACTTTCAAAGATTTGAAGAAAGGAAGTTGCTAAAAATGCATGTGCTCACTTATTTTTCTCTGCTACATTTCAAGACCTAAAGCAGGGACTGGCACCTAGCTCGCACTTGACAAATATTTGTTACATGAATGAATAAATAAATCCTCAGAGAAATCAAATTAGCAAATAAACTCTGCAATCATCACCAGCTGAGAGTTAACTGGGCCAGAACATCCTGAGATATAAATTTAATCTCGTGGTTTAGGGCATCCCAACCTGAGTGCAGAGTCTCAATCTTAATAGCAAGTATCTTGTTTTATACTCCACTGAGAAGAGAAAATCAGCTTTTTCATTATGAAAAAATAAAAGGAAACAATCTAGTTCCTTATCTAGATTTATTGTTTCATGTATATGGTCCATGCGGTCATGTGTGTGATGCATATATTCGTCCTTCTAAAATTTTCAATGATACAAACTCTGTCACCTTGTCTGGTTTAGACAAGCATCTTTAGGTAATACTGGTGTGGTGACCCTAGCAGAAGAAAATAAATCTAAAGCCCTAAGCAGCCTGTTTTACATAGTATTCCAGAATATCCTTTCAAGTCATCTCCAATAACAAGGGTATTTTTCTCAGAATTGTTAATTCCCTTTGAATCTTAAGATATATAAGGGTCCACAATTATGTATGAAAAATACTTCAAAATTAGACCTATCCTACTTCATACCTTGATTATCTTATGCCTAGGTAATTTCAAGAACTTCCTAAATTGCTTCTCTGCAGCTTCCCTACCCTCTCCCCCAACACATGCTCCAATCCACTCTAAAACATGGCTCCCTAACTCAAGAACTTATAATGGCCTCTCAGTGAAATATGGCAAGGGAAAATGGCTTTAAGATTATTCTTAGGAAGCCCTTATTCTTAGGAAAGAATGATTTATCTAGTATAAAGCTATAATATGACTATCATCAAAACCAGAAAACCTGTGTAGATTTCTTTGAAAATAAGTAATAGGGTTCTAAAAGACATAATTAAAAGAAAATGAAAATAATACCAGCAAAACACTGCCAGATTGGACAAAAAGGAACAAGAGAAAGCAGGACTCTTAGAAGAGGCAAGACTGTCAAGTTGGCTGACTACAGATCTTGAAACATCTCAGCTTCCATAACTGCATAATCAACACGATGAGACTGGAAAGCTATTGGGCTGTGAATGTACACTATTCCTCAGAAAGAAAAGGGAAGAATGACGCAGAAGGTGATTCAGAGATCATCAGAGCTGTTATTTTCACCACAGACCCTGGGACAGAACTGGCTTCTGCTGGTTTCAGTGGGCCAGGATGTGGCCACCAGGTGCCTCTGGGTAAGGCTGCCCTCCCAAGCCCTGTGGGCAGGTCCCTTGCAGAGAGTCATGGGAGTAATGGCAAAGTAAAGGAGCAAGATAAAGTCTTGCAGCTGTGAGGGTGATGCTGCCACCCCAGTGGGCCTCGGAGATAGGACATCGAGCCAGAGGGGATAATTCTCGACACTTAAAGGTCAAAATTTGCCTTTCTATGTTTGGACTTACATGGGACCATCAACCCTTTCTTTTCCTATTTGTTCCTTTTGGAATGAAAATGTTTCTCCCAAGCTTGTCCCACCACTGTATTTTGGAAGTATATAACTTGTCTGGTTTTACATGCTCGTAACTGGAGAAGAATTTCGCTTCAGGATGAATCATAGCTCAAGTCTCCCCCATGCACCATATGTAATTTAGATGATATTGAGATGAGACTTTGGACAGATTTTAAAGTTGATGATGGAACAATTTAAGACATTTTAGATTGTTTGCATGGATTTAATGTTATTTAGTATGTGAGGACATGAATTTGTGATGGCTAGTACTATGGATTGAATTGTGTCACTCCAAAATTCATATGTTGAAGGCCTATCCTCAAAGTGATGATATTTGGAAATGGAGAATTTAGGAGGTTTAGATGAGGTCATGAGAGATGAGACTTCAGGATGGGATTACTACACCTATAAAGAGAGACACCTGAGAGCTTACTCCCCTCTCTCTCCACCCCCATACACCAAGGAAAGGCCATGTGAAGACACAATAAAAAAGGTGGCCATCTACAACCTAAAGAGAGAGGCTTTTCCAAACACTGGCTCTGCTGGCATCTAGATCTTGAATTCCACTCTCCAGTACTGTGAAAAATAGTTCCTGTGGTTAAAGCCATCTAGTCTGTGGCATTTGTTATGACAACCCAAAATAACTAAGATGGAGACCTAAACCCTAAACTAGGTATGCTGTCTGGCAGATAAGGTAAAAGAGAAGAATGGAGGGAACAAGTAATTGCTGCCGAGAACAGAAAATATAAACCCCACGACACAAGAAAATACAAAGACCTGTGTTCTACAACAATATTGGCAATGACGGAAATGTTCTATATCTGTGCTAATAGATAATGCAATATCCATGAAGCATACATGGCTCCTGAACATTTGAAATACTGAGTGAGACTGAAATTTTAATTTAATTTAATTTACTTTTTAAAAAGATTTTATTTATTCACTTGAGGGAGAGAGTGAAACAAAGCATGAGATAGGGAGAGTCAGAGGGAGAAGCAGACTCGCCGCTGAGCAGGGAGCAATGCAGGACTGGATCCCAGGACTCTGGGTTCATGACCTGAGCTGAAGGCAGATGCTTAACCAACTAAGCAACCCAGGCACCCCAATTTAATTTTAATATTAGTAGTTCCGAAAACTATCCCCTGCAGTCCCAAAGAATATTTTTAAAACATCTTTGAAAAACTATTTCAAATAAAAAGAATGAAAAATAAAGGTCAATCAAGAGTTAATAAAGCCACCAAAGATAAAAGCTGAGTTCTCTAAAAAGAAATTTTAAGATAATAAAATCATTAGGAGAAATTAAGACTAATAGGAAGCAGGAAGAAGCAGAATAGATGTGGCTGAAATAAAGTCAGGGACATAAACAAAATCCTTGATAAAATAGTACATTTTGTGAAAAAAATACAGAGAAGTAAGCAAATAAGGAAAAACCAGTTGATTCAGTGGCAGATTCCACACACACATAATAAATCGGTCTTCTAAGGACAGAACAAATAGAATAGAACCCCCCAAAATTCAAATATATACTATAAAATTCTTCTTGAAATGAAAGAAAATATAAATATGTTGATTCTATGTTGTGTTCCAGGAAAATATGATGCAGAATAACCAACATTGACACATCCTGAGGATGTATTAAAATTAAAAGATTAAAAAAAAAAGAATTCAACATGCATCAAAATCAGAAAAGCAAATCACCTACAAGTCAGAGAAAAACAAAAAAGCCAAACAAAATAAAATAAAAACACAGTCTGGCCTCTGAAATATTATCTACCATGTTCAGTGCCAAATGTTAAAATGTCTACAGACTTCCAAGGGCATTTTGTTTTGAAAAAAAAAAAAAATTTTTTTTTTTTTTTTAAGTGTGGAACCCAAGTTCTATAACACCAGGCTGTTACATACCTAAACAAACAGAATGTTTTCACAAATGAGCAAAGCTCACTGAATATGGAACTCATGGGTAAGTCTGTAAAAAAATCATTTGATGAAGCCAGTCAGCAAAGAGATGAATGAGGAAAACAAACAAACATTCTCCTCGGGAATGGAGAGACTGTAATTGATGGTGGGCAGAAAATCCATTAAAATATAAAAATTAATGTTCCTGTAACAAAGTGGAAACCAGAAGGTAAATATTAAGAAGATGAACATGTAAGCACGATGATAAATATGTTAGAAGTTGGTTTGTGAAGGAAAGAAGCGAAGAGGGAGGAGAAATTTAAGAACATGAACATCTTTACCTGTCATAGGAAGAACTCATGACACACTTTCTAAAATTGATACATTAGAAAAAGACCTAATTATCTTAGAAACTAATTGTAGATTTACCATTGGTTGCAATTATCAGAAAAGCTATCAACCTAGATTAAACTGAAGCAAAAAGGTGAATTAAGAAAGGACTCTGAGGAAACCAGAAATTGGAACAGACCTCCAGAACAGCTAACACCAAGGAGTCAAGATACCAGACTTCCCCATCTCAGCTGCCAACACCTCTCAGGGTTTCACTCCACCTACGTTAAATTTTCTGCACTCACATAGAGGAAACGTCTGACTAAGATCTCCAGAACATTACCCATTATTGCTTTAGTCTTGGGTCTCGGTTTCTTTTTCTGTTTATCCATTCCAAAATTCTCAGGCAAGTTTTCTGAGTAACCTACTTAGGTCAGGTGTTCAGTTTGAACCAACCAATTATGACAGGAAACAGAGCTGAATAAAGAGATGTGATTGGCCCAGGGTTAAGTCACATGTACATCCCTGAACCTATCAACTATGTCCTGGAAGCCCAAGCAGAGGTCAGTTGAGGTGGTGTCAGGAGCACAAGGTTATTCCCGAAGGAGAGGGTTAGTTGATAGTAATAAATTTAGGTCGTGTTTGGCCTCAAATATACTCAGAGCCACTACTGCAGTTGTCACCATCTGCCGTAGTGACCAGCGTTACTTACCAAACAGTTCAAATTCCCTGCTTTTGTCCTGGACAAAAGTGCAAAGTGCAAAGCCCTTGAGAATGTTTTTTCCCTCAGGTACAGAAATAGAAACATCCAGGCTGCCTCAACAGGTTGGTGTTCTAGGTGTTTATGGGAAGCAAAGCTCTCCTGCCAAGCTGTGGTGGACCAATGCTGTGAGAAACCGACCTTTATCGCTTTAAGCCACTGAGATTTGATGGCATTTTGTTATTACAGCATCACACAGCCTACCCCGTTGATATTCCATTCCTTTCTTCTATTTATCCTTTTTCACTGCCCGTTGGCTGCTAACTGTATCACAAAGGACCAAGTCCCCTCTAATGCAATTTGCTACTCTTCTTCCCCTCCTGCTGGTAAGGTAACACCCTCCACTTATTTTGACCTTCTGTCAGAGGAGGTTCCCACAGGGCTATAGAGTCCCTGGAAAGAGTATGGCTTCTTTATATTCCAGGCATCTTCTCAAAGACTACAGATACTGGACACTGGGACAGAGAAAGAGCACAGATTTTCAAGCACTTTTACTTCAACCAGCATCTATTCCAAAATTTTTACCCTGATATTTAATTTGTCATAGGCTCTTAGATTTATGCTTCACTTTTCTAAATTTTTTGCAAAGCTTAATATGTCTCTTGCTCCTATCATGTGGCTTCTTTTATTGATCTCTTTCTCCAAACCATCAGACATCAAAGAGCTCTGAGTAATGTCATACAGTGTGGCAATATAGTCTATACAAGGACTTTCCTTTATAAGCTGAATGTGAAAGGACTAAAAAAAAGTAAAATAAAATAAAAGCTTTACTTTTTAATGGAAGACTTTCTATCAATGAATGTACTAAAACATGAAGAACTAACGGGTCTCAACCAGGGAATGACTTTGCCATAGACATCTTGCAGTTACCAGGAGACATTTTTGGTTGCCACAACTTGAAGGCATGCTACTACTGACATCTATCTAGTAGGTAGCCCAGGCTAAAGTCAAGACTTTATTAAGAATTTGTGTCTTTAATTAGGAATTTGCTACTCCAGAGGCTGCCATGTCACTCCTCTTTTAACACAACATGCTATCTCTACATGCAACCAACCATAAGACAAAGGAAATGAATGACATAATATCAGTAGCAAATATTATTGTCCTAAGAGTCACCAAAACACAGTCCTATATTATAACTCTCACTTGTAACCTGATTAAATTTGGAAGGCTGACTCTTAAGAGAGGCTGTAAATTATTTCCTCATTCACTTAAGAAAGACCTGAATCTTGCAAATTTTAATTCTCACAAAGTTGGAAAGGGTATCCGAATCACAGTTGATTTTTTTTTTAAGTTACTAAGAGGTAAAAAAAAAAATGAATGTTGACCTCCATTTTAATACCCCTGAGGCCTCAAACAAGGATACAGAACAAGATCTCTTGTTCTCCTAAACAGAAGTTGAGCCAATAACATAGGGTACTTTATGAGCCAAATAATGTCTGGTGTCCTGGAGCTAAAGAAAATGTTGGCACATCTTGCAAAATCACAGCTGTTTCAGTCTCATTTAGTGACTGGTCCCACTCTCTGCAGCCCAGTTTGCCTTTTGAAATATGGCACAGCTAGCTATGCTGCAGCATGTGATTAAAGCCACTGACAAGGGAGGTTTTATTTTTTAGCTCTTTGTCTCAAAAGCTTTAGAAATCTTGACAAGTACTGCTAAGAAATACAGATTACTTTTTTAGAAAGGAGATGCATAAAGATTTCTTAATATGTGATTGTGCACATTTTTATCAAGAAACTTAATGTACTTTGGAATCATGATGGTAAAAAGGTAACTTTCTAAGATAAAAAAAAAGTTGAACTAATTTAATCATATGCAGTGCTGTTGTAAGAAAAGTTCTCTGTGACTTCATTCACTTACCCTGGGCATTTTTGTAGGTTGCAAAACAGAGTCTGCCAACAAGCCCTTCTGAGTCAGACCTTTGAACTAAATAATCAACTGATAGCCATTAAAAAATTTAAAAGTTAAATGAAAATAAGCTCCAAATGTTAATCACATGGTACCATTCAGTTCTTTAATAACTGTCTTTCGAAAGATTGCTAAAGTAAATTTTTCAAAAATTTAACAACATGACTCTCAAGCAAATAAAATATGACTCTGTAGTCAAAAGTTTATAAAAGCAAAATTTTCAAAAAAGGTAAAACCCCATTTCTTATGCAAATGTGAAATGAACATATGGCAAAGATTTTATTTAATAATTCATTAGCAAGGAAACCACTAGGATGGTAAAATCATTTCAAAGAGTACTTCAAAAGCTAAGTATTTAAAGGCAAAGTCAGGATAAGATTGTTAGACTAGATATAAAACTGGTTAATGTCCAACAGATAATAAACTGTAAAACCATTAGCGTAGTCTTTTCCACCAGGCAGAAATTATTTGCATCTCTATGGGATAAAAATCTACACATTAACCTCTGCCCTACAACATTGTTAAGTAGACCATTCAATACAAAAGCAAGGCCAGCATTGCACTGAAAGAACACTCAAAAAATCTCTTCTGGCTGTTTCCAAGTGTCAGATAACTTTTCCAATAAATTAAATTATCTTTTATGAAGGAAAGTTCTTAATTCTTGATGATACCAGTTTTTAGAGAACAGTCTTTATCCTCTTTCTTGGACCCACGTACAATTTCCATATCATTTTTTGACTGGTGCCCTAAGAGTGCCTTCCTTTGTTCTGTGCTGAGATAAACATTAGAATTTCCTTGGGACGCCTGGGTGGCTCAGTTGGTTAAGCAGCTGCCTTCGGCTCAGGTCATGATCCCAGCGTCCTGGGATCGAGTCCCACATCGGGCTCCTTGCTCCGCAGGGAGCCTGCTTCTCCCTCTGACTCTGCCTTCCACTCTCTCTGCCTGTGCTCGCTCTCACTCTCTCTCTCTTACAAATAAATAAATAAAATCTTTAAAAAAAAAAAAAAAAAAAAAAGAATTTCCTATGATACTGTGTATATAAATCTACATCTAGGTTATTTTATTCATTAGATATAATGTAATATATATTTAAAGGTACAATGGAATAAACATGTTATTATACAAGTTCAGAGATTATAAATGTTTTAAGTATAAGTCTAAAGCATTTTATATTTTGATAAATTCCCCAGAATGCCTAATAAACTTAATAAATATGAATTTTACAAAGATAACCTTAACTATATAATTCTAAAACTCACCTCCAACAAAGAAAAACAAAAATTGTCATATCTGTTAACTAATTTGCATACCATCTAAGACAATGCTCTATGTACACCAGGGAAAGCAAATGATCACTAGTATCAATATCAAATAAATGTATATACAAACACAATCCAATAAAACTCTTGTTTGTTTCTTTTATCATGGACAGTGGTAGCAGACAGTCTTCTGTACTTAACTTCTGAGAAGTAATGCATGTACAAAAAAAAACCCATCTAAAAAATAAAAACCACGCATCTTTAATTTCTAATATTTTTATTACAGATTTTTAAGATATGTATTTATTTTCATATTATCAGCTTAAAGAAAATAAATCACACAAGAATAAACTTTTGTACTTCTGCCAAGGTAAATTGTTCTATTTCAAATTTATCAAGTTATAAATAAACCACATAATATGCTTATGTGAATGAAACCACAGTATAATCTGAGTGCACTAGAAAGGTACAGAATACTCTCATTGTTTCAGTAAGAGAAAAGAAGAGCATTACTTAGAATTAAAAGCCTGGCCCCGTAGCTATTCATTATTCAACAATAATACGGCATGAATTATTCACTGATTATAAAACAAAACACATTGTTAAAAAGCAAAGGTGACTAAAATAAACATGTGTTCCAGGACCTTTCATTTAATATTAAGCATGTCAGAATCACTGGAGGCAAATAAGCAAAGCCAGACCCACATTAGGGAGAACCAAGCCACCCAAAGGCTGTGTAGCTTGGTACACAACATGAAAGCTGATTTCTAGAGAGACTGGATTCTCATCACTAATTTCACAAATTTGGATAAAGATGACCTATTCCATAAAAAGCTTATTAAAATGCAAATATGCCATCTCAATAAGACAAGGTATAAGGCAACCTGACAAAGTTCTTTCAAGTCAGTGGCTCAAAATAAAACCTTGGTCTCCAAGGTTTTGGTAGTCCAATTTTTTATTAAAATGCTGATTAATGAGAGAAAAGGGAGATCTTAAAAAACTCAAAGACAGCAAGTCAAAGTGGAGACTTGGGCAAACTAAAGAGTGCACAGAATGTGTGAAACCAGAGAAAGGACCTCAGAGGGATAATGGAACAGTAGAATGGTCTGAAAACCACTTCTCCAATGGTCAGCACAGCAAATACGGATGCTACAATGTAGTTCTTTAATATGAGTCTAGGAAAGTTACGATTAGATGGTCAAATGATCCCTCTCTCATTAGCCATCTTCTCTTCTAGTTACCATGTGTTGTTTTGACATTTTGCCCCTATATATTTGCATAAATTAGAATCCATAGGTATATATTTTTTAAAAAGACTAGTCTTTATTGTAATGTTTTAAATAGTTCTACTTTACAGTGGTGTTAAATGACCCTTGATTGGAACATAGAAAACGCAATGTTTTAGCAATAACATACAGAACTTAGAAAACAGAGACTAGAAAGCATTACAATATTCTTAAATTGTATTCTTCAGCTTTCAGGGGAAAAAGAAGTCTGTATAACAGTTTTTACATAAGGAGTGGGTGAGGTGGGGGGCAGGGATGATGACTTGTTTGAGATTTAAAACCTCTGTATGAATATTTATCATATGTGATGACAGGCATATCTTCCCAGGACACAAAGACCCAACATGTGAATACTGTATGTCCATGTCTTATGCCTAATTAGGAAGTTGGTAGAGGGTGTTTGGGGAAAATTATCTGAAGCTCAACATTGTCCAAATTCACCATTTTGATTCTAGTCATGTGCTTTCACTGAGGAGAGTCAGGTTTTAGTTTATTTTGTTCATATTTCTCCTATTAGAATAAGCTAAACAATATATTTAAATGCACTCCATACCTGGTTCTATTGTCCGTATCTGAGCAATATCATTTAAATCTGAAGAACACCACTATTATTAAGAAAATATACAAAAACTAGAATATATCATTTGTAAAAATGACAAAATTTGTTAAAAAAGCATCTATTAAAAAAAGGCACTCTGTAAGTATAATTTCAAATAGGTAACATAACTTAAAATTATTCAAGGTCTAAGCCACTAGACATAAGCTGGACCAAAACTGAAAAAACAAAACTACTGAATGCATAAATTGTCAGATTTGGATAGTTTCAATACTGAAGAGAAAATAAATATCTTTTAAAAAAAAGGAAACTATGATTCTTCTCAGATTCACAGGGATGGCCAATCGTTTTATAGATACAGTAGAATATATAGTGGCGCTTTTTTGCAAATAACCCACCATTTCTGTGCAGAATTATCGTACAACCTGATGTTTTTGCAAATCACATGCCTCAGTTTTCCAATGCGGACCTGCCTCTGGATCGTACTCGGACAGCTCTGTTTCAACAATCAGACTGAAGAGTGTTAAGAGCCCTTCCCATCAGTACTTGGGCAGACCAGTCAATGTGGCATAAAATATGCTTTGTTGAAGGATCAGTACCTCTGTCTTACACTGTTCTTTTAAATGCATGACAAATGTTTTAACAAAGCTAGCTGGAATAATAATTGCAACCATCCTGTAAAATCAGATGTAGAGACTCACGTGACATGATGTTAGAGAAAAATGTGAACAAACGTTTTTTGAGCAATATATTTCTTAAAAGGTTTTAAGCCTGCTTATCGTCTTCAGACCCATCATAAACACTTGGTTAAATTTATTTACTTTATATATTCATCTACACTGCCTCATTCCTATAAAGACTTGAGGCTTGTGTACCTATTTAAAAAAACAAAAACTAAAAATGCATAACTTTATCTAGTAATCTAACCAGAAGATCCTTTTATTCATTCATAGGTAATACCCTGGCCCCATGTGCATTGATGTAGGTAAGAAGGATTTTGGCTCTCTGCTCTACGACATCAATAAGCTTTTCTATTCCTTGTCTGCCTCCTTGACTTTCCCAATAAACTTTATCAAGAAACAGGGACTGAAGGAGTTTCTGCCGTAAGTGCTGGCTCTTCAAAACAGAAACTGCAGATTCGGGAAACCTGAGAAGATAAAATGATATTTCATTCTTAGTAATTGCTTAGAAATATTATGCCTTACCCAAATGCTTTGCCTTTCATTAATCTGGCATAAATCACACTCTCAAATAGTACCTGGAGAATGAAAATATTTTTGTCACTGTCAAGCTGACACTTCTCTTAATAATAATATACTAGAAGAATATGTTTCAAGGGAACTGAATTTTCTATGTTGAACTTTCCACTGAGAACCTGACATACTAACATCTTACTTAAAGTCATTATCTGCAGGCAAAGAGAGGCGTGGAATTAAAGAGTTCTGTTAGCCTGGCAAAAATACTTCCCTCAATCTTAAGCTCCATTTCACCCATAGAAACCACTTTAATCTGTCGAGTAGAATAGTATCCTCATAAGCGTCAACGTGGGGTTTTTATGCAAGAAGATATGAGAAGCAAAATGCTGACAAATGCATGACTGAATTTAATGTGAAATAATCCGAAATGTAGGTGGTAAGAAGAGAAAGGAATCATTCCATAATGCTCAATTAAATAAAGAATTACTTCTGATTCAGATTATACTTTAGGAATTCTGAGAATCTGGGAGCATTTTACTAAATTGGAATACTAAAGTGTTTTCATAAATTTAACAAAACTCGTGTTTTAGAAGCAGGCATTTCACTGTGACCCACCTCTGGAACACCTGAGGCCAATATGGAAGGGTCCTTGTTGAATTACCTTAAGAGAGTGGTTTGTGCTTCTTGCTTTTCATTTAGAAAGTAAAAACAAGCTGCCTACCATTTACATTATCTGAAGAACTTTATCAAGGTTCAAGTTTCATAAGGAGTGTTTTGCTGAATCTCCAATTGACCCCATCCAGCTTTCATTGAAATACTGATGAAAGCACAGTAAAAATACTGGGGTTGCACAGTAAATTTCATGCAAATGTAGTTGCTCCTTAACAACTAAACCAAGAATATATCCTTGTTTGAAGAATACAGTTTGCTGGAAGTTTCAGTCCTCCTAAATGCCTTTTCCAAATTTCAGTGGAGTGAGCTAAGGATGGCATTCAGGGGACATGAATGCAAGGAACCCAAGTGCTGTGATGCTGCAGAAAGACCAAAGGGCACAGAGCTGGACGTGCTTAATGACTCTGAGTAGGTGTGGAATTAATTAATGCTGATAAGATGCTCTGAGCTCCCTGAAGACATGTACTATATAATTTAGTGGCTATGGTATTAATTAAGTAAGCATTTTTGCTCTATGAAATATTTATAATCCATGATTTATAAATTCTATGACCCTTCAACTAATTTAGCTGTACCAGAATGTATGAGATGAAACCGTGAAAACCATGGATCTCTTTAGTGACTAATCCTTTTCACAAAAGAAAATTTAAAAAGTACTTGTCTGTGCATTACACTGATTAATAGGAATATTCTATGCATAAATCTGGGCTAGCAAAGTCTTCATTTTCACTTTTCAATGTGTGACTTACTTATTCAAAAAAAATTTTTTGACTCCACTCATTACTCCTCATATTGCATTTAAAGTTAACTTCTTTCAAAGGATAAATAAAACAGTATTCATAATAATATGGATGTACTGAATAGATGAACCATATTCTCAGGCACTCCTAATTCCAAGAGAAAATTTAAAGACTTAAGAAGACCCCACAATATCAACTCAGTAAGTGATGCCTTCGGTCAATTTTTCCACACATAAAATTCCCTTAGTTTAGCCACTTTAAAGAAAGAATCTGTCATACATTCTACTTTCAATCCACAAAGAGATGTGAGAATGAGTATTAATGGGCAAGACATGGCAAAAACTCAGGAAACTGGGGCTCGCGAAACTCTCATGGGAATAGTATTGTCTCTAGTCCTGGAAGTACACAAAAACCCCACTACCTAATGCGGAGTGCTAGGAAGAAATAATGAAACATGCTTTAGAGTGTTGTTAACAAAAATAAAAGGAACAGCTTGAATAACACAAGTTACTGTAGAAAAATGATTGGACTTGGATTTGAAAGATTCCGGTTCTACTCTCAATTTTAGACTCCTTCATGTGCTCTCCAGGAGTCACTTAGCTTCACACAGCTGGTTCGCTCTCTCACTAATGCACCCCTCTATTTCCAAGTCTCAAACATACCCGTGTCTTGGTCACTCTGATTTCTAAGGTAGGAAGGCTATGAAAGAGTGGCTATGATCTGGGGCCTGAAATCCAGCCTTGATCCCTATAGCTAAAATTGAATGGCCCAGACTCTACAGTGGGTTCCTGCCACTATTAAATGCATTAGTTTCCTTTATTTCCAAATAGATAAGCTCGACACTTTTGTCCCTAGTCTATGTCTATGAGAAAGATTTCCAAATGTTCAAAACCTTCCCACCTGAACTCAAACAGCTGCTGTCCTTTGATACTGTGTCCTAATCAGCAGATTAGCTCCAATTCCCCGCCACATTCAGAAAAATATCTTGAGTTTATTATACCTTTAGACATCCCACCACATCAGTAACTGTGTCTGTTAGTCCCCCTGCCCCATATCCTGATAATGGAGCTTCTGGCCACCTCCGTATCCCTACTTTGCCAGCTCCTATTCCAGAGATCCCTGCATGCTTCCAACTTTACCCACATGGATTTTCACAGTAAGGGCCAAGGAAACCTAGCAGGAATTTTGTAGGTTGCATGGGTTGGTGAAAGTGACACCATGGCTGCAGTCTTGTTCTGTTCTGCTTAGGTCTGTTTCCCATTTCTGGGCCTCCATCCCCAGATTCCACATCCACAATTCTTTTTCAAGGGTTAGATCAGTCACACATAGCATTTGAGTTTTCTCAAAACTTTACCACTTATTTAATAGAAATGTGATGTCCCATAGATGTTACTACATCTTAAAACTTACTCTTTGATGCCTTCTAACAATTTGAAGTTTAAGTTATCTTCACTTCTGTCAAAGAAACCCTTGTTGTCTATGAAGACCAAATGCCTTGGGTCATGCTTTCGCTGGATAATATGTGCTAGAGCCACAGAATCTTGGTTGTCACATTTTGGCCTCAGACCATTCTGTACACAGACATCTTCCTTTCGAGGTCGGAATCCACAGCAATTTGTATCTAAGCGATTATAAATCTGAAAATGGAAAGCGAAAACAAAATCTAAGATGCTGAGTGAAAACACAACTTGGGAAAATAAGATTTCTGAAGAATTAGTGCTTTCTAAATAGCTGACTTGCCAGAATCTAATAAGGCCAGGCTCATTTAATTAGAGGCAACTGTCAGAGGAAGTCCAAGGTTCATATCCCTCTGACTCAGCCATGGTTAAAAGCATTTCCAGCTTCTAACAGCTCCAAAGTCAGATCATCCAAGTTAGACATCTCCACCCTTAATATTCAAAGTTCCCACTGACATCATATGTAGACACATGGCCAGAAGAATCTCTGACTCTATTCATGGCAGAAGATAGAAACCACGGCACTTTTTTTTTTTTTTTAAGATTTTATTTATTTATTTGACAGAGAGGGACACAGCAAGAGAGAGAACACAGCAGAGGAAGTGGGAGAGGGAGAAGCAGGCACCCATATAGCAGGGAGTCTGATGAGGGGCTCAATCCCAGGACCCTGGGATCATGACCTGAGCCAAAGGCAGATGCTTAACAACTGAGCCACCCAGACACCCCTACCACTGCACTTTTATATACCTAAAGGCTATAGCTCATTTTTTTTTTCCTCTAGCTGGATTATAGAAAACCTAACTTATCTCAGTGGCTCTAAAAGTTAACTGCATCCTCTAACCTTTTTGGACTTTAGAATTACACTAACCTGAAATAAGTAACATGGAATAAATCTTTTGAAAAGATGTGACATCCAGCAATCATAACAAGAAGCACTACCTATATGGAGCCCACAGCTAGATTCTAAATAAGTGAGCAAGATGAACAAAATTATTGGGCCCAGTGGGGTTTATTACGGGGATAGGGTTTCTATCCTATAGAAGAAGTAAACAAATTAATTAGAAAGGGAGACCTGTGTTATTTCCATTTCCTTTGGGCACAAAAGAAATGATATTTATTAATCAGGGTAAATTAAAGCCTCAAGCTAGGAATTAGATAAGTTTCAAGTCCAATCTCTATGACCTTGTGTAGATTCCTTTACATCACTGACTTTCAATTTAATTACCTATGTAATAGGAATGATACTATGGCACTGTACATTGTACAATTAGTGAGGATAGTAATGAAAATGTTTATACACCATCCAGCCCTCACCCAGGCATCTAGAATATACTCCAAAAGATGGAAAGTTATTATTTTTGAAACCCACACATACACACTGTATGAATTGATTTACCTCAAAACAAGCTTCCAAGACAAAAGGCAATTTCTCCATATTTATGAAGAAAAATTGAGCTTCAGAGAGGTTAAAAAATCCTCTCTGGGGGCACCTGGGTGGCTCAGTGGGGTAAAGCCTCTGTCTTCAGCTCAGGTCACCATCCCAGGGTCCTGGGATCAAGCCCCGCATCGGGCTCTCTGCCAGGCAGGGAGCCTGGGCCTGCCTCTCTGCCTACTTGTGATCTCTGTCTGTCAAATAAATAAAAATCTTAAAAAAAAAATCCACTCTGAGTAGGATAGAAGTAAGTAGCAAAGTTAAGATTTAGACACAGCTATCGTTTCTCGGCCTTTTGGCTAAGATCAAGTGTAGACACAGGTATATTTGTCTCCAAAATTCCAAGATTTTCCTCCCAATACATCATGTCGAATAGTTTAAGGTTAATCAAAGAAAATACATATGCTCATGATTCAAAAGATGGCTGGACATAACACTGTCACTTTTATTCCTTTGACACTAAATTTCAATTATTTCTCTTTCTCTGTTTTTACAGATCTTGTGGAGCTAGCCACACTTAAGAGGTCAACTGCTCAATAAGGAATGCAGAAAGTGTAGTACCAAAAAGATAAAAGAAAGTGTAGTACCAAAATTTAGCCTACTTTGAAATGATGATTCATTCATTCATTCATTCATCCAACAAATTTTTTGACCGTCTCCCATCCATCAGTGGGGTAAGGCACCAAGACAAATATTGCCCATGCTCAGTACCACCACACCATCACTACTCCCGGAGGAAAATGAAGTGGTCATTTAATTTTGCCTTCCTACCACAGCAAACTTTAAGAACTGGACAAATGACCTTTGTCTCTGTTTTCTGCACATAAGTGAACTTTGTATCAAATAGCATATCTTGAGAAACAGGGATTATAAAAGAGGTCAGCCTAAGCCAATTTTCTGTGACATTTATATAAAACCAGTCACATGGGACAAGGGTGGTTAGTGAGCCAAGAAGCATTTGGATAATGCAGAGGATACATTTCTGATCTACAAGCAACCTACAGATAAAGGGAGGACTGTCTGGATTGGTTCCAGACAACTGATCCATGGGGCTATAAGTCTAAGCAATGATTTATCCAAAATGTCACTTAGGCTGACTGCAGAGAACAGTAAGTTCCCACTCTGGTTAAAGTGTCTTTGTCTGACATGAGCACAGGGGTTGCCCAAAGGTAAGCAAGAGTGACCCAAGCAAATCACTATAGGTTAAATGAAAAAAAGCACAAATGAGAACTATAAGAAAAAATTATTGAATCTTTTCACTTCAAACAATTTGATCCACTTTGTGTAGTACCTTGACTTCCTTTGAATATAAGAGAAATCAAGTGACGTAAAGAGATTGCATCTGATTGCCAATTATTTAAGATCAGGGAGTCAGGGAGAACATGAAAAATAATCCTTCTAGAAGCTGCTTCTCATCCAATTTCCCCTCTTTTATAATTCCCAAAGAATCTCTATACCATGCTCCAACATCATCATATGCTTATAACCTGTCATAATGGCATTATATAATAGAAAAAAAAAACCATAAATCCTATTTAATTTTGACCACAACATTCAAGGTCTGTTACAAAGGATAAATGGTAGGCATTTTAGTTTTAATGATTAATCTATCAACCGCTTAATAAATGGTACCCCGAACCCTGAGCTTTTTCTTCATTGTTGATTTCATATCAGTGAAGAAAAGACTAAGAATTATAGCTACATTTCTGTTGTTTCTACAAAAAAGCCATGAGTCAAAAATATTAATGTTAAATAATAAGCTCTTCAGAGTCCAGATATCAACTCTCAGTACTCCTATAAATATTATACTTTTCTATTTTTAAACTACAAGAAAACATTAAAAGTTAGAGGTGGAAAAGACCGATTTAGGTCATTTTTTTTATTGCCTTCCCAGCATTAGATTGTTTCCTACAGTGTATTTTTAAAGTGCTTTGTCTGATCTAATTTTGAATCACTCAACAGTCTGTGATGATTTCACCACTTCCCTGACAGACTGTTATGCTATTCAAGTCTAACAGACCTTATTATTAAAAATGGGTGTGTGTTCGGCTCAACTTCTTGTCCAGAAAATGTTCACCGCCCCCTTTTATTTGGACGTACATGTGAAGTTGGTAGGTGTATGTTAATACATGTTGAGTGTGTGTGGGGTGGTGTAAGTGTGTACACCTACAAATATAGAATCAGGTTGCAAGGCTTCAAATAATCTGGGTTTCTCTTCATTTTTCTTATCCTTTAAGTAAAGTAAATTATGTCTTTGTATTATTGTCCTTGTCTAGCAGGGGCTTAAGTAGGTCTTAAATCTTATTCCCTAGCTTTTCTCAGAATTTTGTTTGTAGTCTTCCTTTTGAATTCACATTCACTATACCAAAAATAATTTGACCACAAAACCATAATCCACTCCCTTAAATTCAGTGCCATATTGCTAGGCATTTAATTTAGTTATATATTGAATTTATTTCTGCTTACTTCCAAGGGAGTTTATCAATTTTTTTAAAGCCTAATAAAGCATATCCTAGATAGCTGTGAATCTATAATATGGTTTTAATATATATTTTTTGGCTCACATAGTAAAACTATCATTTCATTTAACTACCACATAATTAATCACTATTGTTCACATCTATGGGTCTATATACTTAGATAATTCTCCTACAAAGAAGACTCATTGGGGGTAAATCTTACCAGTTAAGCGATTGTGAGTATTGATCATCATTATTGCAACTTATTCAAATTCACAACCTCTCACTCTTTAAAACAAGGAAAATCTTTTACAGAAGTAATCTTCTAGATTACTACCAATCATCATTTTCCATAAAATTGCTCTTTCCTCTTTTAGGAAAATATATATTTTCAATGTTTACCTAACTAAAATTATACTCAGAAAAATCCAGGTGTTCCAGCCAAATTTTTTGTTGTTGTTGTTGGGAATATTTTTAGATACACTGCCTTCTTCTAAAATTCCTTTTTTTAATTCTATTTTTCCTTTTGGGGGTGTAACTTTTGCCTGCATGAAAAAAGTATCTTTTGAGTAACTCAGTTAAGTCACTAAACAAGGATGCCTCTGCTGCACTGACCAGCTCTCCAAAGCCCCATAAGAATCTATAGAAATCCAATGACTTTCCACCCTTTTGCACACCACCCATTCTAGCTGTGTCTTCAAAAAGTGGGTCTATCAAAGCAATGGCTTCATAGCTTCTTTTTCCTCAAAGCAATGAAATTAAATAACTAATTTCAGGCAATGTCTGAACAAAAGCAAGAAAAAAATATTCTAAGAGTGCTGCTAATATTAATGAAAAACACAAGAGCAGTCATCTACTGAGTGTTTAGTATGTGCCAGGAAATGTACACTTAATGCTTTACATGTATCATTGCATGCCTGCCAACAGTCTTGTCTGAATGAAGCAAGTGAAGAACAAGGAAGCTGGTTGACTGACCCAAGGTCCCTCATTTCATAAAAGACAGAACTTGGGATTCTAACCCAGATATTCATGCCCTTCTCCATTCTGATAATCTCTCTCACATGCAGCCAATGTGGTGGGGGGAAAAAAAAAAAAAAAAGCAAGTGCACTTGTATAGAATACTAAATTACTGAATGTCACTACATTCAGTAAATACTGGTTATAAAGTTTCAGCAGAAATACAAAAAACTGCAGTTCAGGTAAAAACACATGAAGGAGAGGATGTTACGGTTGTGTTTTGAGGGACAGGAAGTATTAACTAAAAAATAGACAAAAGCATGAAGGTAGGCAATCAAAAGACATCTTTAGAAGAACTGAGAGTACATGAGACCAGTGCTTCTCAGAATGTCTGTAGTGAAAGACCAGGGGTTTTTGTTTTTTTCTTTCCTTCGGCCCCACAATCTATATGGATTGTTGTTTGTTAAATGATACTGATAATTATAGTAATAATAATTATAATAATAATTTATTACTAGAGAAATAAAATACAAAATACCAGCCAAATATTTGAATCAACAGATGAAATTCCCCTACCAAATGGCCATCAAAGTTTCTAAGTGCTTATTTGCAATTTTTGTACTTGTCATGGACTAATAAATTGGCAGGTTGAGTCACTCAAAATGAGTCACATTTTAAGTAGGATAATGCAGGACAGTTCTGTCGAGGATTAGGGGAACATGAAGGCAAGTAGCAGAGCAAAAGGTGGATAAAAGTATTGTACCCAATAGGGAAAGCCAAATTTCTGAAGGGTCTTCAATTTTCACTATCATTTTCTCAAATAGAGCTGGAAGAAAGGTAAAAACAAGGGAGCAGGGCATCAGAGGGAAATGTTAAAAAGAACAAAAACTGAAGGTAATCAAGACAGAGTGTAGTTGGAAGCTGAAGAGAGAGGAAAATGAAGATGTTCCTCCTCACATAGATTAGAAATTCCCCCGATCCAAATATTTTTCTCATTCAACTCTTTTAGTTAAATTACATAACCCTGTAGATTTTTCTACTACCGTTTTTGTACACCTCTTTATTTTTTTTTTAAAGATTTTATTTATTTATCAGAGAGAGAGAGGGGGAGAGAGCGAGCACAGGCAGACAGAGTGGCAGGCAGAGGCAGAGGGAGAAGCAGGCTCCCTGCTGAGCAAGGAGCCTGATGCGGGACTCGATCCCAGGGCACTGGGATCATGACCTGAGCCGAAGGCAGCTGCTCAACCAACTGAGCCACCCAGGCGTCCCGTACACCTCTTTAAAGGTCTCAGTGAGCATATGTGTGTAGGTATGTGTGCATTTCTGGTTGGTGAGTCAATATCTTAAGATCTCACCATCTCTTTTCAGGCCATTTGTTTTTATCCACTTAAAATTCGTACTTTTACAAAGAAAACTGTATTTTTTTTTTTTAAAGATTTTATTTATTTATTTGACAGAGAGAGATCACAAGTAGGCAGAGAGGCAGGCAGAGAGAGAGAGAGGAGGAAGCAGGCTCCCTGCGGAGCAGAGAGCCCGATGCGGGACTCGATCCCAGGACCCTGAGATCATGACCTGAGCCGAAGGCAGCGGCCTAACCCACTGAGCCACCCAGGCGCCCAAGAAAACTGTATTTTTAAAGAGAAAGTTTAAAGAATGTAATAACATGTAGTAAGTAGAAGTTAACAGTTTACCATAGCAACTCATCCAATACTTGGCACATAGTAGGCACTTGATAAGTGTGTATTATAAAAAGAACCCCGGAGAGTTGGTATTCACTGTGAATTTCGCTATTTGCAAAACTCCTTCAAAACCCTGTTTTCTACTGGGAAGAATCAAATACAAAATAATGGTGGCAAAGGAAGACATGGGTCTTTTTTAAAGTAGCATCCAGTGAATGAAGGGGGAAAAAAAAATTGAAAGGGAGCAAAAGATGGAACTGCCTGTGCTTGCCATTTCTCTTGGTTGGCTCCCTTATTTGGATTTAATTTCACTAACCATGGACCAGAAACTGCTATATCCCACAGACAGTCTGCCCTAACACCTTGCCAGTACTAGGCATTTCATAAATACATAACAAGCAGATGGGACAGAAAAGCAATAGGGCATCCTTTTGTATAATTAACAGTTTCCTGGAATATTCCTTTGATTCCCAGTTATCTCACTGTCCAATGAGATAATTTGTCTTTAGAAAGCTTGTTTTGTCATTTTGTCAAATTATCATTTGTTTTTAGGAAATGCATGGAGGAGGGGAAGTCTTATTGTCTCATTTTCAACAATTAACTTATTTCAAAAAGGCATAAAGACAGTGAGGATCACAACTAGTATCAGCCCTACCCTAGGTACAGAAAAACACGGAAACATATAGACTTACTTATTTATATGCTAATAACACATAATTAGAAAAGCCTTGTATGTGAATGTGTCTTGATGTGAATTTGTGTACTGTTACCATGTTACCAGCGAAACTAGATGGATCCCTGTAGTCTAATGAATGTATAAAGGTAGACCAGATCATAGAGAAGAGCAACCTCAAACAAATCCCATAGTCCCCAGGGTACTTGTTAATACAGACTTAGTGTCTTACCTTGCTCTATACAAGCAAAAGCAAAAGTGTTCTCAGCAGCCTGTACCTGTATCACTTGGGAACTCTCACCTCATAAAATAACAGATTTCATTTTTGTTCTTTGCTGCCATGGCAACGGGTGCCCATTAAGTTACTCTGCATGTAAATGTGACTAGCAAAATATCTGATGAACACTAAGAAAAGTAAAAATAGTTCTCAATATATATACCTAACAATGGCCGTAGGCTCACTTTTGCCTCTGCCTCTGGAAAGAAGAGTCATTTGCTCTATACTACTCAGTCTCTAGAATTCCACATTTAAAAATATCTATCAATATGAACCAATTCAATGCAGCATGTCTAGTTTCTTCCAAGTTACTGAATCGTAAGTTAAGATGGAATAGTATTTCTTTATGCAGAAGTAAAAACATGTTTAATGCTATGATATATTTGGATCTATTTCTATAAATGCAATGTTTAGAACCCAGATACTGTACCTCTGAATAAGTACCAAAAGTCAAACATCATTCTGCCCCAGAAAGACTAAAGAGAGTCACCAGACAAATGATAATCTATTTTTAGAGAAAGAAAATCCACAATCTGTAATTTGCACAAGTAGAGCTGCATGGAAATAGACTCTGCCAAAGGCACACCCATTTTCCTGTAAAAACTTATAAAGAAAACTAAGAGAAATAATTTTTACATTTTATAAAGTTCTGATTTATGAAATGGGTTTATATTAAACAAAGAAAATTAAAACAAGAATAATATAAGTAAAATGTTTAAAAAGTGCCTTCTTTTGAGGATATGAAACACCATTTTTAACAATTTAATATTAAATAGGGTTGTAAACACTTAAGATTACATATACTTATAGCTGAGGTAAATACTGTCACTAAAAACTTTCTTTCCTTGACTTGACTATATTAACTTTCAGTATTCTCATGAAATTTCTATCACTCTTATTTTCCCCTAAATGTAGTATTTTACTATAAGGATATTGGCAAAAATAAGATAATCTAAATGACTAGGCAAAAACGCAATTGTGATTATAGTGACAAAGTTCCTTCGCTTGATGTCACTTTTGTCAGGCTCCTGAACCTTTCTCCTAGGCCCATCTAGGCACTTCCATATACAATCCAGTTTTAGCAAGTCAGTTTAACCAGAACCCTGCCACCATTGATATATGATCGCATTCGTCTTCCACTGGCCCCCAGGGATATGTCTGATTGCCCTGGTCGGTCTTCAGCAAGAATCTGGTTAGACCAGTTAAACCAGACCTCCTCTTAATCCTGGCACTTCCTCTTCATAATTTGCCTTCCCACTGACCCCATGCTGTATTCAGGGCGGAGCCCAGTCTCTCTCTCCCACTGGAATATCCCATTACAGTGGTCCCTATACCTACAACCATTATCACCAATAAAGTCTTCTTTGACTGTCTTTACCAATGTCACTGACTATTTCTTCAACAATGATTAACAAAATCTAATATGACAAATCTAAAAGCTATTTAAACTTGGGGTGCCTGGGTGGCTCAGTGGGTTAAAGCCTCTGCCTTCCGCTCAGGTCATGATCCCAGGGTTCTGGGATCGAGCCCCGCATGGGGCTCTCTGCTCAGCAGGGACCCTGCTTCCTCCTCTTTCTCTGCCTACCTCTCAGCCTACTTGTAATCTCTGCCTGTCAAATAAATAAATAAAATCTTTAAAAAAAAAAAAAAAGGCTATTTAAACTTATATCTTTCAATGGAAATTGGTTCTCTTTATAAAAAGCTAACTAATTCTGACAGACTGATTATTCTCTGGTTATTGAAAAATAAGTAATACTTGAGAGTAGAATGGTGGTTTCCAGGGGCTGGGAAGTGAGGAAATGAACAGATGTTGGTAAAAGGGTACAAGCTTTTAGTTGCCAGTTGGGTAAAATCTGAGGATCAGACCATGGTTAATAATATTGTATTGTATACTTTAAATTTGCAGAGAAGATCTTAAGCATTCTCTCCCACACACATACAAAAGGTAACTATGTGAGGTGACAGGCGTTTAGTTACCTTGATTGTGGTAAATATTTCACATGTATACAAACATCAGATCACCACACTCTACACTTTAAGTATATACAGTTGTGTTTGTCAAGTATACTTCAATAGAACTGGAAATAAAACTAAATAAAGTTGAGTTTCGACCTTTTTCAAAGATTACTGCTACATGCACTTACATACTTACAGAAGTTCCCATTTGAAGACAGATTTGTTTTAATTCTCTTTAGGATAGCAAGTAGCTATAAAGTAAGCCCTTTATGCAGCTTCGATACAAAAATCCCAGGATACTGCTAACTCACTTTACATTATAAAGTTTCTAATTATCAAAATAACCCAAAGGGACATACATCATCTTTTCCCACATTACAAGTAAGGAAAAAATTCAAAGATGGTAAGTAACTTGCCCAAGGAGACAAAACTAGTGTATGATGCGAACTTCTACCAACTTCTGCCTGACTCATCACAATGCCTTCCAGGGTAGAAAAGACAAGCTTTTTGCTTTCATGAAGATCACAGTCTGATGCTTCTAAGTATGATGCACTGTGCCTGATCCATCATGTTTTACAGAGTGCACGTACTCAAAAACTGTCTGTTGAAAAAATGAATATGGGCATCGCTCAGCTCACCCACTCAAACCTATCTAATGCAGAGAGCTAACTGCCAAAAGACCTCTCATTAGGCCAGACCTCCATGTTTTCTACTACCCGTTTTCTTGTAAGAAGCTCAGAATCTTCAAATCAAAATCACAGAATCTTAGAATCACAGAGATGTGATACCTTTGACGTTATGAGCTACTATTTGGACAAAGGGAAGTTTTTTTCAGAAAAATCACCCAGGCCCTGCTTCTCAAATGTTTTTTAAGTATCTCTGACACATAGAGTTATTGAAGACACCAAAAAGGATGAATTCATGTGAGCTAGTTATTATATAGAAATTAAACCTGAAAAAATAACTTGTTACGCATATTTAAAAATAACACTGACCCATCCATTAAACGTTAACATACTTTTAAAGAAATTGATGTACTTTCCAACAAAATAATAAGAGAAATGAAATTGTTCTTCCAAGTAAAAATGATGTTTAATGAAAAAAAGCAGCTGGTTCAGCTCACAAGTCAAACTACTGCCTAAGTAGTTCTCCTCCAGGCAACTACCACACTATGGGAGGCATTAGGAGTGCCTTTGGCATTCTTTCTGTGTTATCACACAGAATTTTTATTTTTTCCATTTTTAAATTTTTTTATTTTATTTATTTAATAATAATTTAATTTATTTATTCGAGAGAGAGAAACAGGAGGAGCAGAGAGAGAGGGAGAGAGAATCTCAAGCTGACACAGAGCTCAATCTCACAACCCTGAGATCGTGACCAGATCTGAAACCAAGAGTCAGACACTTAACTGACTGTACCACCAAGGTTCCCCTCAAGCAGAATTTTTTAAAATATTTTATTTATGTATTTGACAGAGAGAGAGAAAGATCACAAGTAGGCAGAGAGGCAGGCAGAGAGGGGGAAGCAGGCTCCCTGCTGAGCAGAGAAGCCGATGCAGGCTCAATCCCACAACCCCGAGATCATGACCTGAGCCGAAGGCAGAGGCTTAAACCCACTGAGCCACCCAGGCGCCCCTCAAACAGAATTTTTAAAAGATGCATACTTACAGGTACAGATTTAAGAAAATTAATAGTTTTACTACTTTATCAAGGACATTCTTAGTGAATCAGGCATATTTTACATGTACTTTTTCACATGAGCACAGTGGCAATGAAAGGTAGGACAGGTATTGGTATAATGTAACGCCAGCTTTGATTCATGCTAAGGCACCAACAAGTTTACCCCACTACTGCAAACATCAACATAGAGGGGTAAAAAAGCAAAAACTGGCTTAACATCATTATGGGAATAGTGTTGACCTCATGGATCCTCTGAAATGGCAAAAAAAAAAAAAAAAAAAAAAAGACATCACCCCAAACAGTCCTATTCAGTAATAATTTTTTGAGCTCCATTTTCTCTTAGTTATCTATGTTCATTAAATAACTTGAATATGGTTGACAAGAAGATGGAACCAATAGAATCTTTATGAACCACCTCTCACTTAATCCTCTCTGAGTCTACTTTGTTGGGCAAAATTATTTTTAAAGTAAATCTTCTAAAAATAATTATATCAAAAAATATCTATATTGAGGCCAGATGAATATATGCCTGCCCTCTCAGGTACTCCTATGAAAATACTAGTGTATTAAGTTATCCATGGTTTTTTATTTGCTTCCTGGAGGATTTATCGAAGTCTGAGGCTTAGATCTCCTGTTTTCGAACATAGCATTTAAGGTTGGTTTCAAACTGTCTGTGGTTCAATGGCATAGGATTAATGGGGAAGCCAATCCCACAGCTAGCTCAAAGGATACATTAAACAATCTCTGAATATCAAAAGGTGGTTAGGGAATCACACAGACTTCCTCAAATCCCTGATCTTTCTCCCCCAGCTATCTATACATCAAGATTTAGGACTGAGACATAGTAACTATGCACTACTCAATTTCAGCAGAGTTTATAAATTCCATGGCAAGTGCTGAAATAAGCTAAAATGTGTATCCTTAAATAACATATACTGTGTTTTTGATTAATAATTAAATTAGAATTGACCCATGAATGCTCATTAGGTTGTCACTTAGCAATATGAAGTTCATGAATATAACTTATTTGACCATTTTCCCCCTTTGATTCAGAATGATAAAAGAGCAAAGATTATGTGAACCAATTTCCTAGTCCATGTTTTATGCAAATAAGGCTTTAGTATAATCAATGCCAGAAATCTGAGAATAAATACTAGAGAGTAGGTTCTAAAAGCTTCTAAGTTAGAAGCCAATGTCTGAGGAACTTATATGCTCCTTACAGGAGCGATGTGCTTTGAGACACAGGGAAGTCTTAACGAGAAGTGGATCAGTGTACAGAGAAACACATTCTTGTTGTAAAGGCCAAAAAGCCATGCCTCTGTGATAAACCAGGGTCAGTATGGCTAGACAATTGTTTTTCTTTGATGTTGCCTCCATGAAAAATCAAATAAATAGCTTTGATGCTGTGAAGAGAATGTAGTTTCTAAAAGTCAGACCTCCACGAGAGCCATGATGTCAAAGCCCAGAACAGAGGCTCACAGGCCACTGCCTTTGTGTTTACTTTCTCAATCCTATCATATTCTTGTAGAAAATTTTTAGCAGCAGACGTACATTCCACTTAACGGCCATAAAAAGCGAAACTATTTGCCTTTTGAAATACAGGCCAATATAATTCTACTGTTGGTTTCCTAATCTCCCCAAGGTTTTGAGAAGGCCTAACTGTTAAGGGAACAAGGTACAATCTAGCAGGTCAGTTTCTTCACAGAAGGGGGGGTTTCACAGACTTCCTACATCAGACTCTCTTTGGAAGAGAGGATTCTGAAGGAGCAAACATGTGTAAATGGGATGTATTCCATGAATAATCAAAGGGGAATTGGCTGTGTGGATTAACCAAGAGGACATCTGGAAAGGAATCACACTGAGAAACAAGAGTACAATAGTTCCCAGGCATAGAAATGACATCGTGTCAGACTCAAAGCCAAGTCACAAAATCTCACATGATGACTGAGCCTCACAGATTGATTTGGAATTGTCTAGACAGAACACAGCAATTCTTCAAGTTAGTTCAATTTAACTGAATCCCATGAGCAGTGTACTGTTTGCTTATAAATCCTGATTTTTGTTTATAAATTATAATAAAAAGTACTAAGCTATGAGAACAGGAAAAAGAACAAAAGATTATAAAGTAAACTATCTAAATAAAACACCTACGAGGCCAAGCAAAGTCTTTCATATGGTGTCAAAGTAGCCAGAAGCAATAAATAAATGCTCTAAGGTATTTGTTATATTAAGATGCTGTTTCAATCTAAGGAAAACTTTCTTGGCTATTGCCTTGCAGACCTATGTTCTCAGGAATAGAACCTCCCTAATATCTACCTCCTACAACATCCCTTTTACTGGCATCATAAAACCACAGCCTGCCTAAACCCTGCTTCTCTCTAACTGGTAAAAGGACAGGAGTAGCATGTGGCCAACGGCACTTAATGTATTTAAGTTTTTAAAAACACACAAATATCTACTTACTATGCACGTAAGATTCCTTTAAAATTGGGTGAATGAATCACTTATGACAGTGACCATTTATTCGAGAAAGTGCAGGAAGGGGACTTGAAGAGATGGTCAAAGGGGAGTTTAACTGATTTTTAATGTGTTAGGGTTTCTAAAGTAAATTATAAAAGCAAATACGCAAAAATAACAACAACAAAAAATTAACAGTATAATCCTAGAACGTAGAAACATGGTATTTGTTATGTTAGTCTTTGTTCTTTAAGTTTTGGGGGATTTGTTATTGTTTTATGTTTCAACAAAGGAACTAGAGATCTTGAGGAACAGAATCTCAGAATATAATCCCAACTAGCTTCCCAGATTCTGTATGGTAAGAACCCTGCAGTTAACAAACATATAAGAATGTATTCTCTGAAATGCCCTCATCTCTGCAAAAATGACAGCCCTTTATCCCAATTTGACCTGAATGGCTGGTCCATAGAAACAACATTATATGATCTCATGATTCCCTACATAGTACAATACGCTATAATGAGTAGCTCTTTACTGCAGAAAATTCACAGAGAAACAGACATGAACCCTACTCTAAGGACCTGCAGATTTGGAGATTCAAAAAATCACAGCTATGTGTGCATATATACATTCAAATTCTTGTAAATAGGGTGATTCTAGATGAGATCTCTGCTGATCTATTGAGTACTTTCCATCTGCCAGTACCTTGGTCCATTTGGACTGCTACAATTATACAATTAAAAATAAAATAACAAGGGCGCCTGGGTGGCTCAGTGGATTAAGCCACTGCCTTCGGCTCAGGTCATGGTCTCAGGGTCCTGGGATCGAGCCCCGCATCTGCCTCAGCATTCCTGCTGAGCAGAGAGCCTGCTTCCCCTTCTCTCTCTGCCTGATCTGACTCTCTGCCTACTTGTGATCTCTCTCTCTCTCTGTCAAATAAATAAATAAATACAAACAAAAAATACATCATGGTCTGTGCTGTGAGGTTAGGATCCAGTGTCTTCAACAACCACCACCCTCTCTCCTTAAAAAAAAAAAAAAAAAAATTAAAATAAATAAATAAATAAATAAAATAACATAGACTGGGTAATTTATAAACAATATTTATTTCTCATGGTTCTGGAGGCTGGAAGTATGAGATCAAGGTGCCAACACAGTCTGTTTTTCGTAAAGGCCCCCTTCCCAATAGCAAACTGGCAACATCTCACTCTGTCCCTACCTGGTAGATGAAACTAGGGAACTCTGTCAGGCCTCTTTGACAAGGTACTAATCCCACTCATGAAAGCTTTGTCTTCAGGAGCTAGTCACCTCTTAAAGCCACCCTCCCATACCCCACCTTGGGGGCTAAAATTCAATGTATGAATTTTGGTGAGACACAAACATTCAGACCATAGGCAGCCAGATATCATGATAAACATTTCACGTGATAAAGATTTTATTTCATATCAATCTCCAAGTGAAGTGAGATCATTCTCCATTTCAGTAATAAAGAAATCAAAGCTCAGAGATTATGAACTTGTCCTAGATTACAGACTGGACTATTGAAGAAGCTGGGATATGAATCGAGCCTTACAACAATCAATGCTGTTGTTTTATTTCTGTTGCATATCCCTATGATTCTGTGTTGTTGCCCTCTGATTTTAATGTATTGAAAAATTGTGAACATTTTTTAAATTATGTTAGATATTCAGAGGAAAGAGGGAGCTTAATATGATTGACTTGGTTCCAGAAGACTTTGCAGAGAAAGGATTTGACTGGAGTTTGAGGGCCAGGCTGCACATTAGATGGGGAAGTAGAATTGACTGGAGTTTGAGGGCCAGGCTACACATTAGATGGGGAAGTAGAAGCAGTGGTGAGTAATCTGTGGGAAAAGTGGGAGTGGAGGGTGCAACAGGCAGTGAGTAACCACAGCACACACACAAAGAGGCATACACAACCCTGAAGTTAACAAGCACATACCTCCTTATGTGTTTGCTAACTACAGGGTTCTCAGTCTACAGTACTAAAATACCACAAAAGATCATGGCTGATGAGCAGATGAGGACAGAAAGGAAGTTACAAGGTCACGTTATGGTGTTTCTTCAATGGTAACATTTCTCTATATAAGTTGTACCACTAGACAACCAGGTTTTATATCAAATCTACCATGAAAGAACCAGGTAAGAGATGAAGGTAAGCTACTCCTTAGAGAAGTATTCCAAATAATAAATGAAGAAGTGATGAGAGTAGGAATACCCCCCATTTCTCAATGCCTAGTGAATGGATGGATCAACATTGAGCATCCATAGCTACTACTGTCACAAAAATGAAAGACCAACCATACATTATCTCTCCTAGTAGAGAAATATACCACCATCTACGTAAAAGTCTTGAAAAAACAAGTTAAATCTAAATTGTATCAAGTCTCTAAACTCCACACCAATGTCTATTGAATATAGGTGACAGGAAGACAAATAAAGACATCATGGAAGTAAAACCAGCAAACTCCAGAATCTAGAACTCTAGAAAACAAGGCGAATGCTTTCTTCAATAAGTAAACTGGTAAAGGGGGGAAAAAAAAAAAAAAGGTGGGCGCAGAGTCTATACATTAAAAGACATATCAACTGATCACAAAGTGCAGGCTTTATTTTAATCCTGGTTCCAATAAACAAACTGAAATAATAAATAAGCAAGCAAGCAAATAAATAAATAAAGCATTTATTAGACAATTAAAAATTAGACCAGTTACTGGACATGTTACTGGAATTATAGCAAATTTTTCTTTTGGGTGTTATAATAGTTACATGCTTATGTTTTATTTTCTGGTGATCATAGCATGAGCCAAAGGCAGACGCTTAACTGATTGAGCCATCCAGGTGTCCCTAATGCACTAAGGCACTTAAAATTTATTTTCCAGGGGTACCTGGGTGATTCGGATAGTTAAGCGTCTGCTTTTGGCTCAGGTCTTTATGTTTGGGCCCTGGAATTGAGCCAGCAGCTGGCTCTTTGCTCAGTGGGGACTCTGCTTCTTTCTCTCCCTGCGCTTCTCACCCCTACCACTAATTCTCTCTCAAGTGAATAAATAAATTCTTTAAAAAAATTAAAATTAAAATTAGAAAAAATATTTTCCAATCAAATGGAACTTTTCAGAGTTTTTTGTTTGTTTGTTTTTTGTTTTTGTTTTTGTTTTTTGCAAGAAGCAATTAAAAAAATTTAAAGGAAAGTAGGAAAAATAAATTCAGCCATAGTTTACACAATAAGTTGAGTTGGGGAAGATAGAGACAAAGAGATCAGCCAGAAGTCTCTTACAACATCTGGACCTATATTGATAAGAGTTTGATTAGGATAGCATTAATAGGGAAGAAAAGGGAAACATAAGTGGAGTAATCCTGAGGAACTACAAAGTTTAGTGTATCTCAAAGAAGAGTCAAAGATTCAAAGATGATTCAAAAATATCTGACCTGACCAATTTTTAAAATAGTAATATCATGAGAAGGAACAGGTAAGTCAAGGGGGCAAATTGTCGGGGCATGAGGTGACAAATTTGCTTCTAGACATCAAGTATGAGAGACTGACATGACCATTTGTCATTTAAAGAGAAGTATTGTTTTGCCACATACGCATAAAAATGTTTTGTGCCCTCTCCAATCATGATGAATTATTTAAAAACAGTCATGAATTAAAGTTGTATAATCAAATAAATGAATAAAAATGTATGTCAGACCTCCTCAAACAAGGAAAATGACCCAAAATCTTCCTTAATAAACATACTTTCTTGGCATAGGTTAGCCATTTCTTCTATATCCTTTTCTCTGCAAAAATCTCTTGTGTTCTCTGATACAGAAGCAAATCTGTAAACTTCTTTTACATCACCTCCTCTGTCTCTATCTAAACATAGCTGCCCAGTAAACACCAGCTTTTCTGGCCAATTTGCTCACATATGATAAGTAATACTTAGAAGAATAAAATTATAATGTCACAAAATAATTTGGTAAGTGTTCTGAGGCCTTTTAAAATAAGTGTTCTGAGGCCCTCCTCGTATTATAGCATCAATAATACTGAAAATAATTTCTCCTAGTGAAAAATCATGGACATGTGTATAGTAAAAACCATGTCAAAGTCAGACATTTGAATTTCATTTGTAAGAAAGAGCACACTTTATACAATTAAAAATCTGTAGAAACTGCGATATATTTTAGTTCTTAGCACATCCATACCTTTGAAGTTTAGAGTTGGTCAATTTTAATGTCTAGAATATCACACTCCCATGTCCTTTATCTTAGGAAATGACTCTCTGTAATCAAGTGAACCATTGTGATTCTCATCATAAAAACAAATTGTGAAGGTTTTCAATAATTAGAAGCAATAATATGTCTTCTCAAAACCCTCTCATCCTTGGCCATCTTTGCTCCCTCAATCCCAGTCAGCTCAGCAATTAATATTGCCCAAGCTAATCATTTTCATCGCTACCTGAAGACAAGATAGTATGTGACTTACATCACGTCTCATTGTTTGCTAGCAAATGAACAAAAACCTATATTATTTGCTTGCTTGGACTGAACAATAAATACAAGGCTACAGCTTATTTGGATCGGCAATGTGTTACTTCTGCAAAACAATGAAACTGAACCAAACTATTAGAAATCCCAGTGTCCAAGAACCTGGATTGTTATGCCTCTTGCTGTCAGAGCACCTACTGTGAGTGATCTCTGAAAGTTGGAGGCAAAACCCTTGGTCACTTAGTAGTAGGGATAAAAGGAGGCGATGCTTGGAAGACCTTCATAATCTACCATGGGGGCCACAGTTGGAATCTTTCTTTGCCTAGCATTGGATATTCCCACAGATACAAATATTTTTTTAATGAAAAGTTATATTTTCTCTGGTTTGATGATAGTTGATTGGAATTTTTACTTTTACTATTATCATATCATTAAGTGAAAAAAATGATGCATAGAAAGGAGAGTGGAAGAGAATAGGTCAAAGATTAACACCTATTAATTTAATGCATTATATTCAGGAGCTAAATCATTAGAAGCCAGGTAAGAGCTAGGAGAGTTGACTGATAAAAGACAACTCTAGGGTGACAAGGCATACCAATTCATATTATTGTTGTTCGTTGAATTTATGAACATAAGTTTATTACTCACAGCCACCTGGGGAAAACTACTTAATGGATTTTCCCACTCTGCCCTTTGTTAGAATCCCTCTCTCTGAAACCCTCTTCCTGTCTCCTGGACTCACTTGATTTCTGCAAGGTCTTCAGTTTCTAGATTAAATGTCATATTCTCTGTTTACACACTACAAATCTCAAAGAACTAGTAGCATCTTATTTGTTTCAAAAGGATGTTAAACTTAATTATGACACCTGATTCATTTTGTTATGATTATCTGTCTCTGCTGTTAGACTGCATAACTCGAGGTCAGGGACGGGATCTCAGCTATTCTATCACCAGCACTAAACCTGCCAAGTGTCTAGGATAGAAAAGGGCCCCAAAAAGTCTGTCAAGTCCAAGTGGAAAGAAATATATGTAATTTGTTTTGTTGAAGGTGGAAGAAAACATCTCCCAAAACACATCTCTGTTAGTACTCCTCTATCTAAACACTCCTTAATTGCTCATCAAATAAACTATTCTTAGAAAATATAAGTACACAAAGAACTCCATTAAATAGGAAAAATATTAAATATTTTTTATTCATTTGATTTTTCATTTTCTAACCTTCTAATTCTCTTATTTTAACAAAATTTATTTCTTAATTACAATTACACTTTTGTTGCTTCAACTTTTAACATTTTTAATTGGACACTTTTGATTTAATATTTTAATAATATAACTAGGTACTTTTCTTTGATCAAAAAAATAACACCCTGAGTGTGACATTCTCAGCTACTCTGCTACTAATTGAAAGGTTACAGAGTTGGATAAGACAGGGGCTTGCCCTTAAGAAATTCACAGCTATTAAAAAAGACAGACTAGTCAAAAACAATTAAAACTTAATGGGCTAAGGTCTTAATATAAGTATATAAGAATAGAAAATATAACAACTTGGGAATGACTTACAATTTAATGAATAAAATAATGGTAAAATACTTTATTTTATTGGTATTAATCTCTACTATTATTTCCGAATAATAAATTTCTTAACATGTAATATTCACTGAACCTATTATGTAACAGACATTATACTAAATTCTTCATGTGTGTAAATGTATTGAATTCTCTCAATAACCTTCTCTATAAACATTGTTATTATTCCTGATGGAACCAAGGTAGAGAGAGGTTAAATAACTTCTCAATGATAAAAAATTAGTATTAGACATTTGGATTGAACTGTAGCAGACTGGTTCCAGAATCTCAGTTCCTAACCATTATATAGACTATCTACAAGCTCAAAAAGCAAGTTTTATACATCCTAAATCTTTTCCTATTATTTTTATTTGACCTTTTGATAGAAACTTCCCAAGTCTTAGAAACTCAGATTTTCTCTAGAATACTCTTCTTTGGCATCCTAACGGAGGTGAATTTTTGTCTCTGCAGTTCATACCCCCACGCTTCAAGAATAAAAGGTTACTTGTGCCTCTATCACATTTACAGACCCAGTAAAATGGCATAGCTTTTATGAATGTAGATTTGTTAATTGGGTAAAACAAAAAGAATGTTGTGTACAGAAAATTAACAACTGGGTTCTGTATTCTCTTGCCTTGTTGTAGCATCATAGAACAAGTGATTTTAGTTTACTTCAGACAGAACTTTTCTAAAATTGTTAACAAACTCTACTCAATGCATTCCCAACACATTCACAATCACCATTTAAATAAGACATATATTTGACTTTAAAATAAACATCTCAGTGCAACTGATGAGGATTATTGAATAAAAGATAACTACTATAGTACTCATGAAAAATGGCCTACATATGTTCATTTATTCATTTATTTGTTCAGCAAACATTTTAACAAACACCTCTCTATAAAAATTGTATGATCCTAAATACAGAAAGTAAAAAGGTCAATTAAGATATCACCTTATACCCAAATTAATAAAATTATGAATGAAAAGGGAGAGATCACTACTAACACCAAAGAAGTAGAAACAATCATCAGAAGTTATTAGCAACAGTTATATGCCAATAAGCTAAACAACCTAGATGAAATGGATGCATTCCTCTGAAACTATAAACTCCCAAAATTGAACCAGGAAGAAATTGACAACCTGAATAGACTGATATCTAGTAACGAGATTGAAGCAGTGATCAAAAACCTCCCAAAAAAAAAGAGCCCAGGACCCGATGGATTCCCTGGGGAATTCTACCAAACTTTCAAAGAAGAAATAACACCTATTCTCCTGAAGCTATTCCAAAAAATTGAAGCAGAAGGAAAACTTCCAGACTCTTTCTATGAAGCTAGCATTAATGATCCCCAAACCAGGCAAAGACCCTAACAAAAAGGAGAATTTCAGACTAATATCACTGATGAATATGGATGCTAAAATTCTCAACAAGATCCTAGCAAACAGGATCCAACAGCACATTAAAAAGATTATCCACCATAAGCAGGTGGGATTCATTCCTGGGCTACAAGGATGGTTCAACATATGCAAATCAATCAATGTGATAGAAAAATTAATATGAGAAGAGAGAAGAACCATATGGTCCTCTCAGTTGATGCAGAAAAAGCATTTGACAAAATCCAGCATCCATTCCTGATTAAAACACTTCAAAGTATAGGGATAGAGGGAACATTCCTGAACTTCATAAAATGTATCTATGAAAGACCCACAGCAAATACCATCCTCAATGGGAAAAAGCTCACAGCCTTCCTGTTGAGATCAGGAACATGACCAGGATGCTGACTCTCACCACTCTTGTTCAACATAGCATTAGAAGTCCTAGCAATAGTGATCAGACAACAAAAAGAAATAAAAGGTATCCAAATTTGCGATGAAGAAGCCAAATTCTCTCTCTTCGCAGATGACATGATCCTTTATATGGAAAACCCAAAAGACTCCACCCCCAAACTACTAGAACTCATACAGCAATTCAGTAATGTGGCAGGATACAAAGTCAATGTACAGAAATCAGTGGCTCTCTTATACACTAACAATGAAAAGAGAAATTAGAGAATCGATTCCATTTACTATAGCACCAAGAACCATAAGATACCTGGGAATAAACCTAACCAAAGAGGTAAAGGATCTGTACTCAAGGAACTACAGAACACTCATGAAAGAAACTGAAGAAGACACAAAAATATGGAAGACCATTCCATGCTCTTGGATGGAAAGAATAAACATTGTTAAAATGTCTATACTGCCTAGAGCAATCTATACTTTTAATACCATTCCGATCAAAATTCCACTGGTATTTTTCAAAGAGCTGGAGCAAATAATCCAAAAATTTGTATGGAACCAGAAGAGACCCCGAATGGTTAAGGAAATGCTGAAAAACAAAAATAAAACTGGGGACATCACGTTACCTGATTTCAAGCTTTACTGCAAAGTTGTGATCACCAAGATTCATGGTACTGGCATAAAAACAGACCCATAGACCAATGGAACAGAGTAGAGAGCCCAGATATGGACCCTAACTCTATGGTCAAATAATCTTCGACAAAACAGGAAAAAATATACAGTGGAAAAAGACAGTCTCTTCAATAAATGGTGCTGGGAAAACTGGACAGCTATATGTAGAAGAATGA
>NC_081557.1:143258255-143258684 GCF_022355385.1 Mustela nigripes | reverse complement strand
AAAAAATAAATAAATAAATAAATAAATTTTAAAAAAAAAAAA
This sequence comes from Mustela nigripes, assembly GCF_022355385.1. NCBI lineage: Eukaryota > Metazoa > Chordata > Mammalia > Carnivora > Mustelidae > Mustela > Mustela nigripes. Next base: position 143,258,642 of record NC_081557.1, on the reverse strand, counting down.
AAAAACCACATTGAGATATCACCTTACACCAGTTAGAATGGCCAAAATTAACAAGACACAGGAAACAACATGTGTTGGACGGGATGTGGAGAAAGGGGAACCGTCTTATACTGTTGGTGGGAATGCAAGGTGGTGCAGCCTCTTTGGAGAGCAGGGTGGAGATTCCTCAAGATATTAAAAATAGAATTTCCCTATGGCCCTGCAATTGCACTACTGGGTATTTACCCCAAAGATACAGATGTCGTGAAAAGAAGAGCCATCTGTACCCCAATGTTTATAGCAGCAATGGCCACGGTCGCCAAACTGTGGAAAGAACCAAGATGTCCTTCAACAGACGAATGGATAAGGAAAATGTGGTTCATATACACTATGGAGTATTATGCCTCC
>NC_081557.1:143154369-143258155 GCF_022355385.1 Mustela nigripes | reverse complement strand
GAAATAAGTCAAGCAGAGAGAGTCAATTATCATATGGTTTCACTTATTTGTGAAGCATAACAAATAGCATGGAGGACAAGGGGAGTTAGAGAGGAGAAGGGAGTTGAGGGAAATTGGAAGGGAAGGTGAACCATGAGAGACTATGGACTCTGAAAAACAATCTGAGGGGTTTGAAGGGGCGGGGGGTGCGAGGTTGGGGGAACCAGGTGGTGGGTATTGGAGAGGACACGCATTGCATGGAGCACTGGGTGTGGTGCAAAAACAATGAATACTATTATGCTGAAAATAAAAAATTAAAAAAATTTTAAAAAGATATCACCATATAAAAAATGTAAAATTTCTCTGGAGTAATATCTACTATGAGCAAAGTCAATGAAAAACAACAAAATAAAAAATTATTTGAGATATATAGGATTGATAATAATTTTCATGATAATCAAAATGTTTTTATAAATAAGGAAAAGCTATGGAATGCAAAAAAAAAAGGGAATTATATGAACAGGCAACTCACAAAAAATGAACTATAAATAATGCATATTTGAAAGTATGAGATCCTCAATCTCACTCATAATGAAAAAACTGGAAATATAAGCAAGACCTTACTACCCTCCATAAAATCAGTAAAAATATTAATCAGTTTTCCACTTCCCAAGGTTGGCAAGAAAGAAGAAAACACTTGCTCTTCTATCTTACTGATAAAATTATAAAATGCTGCAGCATCTAGAGGAAATCAGTATTTTGTTTGTTGTACTGTGGGAAGCAAGTAAATGTTGGATGAATGAAAGAATTTAAGTCTATTCTCTCAGATGCCATCCTCATATATATAATTTGATATACTTTGATAGATACCAACCAAATTAACTCTTAACAATCGAATTAACTTCTGACTTTTAGATTCAATGCTTTAGGCAGAGCCAAAACTGGGAACTCCCACTGGTGTCATAACTTAGGTTCCAGTAAAGCCTTGCAGAGATCACATCCTCATGGATTATGAGGAATATGAAAGACACCTTCACAAGCTCCTGAGGGCAGAATGGACAAGGGAGGAGATTACAAATAGAACTAACTGATCTACCAACAGAATCCATTGCTGCAGAGTTAACAGCAACCCGATGCCCAGTATTTCAAGCCAAAGGTGATCTTGGATTATATAGTTTGAGTGGACTGGAGGAATTCATCCTGTTAGGAAATGGCAAAGCCTGAACTCAGATACGAGCACAAGCCATACAAGAAGGTGGATTGGGGAGATATTTCAAGGACTTGGTCACTTGGAGAGATATTTCAAGGACTTGGTCACTGTATGGAAATGAGGGTAAGTATCAAGAGGCATATAAATGACTCCCAAATTTTTGACTTGAGAAATAGGAGGATGATGGCACCATTGCCCTATAAAATGAATAGGAGGAAGCTTTGCTTATAAGTTTGTCTCTTAAGCCAGAATTCCTCAGTTGGACTACAAATTCTTGGATACCAGCTCTGTGACTCTAGCCAAATTAGTTAATTTCTCCTTGCCTTGATTTCCTCATTTCCAAAATATGAATAATAATAAGATCCACTTCATGGGACTGTTATGAGGATTAAATAAATTAGTATCTTAGTGCTCAGGACAGAGAGAGTGCTTAGAACTGTGCCAAGCACATAGCAAGTGTCACATAATTGTTAGAATATTAACAGTATTAGTTTAAGTTCTTAAAATATTTGTCTTCTTTGAAAACTTATATAAGAGTGATGTGTCTACATTCATCCTCAAGACCACAGACAATGGGCACAATGACAAAGGCCGCTGATGCTCTCAGGAGACTGTGCATCAGTTTGAATTCATTCTTGCTCAATCAAGATAATGAACACAAAGGTTACAATGCGAACACACCTCTTGTGAAAAAAAGCTTTCTTCCTCTGTTTTCTATCATATCTCTTATAGATAGGGTGCATCACTACTCCCCCAAATGACTCTCCTTCAGATAAATGGTATATTTAGGATGCCCTAAATATCCTATGAACATTGCCAACCCCATGTCCTTCCTTACATTTGTGCCTATCCTCTTCATCATTTGTAGCCTGCAATCTTACTCAAACTCTCCCTCCTTTATTATTTTATGGCAAAGCACTCTCTCTCTTTTTTAACCTCGTACCAGTAAGAAATTTTGTATTATCCCATCCAGCCCTTCTTACATGGATCTATTTTTGTTTCATACTATACTTTCTTATGTAATTTTCTAAAAACCCAAATGTGGGGGGCACCTGGGTGGCTCACTGGGTTGAGCCTCTGCCTTAGCTCGGGTTATGATCTCAGGATCCTGGGATGGAATCCCGCATCGGGCTCCCTGCTCAGCGGGGAACCTGCTTCCCCCTCTCCCTCTGCAGCTCCCCCCACTTGTGCTCTCTCTCCTTTTCTCACTCTCTGTCAAATAAATAAATTCTTTAAAAAAAAAAAAACCCAAATGTGGGATAGGGAGAGGGGATAACTGTCTTTACTATTTTGCTACCCCTGTGTCAATTTTCTTCAGCGTAATGCACAGTAGGTGCTGCATAAACACTTCATCATTTGTTGAATTATGGTTGTAGTTTTCCTCAACAGAAAGGAGAATAACAAAGACAGAAGGTAGGTGGAGATTTAGTTGAAGTTTCCATAATTAAAACAAACGTCACTGGAGACAACTTCTAAGAGGGTTTTCCCTCTAATTCAGTCTAGGTTAGCTCTTATGTTCCTCAACTACAAACCTCAAGGTCATTCCTTTCTTATAGACTTCACTGCCACATTCAAGACTCTCCTATCCCTCCTGCCTCTAGTCATCATTTTCAGGAGCTTCAACCTCTCTACAACCACTCCCCTAAACACCTGGCCTCATAGTAAGTACGTTTACCTACTTAGCCCTCATTTTTCATTTTATTGATAATAAATTTTACCACACCAACCCCCTTTATTAACCTAAAGATACCTTGGGAGTTGCCATACAATAATGGTCAAAAATATGGAATCTAGTGTTAGCCAAAACTGACGAAATCTCTATTTGGGGTCTTACCAGCTCTGTAATACTGAACAAGTTAGGTAACTCTTTAGAAACAATTCTCCATGGCATTTCTGCACATCTTAGATCAGGTTTTACTTTGCACTGTCTCTTCAAGGATGTTATTATAGCAAACAGCCTTGGAAAATACAAAGATTGTTTCCCACTAATGTGGAAGTCAGATTTTATTTATCAGCTAACGAAGATAATAAAGATAATGTCTCCTTCTGGGGCAATGTTGGACAGGTTTGCTAGCAACCTCTTATAAGATTGGGGGTTTCTTAAACTTACAGTTTCTCTATAGTAACAAACCCCTACATGGAACATTCACCAGGCTACTTTGTATCATCCCAATGTGACTCTAGGGGCAAAGGAGCATGAAGCTCGTTCCATTTGTTATACCAAGAGTAATGAAGTCATCTGTCTGTCTCTGTCCTCTGCTACCATCTATGTACATGTGGCTGGCTAATCTGTTAGCTTGCGAGAAAGGTAAGATCTCCAACTTACCACAGTTCTTGATAAAAACCTCTTTACACTTCAGTTTCCCTTTTACCAACCCAAAAAATGGAAAGAATATGCCTATCTCAGAGTTAGCATGTTAATTAAATGGGGAAAAAATGAGATAATATATATACAATGCTTTAGACCAGTCTGAACCTCATACCTGGACTCTATAACAGTTTTTGGTGACTTCAGACTGCCTGCTTGTCAAATGCCCTGCTCTCCAACTCTGTTCTCACTGGTGGTTTTGCAATGCTGACACCATAAATCATCCTCTTCTTGAAAGTTCCTAATCCCTTGAAAGTCTGTGACTCTGGTTTCCTTCTTACATTTTTACCTCTCTCTAGTTCCTTCCCAAAATGTAACACTCACACACACACACAGAGGAATTTACAAAAGGAGAGTGTTTTGCAAATGTCTTAAGACAGTTCTAAATTCTACAAAATATTAATTAGTGACACAACAATAGCAGCCAACAGGTTTTTCTAAAATGGAGGAAAGGAAAAGCAGTAATCAGAATGAGGGGAAGAAGAGAGTCACGAGATCTTTATCAAAAGGGGACAAGAGTTATAAGACATCTGTGATATTCCGTGTCACTCACTTATACAGGTCAATATTTATCATTCTATTATTCTCCAATGTCCAATCTTAATTAAATATTTGCAAAAAAATTACTAGAAAGAAAACAATAGAAATGGTGGCTGTAAGCTATATAACCAAATGCCACTATAGAACTTCTACTTTGGCTTCATGAAAATTCAAGGTATAGAAAATTCTTAGTGTTAGCCTTACATAACTCAGTGTCAGGCTTAGATCACCCCTTACTTGATCTGATAAGCTTACCTGTAACAAAAAATCGAAGAGTGCCAGCTTGGACCACTCGTGATGATGTATTTCAGTACAACCCCATTCAGGCTTAGGTACTCGGCCATTCTGCCAACACTTCTGTTTCAACAACTGTTGGTAAGTTCCCCAGGTGAGCTTAACAGAAGAGTGGGTCTCATTACTTGTTGGAGATAAAGATGAGTCCCAGAGAATGAGAGGGCATGGTCGGCCATCTATAAAATCCAAACAAACAAACAAATTTGCTTTAGCATGTTCAGCATGACTCAGTGTGAGATTTTAGACAGTCACTCATAGCTTTGCCCTCTCACCTTCCAAATGCAAGAGTTTGATTAGATGATATTTCAAGATCCCTGTTAGGCAATGAAAGGAAATATTTTTGAGACAAGATGTTTTATTGATGTGGCACAGGAATAAGCCACTAATTACCAATAACAACGTCCTCTGGTTAATGTGGTTTTATTCCACTTCTAAAAACAAACACCACGAAAAGAGAAAGAATCCAAGTGTTTATAATCATCTATTCAATGTCTGAGTGGAGCTGCTCTCTATATGTAACAACTGTCTGATTTTCTGGGGCCACAGAAAAAGAATTTTTGGAAGTCACAAATTTAAAAGTGAAATTGCACGGCTCACACCAGGCACCACCAGAATTTCCAAAGAAATAAAAAAGAAGAAAGATGGAAACATTTTTTCTCTTTTGGTGGAAACAGTAGTGCTCTTGGTAATGGATCATGTATTCACACATAACCTCACGAAGTGCATTTAAGCAAATGTATTTCTTCAACTGCATGCACACAGACGATATGTTAATATATATATATATATATATATATATATATATATATATATATAATTCTAATTGTTTTTGTCTCACTCTTGAGAGTTTAGAAAGGCCACTGGTAGACTGTACAAGAATGATGAACCCTGCAAAGTCATAAACAGGGAAGATCACGAAGGTCCATTAAATGATACCTCAAGCTTAAAACAAATGACATCACTTTCCAGCCCCCATTTCTGCCAAATAAAGTCACTGACAGATGATGTTAAGCAGCTTTGCTTCTAAGTTAAAAATCAGAATGATGCTCTTGGGGAGAAAAAATGTCACAAAGATCTGGAAAAACCCACTTAACTCATTCTTAACAGGCCTGGACAACAGAAGCCTCTGAAATTATGACTGGAATGTCTAAGACACATCACAGGAATTTTTAAAAGTCCTTTTAAATAACCTGAGAGGCTCTTGATCTATGACTGTATTCCTTTGGTTAAAGACATTTATTTTCCCATCTTGCTTGTTTGCCTTTTGTAGAGTTCTTATCTCTGTCTGGTCTTTACTACAGGAAACTGCTGTCTTCTCTAACCTCTTTTGAATTTGCTGTTACAGTGACCTCAATAACTTTGGTAGTGTTCACAGATCACGTGCATTCCAGTTTTATTCGAAAGAAAAATCTTCTTCCTTTTAGCCTTGGAATTTCAGCCTAGGACTTTTATGCAAGAAGTCCTTTAGATTTGGGGAAGCCTGCCACAGTGACTGACACAATTAAGAAAAAAAATAGAGAAAGAACATAGATCTAAACTAAAGAACTTCACTTTTTTTTTAACACCATCACCCCTTTTCTTTCTTTTGACTTTCCTAAATGGTTTTGGGGCTGCTTAAAACTAATTGTTTTCTTAGGTAGAAGATAAATATAATTTTAAATGAGTAGACTCCAAATACGACATCAGTTTAACAAATAATAATAATAGTAAAGCCCAGGCAAACGCAGTCCATCATGAGTGGGAGACAGGTAGAGACCAATGTCTCTACCAAATATGAGTCCAGATATGAGTGGAAGACAAACATCACTTGCAAAGATATGTGTACTTCAGACTTCAAAAGATAAACACCAAGAAGTTCTACCCATCGATGTCTCTGGACTAAAGTTATACACAGATGGCACTTTAGATTCGCAGGGCTAGGAAGTATTCAAAGGGAGTTGAAACCTAATCCTGAACCTCAACAACACACATCAGTACAGGAGACAGACAGGCGGGCCATTTCCTCAGCAATTCACATGAGGCCCACAGAGAAATCGGGAAATGATTTACATAAACAATTGAAACAGTTAACCTTCTGGGCTGTTTTTCTTTCCTTTAAGACATTTGTTTCTTATTTTTAAAGCAATTAAAAACGAATCTACTCATTTCAGGAAATGTGGAAAAACATTAGCATGTAAAACTAAGAAAACAAAAATCATCTATAAGCCCCGGGTAGGAGCTTAATAATTGGTTCTGTGATTTATATACTGACTTCTAGTATTTTCACATCCTTTTCTTTCTCACCTCAAAATGTACACTGTTTTTAGAAACTTAAGAAGTAGAACTTCTGGTGAGACCTTAGCCTCTGGAATCCTACAGATCTTTTGAAATCTGGTCACCTTACTTCTTAGCTTTGTAACATTAGACAAGTTAAGCAATCTCTCTAAGCCTTGCCTTCATCCTCTGTAAAATGGGAGTGAGAATGTACCTTCCCAAATTGGTTTTTAGGATTAAATGAGCTCTTACATTTGAAGTCCTCAACCTGATGCCTAATGTATATGCATATCCCAGAAACTTCTGCTATAAGTATTACTCTATAGAGACATGATGCAATGACACAATTCATCAGTCTTTGACTGCCTTCATTTGTATATGGAGCATCTACTATGTGAAGCATAGTACTAGGAACTGAACCTAAATCAATCAATCAATAAATGCCAATTTCTATTTATTTTCCTGGCATTTACATTTCAACTGGGGGAAGAGGCAAAAATTATGTGAGGAAAGTAAACTATGTGGGACTGCCTTGTATTATACAGTTAGTCATATATACAGTTTGACTGCTTGACTAAATATTTTACCACAAATATTTCTCTTACAATTAAATATTTTTAAATGGCATCAGTTCAACTGTCATATAATAACCTAACCCAGTGGTCAGCACACCCTGTCAAAGGTAGGTAGTAAATATTTTAGGTTTTGAAGGCTGCCTCATCTCCATTGCAACTATTGACCCAGAAAATGCTTAACTCTGCTGTGGCATGAAAGCAGTCAAAAACAATAGATCAGCAGATGGATGTGACTGTTCCAATAAAACTTTATTATAGACATGAAATTTGCATTTCATATCATTTTCAAGTGTCATAAGAAATGCTGTTGTTCTTTTTATTTTTTTCAACGATTTCAAATTGGGGAAAGCATCTGTAGCTCACAAGCCACTCAGAAAGAGGGAAGGGGCCATCTTTGGCCCGCAGACTGTTGTCAGTCAGCCCCTGATCTAGTCTTTAAGGATATTGAATTTCATTTGCCATTTCTCTATTTCAGCACATCGAATTTTCTGAATGATACATTTTCTATACTATTATTTAAAAAGTTGTTCCCAAACTGCCAAAGGAGCTTTCAGCTGCTAGGAGTAATTGGTTTTCAGTTAATATTCTGGGGTTTTCTCCACATCCATCCATGTCCCCTCAGCAAAATATTTTGAATGCTGACCATAACACAAAGATATTCCATCCTGCCCTGCTGGAAGTCTGTGTCCCTCAGGCAAGGGAGATTTCCAGAAAGCAAGAAGAAAGCAGGGCAAGTAGTAATTCTCAGGCTGAGCGTGGGTGGGGTGGGTCCTTCGCACACACTGGTTTCCTTCCTGCATCTCAGTGCGTATGGCCGGCCCTCCAGATGATAGTCATAGTCAGAATGGCTCCAGATCTCAGAGCCATGAGTATGAGTGTGGAAGAATTCCACTTTTTATAAAATATGACTGTTAGAAGAATGAAATGAACTTTGGTAGATCTGAAGGGATGACAGAAAAATAGCCTCTGAAAACAGGAAACTGGTTAAAGCAACTTACCCTGAAGTGTTTCAGAGATGAGGAGCATTCATCTCTTCACATTCAGGTTTGTCAAAATGATGCAGTACTTCACTCTCCAGAGAAATCTGAAGAGTGAAGAGATAAAATTCTAACTGTCAGAGTGGTGAGAAAGCAGGTTTTAAAAGATATGTGGGTGTTCGTGTGAATTAAAGGTTATACAGCTGCTTTAAAAAATGCAACTTGCCAGCATAAGTTGGTTTTTTTCCCCAAAATTTGAATATTTCCTCTGATTATTTATGTTCTCCCAAGTCATTCTCTACCCAAAAGCACAAAGAAGACATCCTTTTGAGAAGATGAACATGAACATTCACTAAGAATGAGTCCTCTACACGATCTCCTTTGTCTGGAATTTTTAAACACCCTTCCCTTTGAACACCGGCTGCCTGGTTGTGTTGAACTGCAGGTGAACGCTAATCATGCTGGCTGGAGTTCTCAGTGTCTGTCTGCATTTGTCACTGAACAAAAATAAGTAAAAACATTCTGGAGTTCTAAAATCAAAGGTCCTTTCTATCATATGGGCCAAGTTCCGAGACTGTTTCAAGACTCCTTGTGAACAAGACAAAAAGAAAAGTGGCAGCTCAGCTCAGAGCCCTTCCTTAAAAACAACTCTCCAGGGCACCTGGGTGGCTCAGTGGGTTAAAACCTCTGCCTTCAGCTCATGTCATGGTCCCCTACTTCCTCCTCTCTCTCTCTCTGCCTGTTTCTCTGCCTGCTTGTGATCTCTGTCTGTCGAATAAATAAATAAAATCTTTAAAGAAAAAAAAAAAAAAACTCTCCAAAATCTATTCAAGAAAACAAAAGCCAATCAAAATTTTAGACTCATCTTTGTTATAGGAAATGAATTCTGTCAGGTTCCACAACTATCAACAGTGCATTGGAGGGAAACCTTAAAGCCTTGGATCTCTAATTGCTAAAGGCAATTATTGGTGTTGCTGTAACTCCAATGATAGTGTAGCAAGTGTCTAGCTGTTAATGATCCCTTAAGTACTGTCTGTTCAATTTTTCTAGAGTGCCTCTCCCAGTAGGATTTTGGCAATTAAAAGTATTAGACTGAAGTGAAGAAGCAGGTAAGATCTCTTGGCTTAGAGCTGGTAAATGTGAGCAAGTCAGAGAATGCGGGAGAAGATTCCGGGACAGCCCTGAGGGAGAAGACAATTTGAAAGAGTTGATAAAATTTTAATTCCGCTCAGGGTTTTAGATATTGTTAATTTACTTATTCAAACAAATTTTTATATTGTTCTCAAGTGGACCTATTAGTGCCTGGGTTTTAGACGGAAAGAATTCAGTGAGACACAGCAAACAGAAGCCTCACAAGATCCCTATCCCTGGTAAGCCCTAGCCTCAGAAACAGAGAAGTTGCACACCTAATGATGATCAGACAAAACTATCTGCCAGTCGAACAAGGGTTTGAAGGGAACAAGTGAAGGACTAAGGTAAAGATTGAGTTGTCAGTGCAAAGTTAAGAATCGGAGGAATACTGTGCCCTAGAATAGCTATGTGCCAAAATGTCGCAGTTAATAAGGAAAAGAAACTTCGCTGAAAAAGAGCTAAGAACATGCAGTTGTAGAAAAAGAAATCACAAATGCTGACTCTACTCCTGACTGATCACTCATCTCCACAGAACATGAGTCAAGTCCCTCAACCACCTTGATTAAAGCACTGAGTTCCCCAAGGTATGAGAAGAGTACCTTCCAAATCTATCTCATGTTTGTGTGAGAATCCAGTGAAATACTGGAAATATAGCCCTGTCAAATATTTAAAAGAACCAAACTTAGATTTTTATGATTTAAAGAAAGGAGAGGCAGAAGAGAAGCAGAATTCTATAGATTCCATATGTATATGTTTTCTATAGTCAACCAAGTCCTATCTCAGAATAGATTTCTGGCTAATTTAGATGACATTTCTTCAAACAACAAAGAAAAAACCTTTATTTACTTACATAACTGTTTTTCAGTTTATAACTTGTTTTCTCTAGATTGGACTGAGTTAAAATAATTTCCATATCTCCTTAAGAGTTAGCTAAGTGAGAAGCTGAGGAAACAGGAAAGGAGAATGTCCTGTGACTTCTGCCATCACAAACTACTTAACAATTTAAATCATCAGTTCTACTTTAAAAACACAGCGTGCTTCTCTTTTCTGAACCTTTGACTAATGGACAGGAACTTCTGCTTTCTAGGTCTGCCCTGGACTTCTGCTATATATGTAAATGAAATTTCCCAGAAAATTCCTGTCTCAATATTCCATTTAGAAAAACAGAAATCAAATGTGACTTCTGAGAGTGTCACATCTGTGTCACATATGTGAGGATGTGGTCACTGTGCCAGGCTCCAAAAAAACAGTCATATTTTATGAACAATGTCCTGGTCACATTAGGGTGACCCAGTCCTGGGCCATTTCATTTTATTAATGTAGATAAAGGAGCCATGAATTCTTGCCCAGGGTGACCTTCCTACAATGCAAAACTCATTATATCACTCCTCTTCTTCAAACCCTTCAATGATTCCCTATTATCTGCAAGATAAAGTCTATGTCCTTACATGACATCAAACCCAGTCACTCTGGAGTACCACAGTTTTATCTCACTTCATCCCCCCCACAATCCTCCCAAACCCTATCTCCTTCAGAGCTCTGAGATTTCCTAAGCACCTCTGTCTTCACAAGTTTTTCACACATCTATTCTCTCTACCCTTCCGACACCCACCCCATCTCTCACTCCACCCACAGTGACTTTAGATCAAGTTCTGACGCTAGCTCTTCGAGACATTTTTATAATGCCCCACCCACCCCCCTACGCACACATTCTGAGCTAAATTTTCCTCCTCTGTGACTGCAAGATCTCCTCAAAATATCTCCATTGAGGTCTTTGTCATACCCTTTTTGTATGGTGCAGTTGCTTAGCTGTCTTCTACCCTCCAAGCTGAGCATTCTATGAGAACAGGGACTATTTCATTATTACCTTTGGACCTCCAACTCCTGACATGATATCTGCACCAAAGCAAGCACTCAAAAATATTGGAGAATGGGGGCACCTGGGTGGCTCAGTTGGCTAAGTGTCTGCATTTAGCTCGGTCATATCCCAGGGTCCTGGGATCAAGCCCCATGTCTGGCTCTCGGCTCAGCAGGGTGCCTGCTTCTCCCTCTTCCTCTGCCACTCCCCCTGCTTATTCTCTCTCTCTCTCTCTCTCTCTCTCTCTCTCTCTTTCTCTGTCAAATAAATAAATCTTTTTAAAAAATGTTGGAGAATGAATGAATGAATTTTTCAGAATCCCTCAATTTTCATCTATAGCCCTGAAGTTCCAAGGAATGGTCAATGGGCTCAGAATCGAAGTTTGGTTAATGGGACATCCATTCACATTAAGCTGTGACTGAAGTGCCCTCACTCCCAGTTGAGTTAAGAAAGATCAGAAAGAAACTTCATAAACAAAGGCGAGGATATGTAGAAGCTTCCATAACTTGGTTCTATCTAGTTTGTGCTCAACAGTCCATTCCCAGGTCTCCATAACCCTGTGAGTCACTGGAATAATGAAAATGAGGGTGGTGGAAACCTGTCTCTCTCCTCCAGACCCCAGATCACTGTCTGGAGAAGGGGAATAGTGAGAGAGAACATGAGCAGGGGGAGGGGCAGAGGGAGAGGGAGAAACAGACTCCCCGCAGAGCAGGGACCCTGATGTGGGGCTTGATCCCAGGACCCCAGAATCATGACCTGAGATGAAGGCATATGCTTAACCCACTGAGCCACCCAAGTGCTAATATGAAAAAAATGGGTTTTTTTATATCAACTCATTTAATTTTCACAACTTCATGAGGTAAGTTCTGTTACCATCATTATTTTTATTGTCATCATCCCCGATATACTAATGAAGAAATAAGGTGCACAGAAATTAAGTTAATTTATCCCAGGTAACACAGCCACTTGATCACAAATGACTACAGTATCGGGATTCAAACTCAGTTACTCTGGATTGTCAGTTGCATGAACTGAATTGTGTTCCCCCAAAATTTATATGTGAAAGCCCTCAATACGTCAGAATGTGATGGTATTTGAAGACAGGGCCTTTAGAGAGGCAGTTACGTTAAAATGAGGCCATTATGGTGGGCCCTAATCCCAAATGTCTGGTGTTGCCATAAAAAGAGATTGAAACACAGAGAGACACGGATGAGGGCACTTACAGAGGAAAGGCCATGTGAGGGCAAAGAGAGAAGGCAGCCATCAGCAAGCCAAGGAGAGAGGTCTCAGAAAAAAACAAACCTGTGGACACCTTGATCTTAGATTTCCAGCCTCCAGGACTGTGAGAAAATAAAACTATGTGGTTTCAGCCACTCCTCCTATGGTATTTTGTGATGGCAACCCTAGAAACCTAATATGACAATCCATGTCCTGAACGACACAACTATTTGAATCAGAGTGTGCGGCTTCTTCTCCATGTTTAGAACAGTGCCTCACACACACAGAAAGTAAATGTTATCAACTACAATGGGATACGACTGCAATATTCACCTATTCAATGAAATCGGAGTGAGGCTGTCTAGTCCCTCTGCACCTTCATGGTCCTTAGACCGATCCAGAAACAATAACAGATTCAGTCCTAATGGAAAGATCATAACTTTGAGCTCAGGAAGGTTCTAAGTAGGTCCTGGCATTGGTAGTGGATGAAGATTCCCTTCCGGCCACCCAACTGCCACACGGCCCACTGGTGTCAGCTCTAAAAAGGCAGAGATCCTTGACTTTTGTGTTCACTGGTGTAGCCCGCAGTGACCAAAAGAGCAGCTGGCACAGAGCAGGTGCTCAATAATATATTTCCTAAAAGAAGAAAAGATGACTATGATACTGGAGAAGGGCGCAGATTGCACAGAACTGAGAAGCACATGCATTCTTCACGCCATGGTAACTATTCATTGTACTTTCTGTCTGGGCCATGTGTGGGATCAAGGGACAAGCCGCAGAAACATGGCAGAGAAGGTTACCAGGTCCCCTCACTTGTTTAGGAAAGTATGTAGTAAACAAACAAGAGGATCCTGGAACACAGTGCCACCCTGAGTGGATGCTCAGCAAACTTTTGTTCACCAGTGAATGAAAAGTATTAAGCTCACCAGCTCAATTTGATTGCTAATGAAATACTCTTAGGACTTTCCTGGTAACGCAATGTGCTTTCAATCCAGATTTTAACAATGAAACGTGATTACTAGACTCCCAAAGAAATCTTTGAAGAACGTTTGTACAAATGTCCAAGGCTTTAGGATTTTGAGTCATTGTAGCTCCAGATTGTGGGGGCATCTGGATTATTTTCATAACTCCCTGCAAAAGGTTTCTGTCCTTACCTGAGAGCCTGAAACAACATGAAATTGGCAGGTGCCATCTCCCTGCTCTGGCTACCGCCCCATTACCCAGCAAATGCAGTTCTACCCACATGGCCTCAAAAAGAGAGTGGAAAATATGCACTGGATTTCTCCTACTCTATCATAAAATGAGGAGATGCCAGTTGGAAAACAGTGAGCAACTTGGGATCTACAATGAATTTAAATGGAAGTGGATGGGGCGCCTGCAGTTTGTCATGGAAGCAGCCTTGACATACAGAATTCCTGGAACTGGGCTACCTTAATTCGGTGTGACATCTCTGTGGCAATAAAGCAGCATCTTAAAAATAAAGCATACATAATGTATCTCCCATACTGGGCATGAAAAATAGTACAATGCTTAAATGCTACCAAAATGGTGTCCCTTGGGATCCATTCACATTACTGAGCAGACTTTGAGGGAAGCTTTGGCAAAGCTGCTCAAGCGAAGATCACAGAGGGGTGCTGTGATCTTGACTTTTATGTGGATGTAGTCTGCTTTTCTAATCTTAGGTAAACAGTTAAAAATACTTTGTTAAAAAATTAAATGTATCAGCACCATAGAGTATCTGGTGACCCTTGAAACTTTTGCAAGGATAGTTTGGCAGAAAACACACCAATATGTTCAGTCATGTTTGTATAATCATTTATGGTAAAACAAGAAAATCTAGTAAGCATTGGCTTGCATTTAAAAAAAAAAAAGAAAAGAAAAAAATTCTTGCAAAAGTATTCAGAATGGTATGTCATACTTAATTTAACAAAATATCACCCATGTTCAGTTGTTGAATTGAAAACAGAAATTGAGTAGAAACAGTAGTGATAAATCAGAAATAACCAGGCTAAAATTTGCCCATTTTTGCCACTATCCCATAACTATACCAAGTTATATCTTAGAGGTGATGTGGGTTAAAAGAATCAACTTAAGGAGGTTCTAGGTATCAGACAGAATGGTTACACATTTCAGTTTCATTGCTCACTATTGTCCTTGGGCAAATTTCATAATCTTTCTGAATCTCAGTATTCTCATATGTAAAGTATCAATAGTATCTTCTTTACAGAATGATAAAGTGATGCATTGGCTTATAATACCAAATGTGTTGTAGGAACTGGGTGATGTATAGCAGTAGATTCCTTACAAATTCACAGTTCAAGAAGATATCATTGTTGCAGAAATTGATTTTTTTAAAAAGTCCTTTGATGCTGTCTTTCCATTCAATTTTGCATTTCCCACGTAGATATGCACAAGAAGGAGACTCTGTTCCAGTGACAATTGCTAGATTTTGTAGCATGGTACACCACTGGTACTCCCTATCTAATTACAACCTTGCTTTTCCCTAAGGACACCATTCTCATTTTCTGGGTTATCTTTGGAGTCGCAGAACATGGTCTGATATAGAGCACCAGGTCAGTGAGTCCATGGATTTCACATGCATACTTTTTGTATTCAAAGAGAATCAGATACAATTCATCAAGTTATACAACAAAAACCTGTCCTAAGCTAACCTGAGCTAGTGGATCTCTGCTGGTAGGATCACCCACAACAGTTTTATTAATTAAAAAAACAAACAAACAAAACCTGAAGATGAGCTTTATAGCTGAGACTTCAGACTCAATCAACAGAAAGATTCACCTGAGAGGTTGGGGGCAGGTAGACCATTTAATTGTAGCATTGGATTTTCTCATTAAAAAAATTTTCTACTGCAAAGGTTTCTTAAAAAGATTTACTGAGATAAGCCAAATATCTGTATTTGATTCATAATACAGACCAGCTATGTTCTTGGTTCTGGGCTTGAATTTATTTTCACAAACATTAATCAAAATTCAGAGAACAGAAACAACACTTAGGGCAGGATTACTTATAGGATTTTCTGGCCACTCAATCTCCCATGTATTAAAAAATTTATTCTTAGACCAAGCCAGATCATCAGAGGAAATACATACCTAAAATAATCCAAGAGTTCCTCCTACAGAAAACCCACTATCAAATTACATTACAGTGTAAGACCCGCAGACCACATTGATGGTCCTCACAAGAATAAGCTCTATAAATCTCATTATTTGCATAACACAGAGGTTGCCAAAGACATTTTTCATTACCTCTATAGTGAGCTCTTTATAAGATCCTCCAGGAGAAAGAAATCTCAGCATGACTTTAAGTCTAAAAATGGTCGTACTTGTCTCCTGAGTATTGGAAGTGGAAGCAAATACAGATGTACTGTTAAGAATCAGTAGAACACCGGGAGCGTCTGTGACTCAGAGGGTTAAGCCTCTGCCTTCGGCTCAGGTCATGGTCTCAGGGTCCTGGAATCAAGCCCCACATCGGGCTCTTTGCTCAGTGGGGAGCCGGCTTACCCCCCACCTTTCTGCCTGCCTTTCTGTCTACTTGTGATCTCTATCGATCAAATAAATAAATAAAATATTTTTTTTAAAAATCAGTAGAACAAGCCAAGATGTATTTCTGCATTCATTCAAAATTATTTATTGAACATCTACTATGTGCCAGATTCTCCACTAGGATCTAGAAATAATAAACAAGACAGGAAATGTTTCTGCCTTCACAAACCTAGAGACCAGTGGAAATGAAAAGATGATTAAACAAGTAACTAAAATACAAAGAGATGATATAAAATGAACCAGAGGGGCACCTGGGTAGCTCAGTGGGTTAAGCCTCTGCCTTCAGCTCAGGTCGTGAACTTCGTGTCCTGGGATTGAGCCCTGCATCAGGCTCCCTGCTCAGTGCGGAGCCTGCTTTCCCCCCCCCCCCCCCCCCGCCGGTGTGGAGCCTGCTTCCCCCCCTCTCTGCCTGCCTCTCTGCCTACTTATCATCTTTGTCTGTCAAATAAATAAATAAAATCTTTAAAAAAATAAATGAACCAAAAATAGGTCCTGGGCAACTAGGTAAGATCTATCATCTCCTTAGGTAGACAGGGAGCCTGAAATAAATCTAAGCTTGGACCAAAAGAAGAATAAGAGAACGTTAGAGGAAAATATACCCTTCTGTGGAAATCAGGAGAGGAAAGACATGTCAAGAAAACCCTAGAAATCGGTGGATAGAGAGAGATACCAAGAACCTAAGACTGTCTATATATCTCCTACCATGACCAGCACTGATCTATTTATGCACTTTACACCAATATAATAGCCTACATGAGTAGAATTATATTGTGTAGAGTGTTCGTAACTATATTTAAATCATGTCACAGATTCCTGAGGAAATTTGCCTGATTTTATGTCTCTAAATAACTACATAGAAGGTATCAAAAAAAATAAATAAATAAACAAAACAAAAAAAAAACCAAAGAGAGATTTAGTATTGTTTGAGAAATAATCTTAGGTAACTCATCACACTGAGAGTCATATTGATACAACTTTGTTTCTTTTCATCACCGCTTAGGTCCAAAAATGAGAGAATAATACCAAGATATATTGGGATTATAAAACCAGTCCTTTAAATTGAATACAACTGCCCTCTTGATCCTGACAAATGCTGAATATTCAGGGGTGCCTGGGAGGCTCAGAGGGTTAAGCAACTAATTCTCAATTTCAGTTCAGATCATGATTTTGGGGTTATAGGATCAAGTCCTGTGTCAGGCTCCATGCTCAGCAGGGAGTCTGCTTGAGATTCTCTCTCTCCCTCTGCCTCTGCCCCACATCCCACCTCTCTATCTCATTCGCTCTAAAACAAATAAATGTGTGTGTGTGTGTGTATAAAATACATATTTTTTAAAAATCCTGGATATTAAGAGCAAAAAATATATATAAGGAATCCCAATATTGAAAAGTTTAATTCAACAATCAAGAGACCAGTGTTCTAGACCTGGTTATGTCATATAAAGACATGTGAGGCTTGGAGGCCATGTAAGTAACTCAGTGAATTTGGTACCTCATGTATATAGTGTAGTAACATAAACAGACAATATTTATTGAAGATCTACTGGGTGAAAATCACTCATTCCACTTGTTTTTCATGTATTAACTAACAATAACTTCATCAGGTAAGTACTATTGTCCTTTTATAGCTGAGGAGACTGAGGCATTCAGAGATACTGTAACACTTCTGGCTCACATGGTTGGTAAATTCAAACTCAGTCAGAACGGTTCCAAGTTCCTACCCATTATTTCATTCTCCCAACTTCCACCCAAGAGTATCCCAAGGAAGTACCATATTGGAGTATCATACCTCAGGATCTATTCACCTTCTCTACCCAGGGGCCTTTATGACATGATAGTGAATGGGTAATAAGAGTGACCCTATGCTATGACCTACTTTGCCAAGACAGACTTGGTAGATGCCTGTTATCTCCATGCACACCAGTATCTTCTTTTACTCCAGGGTGGTCTGCTTTGGATGATAAGTTATACAGTCACCTAAACCCAGTGGTTTAGAGCTTAAGTTCTGCTTAAGCAGAATCTACCTTATAGCTTAGTTGTGAGAAATATAGGCATGTATCAGCTATATGAATCAATTAGTATAATGCCTAGCAAATAGTGAGCACTCAAGAAAAATGAGTTTCAACCAATCTTTTATTAAATGTTTGGGAGGGTATTCCACATCTGCCTAATCATGGTGGACTATTTTGTGAACTTGAGACATCAAAACATAACTGTGAGACTGAAGCACCTAGACATGGACCAGGATAAGTAAGGAATGTCAAGTCTTTGTAAGTAAATCACTGGTACTTCTAGAAGTACCCATTGTAAGACTAAATTATAACCCTAAAGCCGTTGAAAATACAGATTAGTTCTTGGCCACTCCCAAGAATTTTAATCCATTCCATTCTGGATTCCATAAAATGCAAAATTTTATCATGACAAAAAAATAAGAAAATATTCTTTGAGCTTATAATTCCCTTGTGGTCCTTTCTAATCTCTTGGGCCAGTCTCGATTCATACCAGCAAATTCTGGGCTTATTCTGCTTTCAAACACAAACCGCTGACCCACACTGTATTCAAAGCCTGGAACAGCCTCAGGATTCAGAAAATATCCTTCATACAGTGTGAGCACAGCCACAGACCACCCCCTTTCCCTGACACCCAAGTGACTGGCTATATAACCCAGAACCTGCCAAAATGTCACCTGATAGAGTCTTCGAAATCAAGCTCAATAAATTTTAGTCATGGGCTCGAAGAAACCATATACCTAGTTAGTATATACTGAACAAATTACCTAGTTTCATTTCATTTTCTTTGT
Organism: Mustela nigripes; assembly: GCF_022355385.1. Classification (NCBI taxonomy): domain Eukaryota; kingdom Metazoa; phylum Chordata; class Mammalia; order Carnivora; family Mustelidae; genus Mustela; species Mustela nigripes. The sequence goes on along the minus strand of NC_081557.1, from coordinate 143,239,392 downwards.
AAAACTAAGGGAGTTAAATCAATTGTAAAAGAACCAAAGGGTCTGGTCACCAGGGTGACTCAGTTGGTCCAAGCAACTGCCTTAAGCTCAGGTCATGATCCCAGAGTCCCTAGATCTGGTCTGGCCTCAGGCTCCAATCTGCTTCTCCCTCTGACCCTCTCCCACTTTTGTGGTCTCTCTCATTTTCTCTCTCCCAAATAAATAAAATCTTAAAAAAAAAAAATTAAAGGGTCAAATCTAACATGGTCTGACTCTGGGCCTTTTAAAAAGTTTCCATCTGCTGGAGAAAGATAACCCCCTCTCCCTTTTACTTTTAAAAACTCCTAAGGAATGAAATTCTACTTACTTCCATAGTAACCTCTCTAATAATATGCCTGACTGTCAGCAAGTTCTTTGCCTCCACCCGGCTTCTTCTTCTCATCATGCAAATTGCCACTGGCTTTAATTAGATTTAATAAGCCACTGGGAAGTGCAGTGAGGGAAAAGGAGAGCAAAGATTACACAGTGTGGGCTTACCCTTGCATGTTGAATACAGCATTTCCCGGGAACGTTCATATCCTCCCAAAGTTGGGAAAACAAAGAACGCCAAACCTATGGAAAGACATGCTGCTGCTGTCCAAATGTGAGACGTGGGTGGAGAAAATCATTTCGAAAGAGAGACTGAGGGAAAAGAGGAAAATCAACCCAAATCCCCAACAGCTGCAAATCACGAAGCATGTGAAGCTGTTACCTTGGATGAACTCTGATTTCCTGCTCACAGACGGCAGGGTCCTGTTGAGCCCAAGGATCCTGTCCAGGTGGAAGGCAAACACCTCACTCATGTCCAAAGGCTGCTTGAGTAGTCCACAGGGACTGGGGCCACAGCGGGGCACAGAGCCAGCAGAGCTCCCCTCCAGCACCAGCAAGTGCGCTCCACTTTTAGAGGACACCGGCTGAAGACCTGCCACTGCACCATCCGCCAACAGGCGCATTCGGAGGATGTCTTCTTTGCTCAGCCACGAGGGGGCGCTCTCACTGTAGATCCTAATGTTGCTTTCCTGGGTCTTGGGCCGCTGAAAATCTGAGCCCCCAACTTGCACTCCCGAGCCCCGTATCAACCGCCAGGGCCGTTCCCCAACCTTGGCCAGGTTTCCTCCCTGGACGTACCCAGGCACTTCAGCATCAGCATCCTGTGGCTGAAGGGATGGTCCGACCAAAGCCTCCTGTCCCAAGGCTGGCGAGGCGACTGCGTACTTCTTCCTGCGCTTGGGTTTCACTGTGCCTCGGATATTGGCAGGCTTGCTGCGCTTGGAGCGTAGGGTAATGTACACCACATTGAGCTGCAGCGTTGTCCCATTGCCCTGGGACTCTGGAGGGGCCAAGGTACCATCCAAGGGTATCTCAGGAACGGGTGCCTCGACGGTGTCGTGGTTCTGGTGCGGCCCCTTTTCTGCTGCCCTTCCTTGCTGGAGAGAGGCACGTCCCACCTGGCTCACCAGAAAGCCCAGGTAGATGGCGCAGGCAGTGCCCAGCAGGAGGTTCCTCCGGGTCCTTGGGCGCCGGCCGCTCCAGAGTTTACGCACCCGCGGGACACACAGGGAGCAGATGAACCAGTTTATGAGTTGCCCTGGCTTGTCTGGACAGGTCATTTCTCTGCTGCATCCACATGTTGAACAGAGTTTAAAGTCTGCAGTTGGTTCTTGCTGACATGATGCATGGTTTCCTGAATTCAGCTGTCGTCTCCTCTTAGGTATATAAGTGATCTCCAGTGGGTGGGGTAGAGGTGGAAGTAAAGGGTTGGTGACAAAGTTGGGAATGTTTCTGACACTCGCGGCAGCAAACCTTTTAAACTCCTATCAGCTTCCCCAAGGAGAAGTGTGGCTTGTTTCTGGGAATGAATGGAAACAGAGTTAACTGAGTCACAATCTCAAACTAGTTCAGTTCCTCTTCAACAGTAAAGAAAAAGAGTAACCCTTTCCTTTCATAAATACCACCACCATGAATTTTTTTAAAATTATGTTTAAAAAGAGAAACAGGCCAATATAGAGTCAATATTCAGTTTAAACAAGTGAAAACAAACCACGAAAATCCAAGAATATTTTATAACTTGTAGCTAGAGTAGTTTAATTTGACTCTGAAAGAAAAACATTAAAATCTGACAAACCCTTTTTGGAATTTAGAAATGATTTCAGACAAGGGATAGACGGTGTTTAAAAACAATCTATAGGCATCCCATTTTTATTTTTTAAAGTTCTGCATTACAGATTGGGCAGAAGCACCAAGTATTAACATTCAAATTCAGAAACAGGTTCTCTTAATCTGATGGTACAACTTTTTCCTCACTGTAAGTTTCATCATCTCTACATAAAGAATGATCTCAATATAAAGCCAAATGTCCATATATCTCAGAAGAAGTTACATTTTTTCAGTCACACACACAGAAACACAAAACACAAATCCAACTGCCTTTCATTCCTTTTCTTCCCACAAAAGTCAGCTGAAAGAAAATAAAGGGATCTCTAGCTTTCTCTCTCTCTCTTTTTTTTTTACATTACTAAAAAGAAGAACTCATAAGCAACCTTACTTACACAGCTGGCCCCGTGCTTGGCTCCAGGAAGAATGTAATCCCTGACTGTAATGCAAAGAACTTTTAAAGGCTGAGGCATGTAAGTAGAACATATTTCATGGTCAAGAGTGTTCCACATTTCAAATATCTCAGCTCAGCTTTAAAAGCTCTCTTGAAAACTCCTGATTGCAAAGCAAAACGGTTACTTGTCAACTGGCTGTTAGTAGCCCAGTTTTAAGACACGCAAGTTTTTTTTTATATATATAATTTAAAAAATAAACTTTAATTTTAAGATCTGGAAAAACAAAAGCCAAAGCCGTACAGAAGCAGTGTTCATTCAAATAATTTTCCACTTATTTTTAACCCCTGGGAGCCCTCTAGTGTCCTGTTTGGAAACAGACTCAGAAATTTCAGTCTCACGGTGTTAAAAAGGATTGAAAGTGTTTGCTAAGCAGCAGCAGGATAAATACCTTATAAAAGGAGGAATGCCATAACCCTGCTGTCCATCCCGGGTAGCGGGGGAGTAGAACACCAAAGTTCCCAGCGACTACGACTCATCTTACCATCTTGACTGTTCACAGAACATTTGTCTCCCACCACTTCTGAGAAGGCCTAGAGGCTCATAAAAAGGTAGAATGGGTTAACTTAAATGAGGAAAAAAATAGACCGGTGAGATAAGAGTGCACCCAGATAGAGGAAGACATTTATAGAGTGCTCTTACACGGTGCAACAGCTCACAAAAAGAAGTCATGGATTCCCTCTGATTGGAGGTTGTCTTTAAAAACAGGTTAGTAATTGGCTTGGGGAGTTTGCATGTCCTGACACAAACGCAGGGTTGATGACCTCTGGGTCTCACTTAAGCTCATTCTTTTTGCTTCAAAGGCAGATAGAATCAGAAGGTAGGAAGGTGACAGGGATTGTGGGTCTCACTGGAAAAGAAGTTTGTGATACTGGGAGGCCAGTAAGAGATCAGCATATGGTGTAGAATCGGAAAAATACTACATTTTATAATGCAAAAAAAAAAAAAAAACAAACCAGATCAAGGGGATTGAAACATAGAGAGAAGGAAAGAATAAGCTTCCAAGTGATTAAAATACTCAAAAAGTGTAATACAGCTGTTACTTTAACACTAGAACTCTCTCCCGTCTTCTTTTTTAAAAGTTCTGCCACATGGAGAAAAGAGAGGAAAAATTCCAATATTGACAATGGTCTAGAAGTACCTGTGGATTCTGGCTAAACTTCATGAGACTGTAAGCATTTTTCCAGAAGCATTTTTCTTTGTGTTCCAAAACTCTTAAAGCTCATTTAAGTTATTTTCTAGGTAGTAACTGTTAACTTCTTGAAAGGAAACCATGAGAGAGTTGTTTTATTATAATGATATTAGGGGTGCCTGGGTGGCTCAACCAGTTAAGACTCTGCCTTCCATCCAGGTCATGATCCCAGGGTCCTTGGATCGAGTCCCACGTCAGGCTTCCTGCTCAGCGGGGAGTTGGCTTCTCTCTCTGCACCTCCCTCTGCTCATGCTCTCTCTCTCTCTCACTCACTTTCTCTCTCTCAAATACACAAGTACAATCTTTTAAAAATTATATTGCAATGATATTATTCTCACATACCAAGAAGAATAACTGGCCTGATTCCAAAAATTAAAAGTGCTTCTTAAATTAAAGGCAGAAGCCAAGTTATAACAGGCAAAAGCCTCATTGGCTATTTCTAAATCAACTTCTTTAGTAAAGAAATGTTTCGGAAATAGACGAGAGTTGTATGAGTTGGTAAATTTGCTTGACTGACCCTCACACCAACAGAAGTCTTTTTTTTTTTTTTAGAAGACCAGCACACTGCCTCCTCTTACAGCCTAAAAAATGAGTAGTAGAGGCTAAAGGGTAGGCTATTTAAAGAATGGGCTCCAGAGGGAAAAAGACTGGCTCCTAATCATCTTTGGCTTTCTAACTGTAGTCCCTTATGACAAATAGCCTTACCTCTCTAGCCTCAGTTTCCCTAAGAGAAGACTAATAATAGCACTTACCGCACAAGTTTCTTGTGATGGTTAAATGAGGTAACGGTGACAGAATGATCATTTGAAAGATTAGTCAATATTTTTTATTTCCCCAGCACCTTACTGAACTTCTCAGAGACCCTTCTCCCAGCCCAGGCAGCTTGACAGGGAATCACCACCTCATCAAAGGGCAAGCTATCATCATATAATTAGGAACATGCTCACTGAATCATTGGAATAGTCAATATATGGATATAACCAATATAGTGGACAAGAATATTCATCAGATGTTACCAGAAAAAATTCTCACTGGGGTGCCTGGGTAGCTCCGCTAGTTAAGGGTTGGACTCTTGATTTGATTTAGGCTCAGGTCAATGTCTCGGGATCTCGAGATTGAGCCCCTGTGTCTGGCTCTGCTCTCAGCGGGGAATCTGCTTAGGATTCTCTCTCCCTCTCCTTCTGCCTCTGCCCCTTCCCCATCCCCACACCCCCGACTCACTCACTTCCTGTCTCTCCCCTTCTCTAAAAAAATAAAGAAAAGAAAAAAAAACCCATTTTCCTCATTCTCCCCACTACCTATTCAAACTTGAATTGTGTCCTAGTAGCACTTTCCAACTTCCTTGCATAAAAATGCAGACGTGGTTTTTCTAGTCATACTAAGATTTTTTAAAATGTCTCCATTTATTTTAGTCACACACACACACACACACACACACAAACTGCATGAAAACTAAACAAATGTTTGATCTAAACATAGTCAAAATTTTTAAATTTCTCTTAAGTTTTAAGTATTTTCCTTTTCCAGAAATTAGCTGTCCCTCAAAAAGCATAGCAGAAGCCTACTGAAAAGGGGGAGAGGAAATCCCCCATGCACTGTTTGTTTCTTTGTTTTTACTGTCTAGACCTTCTACCTCACCTACATACCCACTTACCCCACTCTGTGTCTGTCTCTGGCTATTCCAGACTTAAAGGGTAGTGGAGATGTAAAAGTAGTAACTACAGTGGAAAGATTCTTGCCACTCCCTTATATTGTCATGAATTGGTTTATAAGCTCTCCGGGCTTAGCATAGGTATATAAAGCTGACCATCTGGTGAGCATTTTGCAGTTTCTTCAAAAATACCACTGTGACTGTCTCTCCTCAGCCTTTTGGGTTCCGGCAACTCTCTGCCCTGTTGAGGTCACATTCTCTCTTCAGGCCGTTCTCTTGGACAGCTTTTAAAATGGCCAGTGGGGTGGCTTTCTCATGTGGGCCTGTCTGCATCACCCACAAGTGGTCTGATACACAGAGTCACCATCCTTTGCCTCAGTGACATTAGGCTATCTATTTCCCTTGGCATGGTGGACCCTCATTTTGGGATGGGGAAGCAACTGCCATCTATTGCTCATGGTCCAGGTTGAAACTGAACCGAAAGGTATTTTCTACCCCCAAGCTCAAGAGAGAAGTTTAATTTCATTTTAGAAAAATAAACTGGGATGCCTGGGTGGCTCAGTGGGTTAAAGCCTCTGCCTTCGGCTCAGGTCATGATCCCAGGGTCCTGGGATCAAGCTTCGAGTCGGGCTCTCTGTTCAGCAGGGAGCCTGCTTCCCTTCCTCTCTCTCTGCCTGCCTCTCTGGCCTACTTGTACTGTCTGTCTGTCAAATAAATAAATAAAATCTTAAAAAAAAAAAAAAGAAAGAAAAAAATAAACCTAAATTCCTTGAATGCATAATGGCTCAAAAGTTTGTTGTCACAATATAACATTCACATGTAACACATATATATGTGTTCACATATAACACTGCAAATGTTTGTTGTTGGTATTAATATTGGATCAGAAAGATCATATCCTCATACATAAAGTACTTTCTCTTCATTAAAAAAAAAAAAAATCCATGAGGAAAACAAAGCAGAAAGGTAGACAGCAAGACAATGATATGGCTCATTAAAATTACCAGGGAAACTTTTTGTACCTTTATGGAGGCAAGAGAGGGTAACAAGAAGCAATGGGAGCAGGGTCCAGAGCCTCTGGTGGTGTTCGAGTTCTCCACCTATATGGTATTTAGGAAAAGATGTTTATTTTGAGACATTTTGTTGGCTATACACTTACAATTTATGAAACAGGTGGTAGGTAAATAAATATTCTTCTTATATACTTTATATCTTGCTTATGTTCTACGTCTATATAGAAAAGGGGTAGAAGTAATAATTTTTTTAGATCTCATATAATTTTTTTTAATTTAATTTTATTTTTTCAGTGTTCCAGGATTCATTGTTTATGCACCACACCCAGAAGTAATAATTTTTTACATATTTTTATTTACAATGAAGAGTTCATGATATCTTCAACATTTAAAATTAAAGAAGCTAAAGCAAAATAAAATCATTGAAATTTTTAAAAATATATAGATACCTAGGCCCCATCCACCTCCACAGAGATTTTAATTTAATTGATCTGAGGTAGAACCCAGCAATCCAAACTTGGAAAGACTTCCAGTGTGTGGGGTTATAATTCACTTTTCTAAAAGCTAAATGGTTAGTTTCAGAAGGAAATTATCACCTTCTTGCCATCAGGTGATAAGTCTAAGGTTTCACTGGCAGTAAAATTATCTTTAAATCCTCCAAGGCTTCCAGTTGTAAGCACTGAGTGCGGTCAAGACTGCTTCTCCTTCAGACTAGGAGAACTCCAGGATAAGATTGGACAGTGCATAGGGCTCCAGATCTGTCATTCACATTACTCACATTTCTCATTTCTCCACTCCTGTCAGGTGTACCTTTGGTGCCTACTGTGGGCTCAAGCTCAGCCACCTTCTCAGAGCCATTCAGAAAATGAAGAGGAAAAATATCTAAGGGCTCCAGTCACAGAGAAACTAAGTATCACGCTTTTCCTTGCTTTTGTGGACTCATGTTTGTTACATAGATTACAGACCTACAGAGGAACACCTTATTCCTAGCTCTGTGCTGACCAGACCTTTTCGCAGGGTCCCTAATCCTTGCTCACAGCCTTCCCCACTCTCTAGGACCTATAGCTGTTCTAGAACTATAATCCTGGCTTGAGCCTAGGTTCTTAGGTAACACCTCTGTCTTGCTTGTGATATAAAATTTGCAATATTTTTGCTATCCATTCTAACACCAGGCCTGGGCAGTCCCAACCTGGCCTGTCCAGACACTGAAGAATTCTCAGTCTTACAATCTGTGAAATGTTGTCATAAAGGTGTTTGACTGGGGTGCCTGGGCGACTCAATCTGTTGAGCATCTAGCTCTTGATTTCAGCTCAGGTCATGATCTCAGGGTCATGAAATCGAGCCTCACATCGGGCTCTGCACTGAGGGTGGAGTCTGCTTGAGATTCTCCCTCTCCTTCTGCCTCTGCCCCACCCCGTGCTTGCAGGCTCTCTCTCTCAAGATAAATAAAATCTTAAAAAAAAAAAAAAAAAAAAAAAGATGTTTGATTGGTACCAAGAATTTTGTAGTTCCTTAAATAGTGCTCTATATTATATAGGTCTTCAGAACTGTATGCAAAAGAAATCACAGTGTTCTGCTGTATTAAAAAAAAGTGTGCCCCTTCATCGGACACCTGATTATTTGGTCACTCCAAAGGACATCTTCCCGGTTGACCTACACCACTACATCTACTTACCATACGTAGGAGAAGCACTTTGAAAAAGAACTAGCTGTCTTCTCAGAGCTAGCCTTTCAAATCTGTGAAGTGACGCTGCATGCCATCTCTTGATCTCTCCTGTGTGACTAGACGGGCACCAAATAAGCATAGCTCCATGGGACGCAGTGCTTGATATTTTATTGCTTTGGGTGTTCTCCCCTGTATCCCTGTTATACCTGGAAAAGAGAAACACAAGCCTCCGTGCCAGTGTGGAAATCTGCAATCACCCATTTAGCTTCTCTTCCCTGGGAGTGTTTGTTGCACTTATATAAAGTTTTGTTTGGGCCAGGATGTTTCTGCCACAGGACGAGAAACAGTGCAACGTTTGTATGAAATGAGCGTAATACAGGAAACAAATAAAATGTCTGATAGCCGATTTGACATATGTCTGACATATGTTTGAAATAGTGTATTTATATTATTATATTGTTATATTGTTGTTCTTTCATTTCTGGATAATTGGATCATTTCTGCATGTTTTAATAACCAGCATTTTTCCATAGTTCTGAAACCCAAGAATGCATAGATTCTTCATGGAATAAGAGAAGACAGGTAAATCAGAGGCCCCTGAGTTCCCTCTAAAATCCCCTTAGACAATCTAAACAATGGAGCTCCTCTTCTGCAGCAGTGAGTGCTGAAAGCCCCCACGCTCTGCCTCCCACCTCCACTCCCAGGCCACACACACAGAAACGAGGCCAGATGCAGCGGCCCTCAATCGTTCTTGGCTTAGGATCGGAAACCAAAGCAGCAGTGGTTTGGGACTTCTATAAAGCGTAAAGATTGGGTAAAGCTGTCTTAATCCTTAGGCTCCTTGCAGAAAATTACGCAGGGCTACAAATGATTTCTTTTCTCTTCACCTAAGGCATCATTTGCCTGAAAGAAATGAGTTGCAGAGTCAAGAGGAAGGAAGTCTCCCTGGCTAGACTAAATTTGGCCTATTAGAAATGCAATGGGGTTATAAACAAACACCTTCAAAGAGGAAGAGAAGGGAGGGAGAAATTTGGGGTCCTATTTTCATCTGCACTAGTAGTTTTGAGACTCAGCTGTGTCTCCACTGGGATTCAGGCACGTGTGGCGTATCTGAGAAGATGTTGGACTGTGAAAACTGCACATGCATTTTTCATGAACTTTTGAGACTAGCTGGATTCAAAAAGAAAGTGTTGTCACATTCCTTGCCCATCCACCTATTGTCACCTTCCCAGATCTAGAGATTCAAGCCCTGGGAAATAACTACAGGCAAACACAAATGGAGATATTTTTCACATCTTGTTCTGGAAGATATCAAGGCATCAGCAGGCTGCTTTTGTTTCCAAGCAAGGAAATGTGATGTGGAGTCTGGGAGCATGCCATTGTCCCCACCCTTCCAATTTCAGCACATGGACCTCAGGCTTCCCATGGAAGGCGGCAGCAGGCTCAGTGGTGCGGCAGCCTTAAGTAGCTGCACAGACAGGAAACATAGAGGAGGAGCTGGAATATGGTAACCAGAACTGACTGGGTGATAAGCACTTAAGTGAGAAGCCCTGGCATCCTGTGACACAGCTGCATACTTGTCTGAGAGGTGCTGGAGATCGTATTTTATGCAGGAGAGGGTAAGAGTCAGTGCAATTTGAGTCACTCCCACTAAAGAGTGCTTGGGACCCACATGCTTCTGAGACTCAGGGAAAGGCACAGCCACTTAACATTTATTAAAGACCCACTAAATGCCAGTAAAGTCCCAATGAATATTGAATGAATGAATGAATTAGTGAGTGAATGGATGAAATAGTGAATGAATGAATGAAACTATTAAGATAATAAAACACAGTCTCTAGACCACACAGTTTCTCAAAGTGTGGCCCCAGACCATCAGCATCAACTTCCCCTGGGAATTTATTAGAAATGCAAATACTTAAACCCCACCCCAAACCTATTGGCCTCGAGACTCTGGAGGAGAGGCTCTGCAATGTGTATTGTGACAACCCCTCCAGGTAATCCAAGGTGTTCTGAAGTTTGAGAACCATCGCTCTGGTCGAGGAACCCCAAAAAGAATGGGGCAGGCCAGGAAGAAGACAGGAAAATGCCAAAAGAAAAATGATAGAATAAAGCAAAAAGTTGTAAGAAGATTGGAAACAGCATTTGTAATTTATGTGAAGTTATTCTCTACCTTTTCCTTCTTTACGAGAGTTCATTTCCTCCTTGATACCTCATCCGTTGGTTGAGAAAAGACAGAATACACTAATACCCCATGTTCTGCCAGCCAGGCACCCCACCTACCCAGCCCCATTGATTCTAGCCTCTTTCTCAAAGCAGGGTTATAGCATGTAGATACTGGGAAAAGAAGGAGTCTGGGAGACAACAATCACAAACCATAGAATGGAAACCAGGAACACTCCTGGGTATAGAGGAACTTTCTATGGAAAATTACAGGAGGAAATGAAATCCTCTACAAGCCATCACCAGCTCTGGACCCATAAAGAAACCTTTGATAGAAAAATCACACTGTTTTCCAAAACGCAGTCATAGGGTTCCCAGGGCCACATAATATGTAGCATAGACAGCAATTATAAGCCAAAAAGCTTTGGTAAGGAGCCTGGAATGGGTTCTGAATTGTGAAAAGTGAGCAAATATAAAACAGTATCACACATAGAAGAAAATTAGATATTTGCATAAGAATTAACAAGTTGCTTCCTTATATATAACACACCTCAACCATTTTTTCCCAGGAAGTAACCAAGGCTTCGGTTAATAATGCACATTATTTTGCAGCTCTTTGTGTTGGGTAATAAAGTAAACTATTGAGTAGTCACCAGCTTGGAAACAACACTCTTTCTTTTTTCTTTCTTTTAAATCTTTGTACTAGTTTTTCATAGTATAGAAATAGCCAAAAATACAGTTTATGACAATAAATCTACATTTAATTCTATTGATTTAAGGAATTTGTAAACAAATATTCTTAGCTGGGTGCTTTTGGCAAGTGTTATGAACTGAATGTTTGTCAAAATTAGTATGTTGGAATTCTAATTACCAACCTGAGGTAAATGTGAGGTAAATGGAGACAGGGCCTCCGGAAAGTAACCAGGTCATGAAGGTAGAGCCCTCATGATGGAAACTGCCCCGGTAAGAAGAGACGAAAGAGAGCTTGCTTCCTCTCTCTGGTCTCTGCCTTGTGAGGACACAGCAAGAAGGTAACCATCTGGGAACCAGAAGGAGGATCCTCACCAGAAGCCAACCATATTAGCACTTTGATCTCAGACTTCCCAACCTTCAGAACTGTGAGAAATAAATTTCTGTTCTTTAACCCATCCAGTCCAGGGTAATTTGTTATTGCAGTCCAAACTAAAACACCAAAATATTTTATTTTGCTCAGTTTCACCTTATGAAAAATTATATCCAGCTCATAGGGTTATTCTAAAATCTGTTATACATAAAGCACTTAACACAGTGCTTGTACACAGAAAGAAGTAATGGCTCATTCACTTGCTCTTTTCTTCTTGCAAGATGATGCCAATGACTAAGATCTCTCTAAAGAGATCCCAAGAAAACGCTGATGGATAAAACATTGATCAATACATAATTTCAGGTTTAAAAAATAGTTGTCATCTTACCAAGTTACCAATGCAACATATTATCCAGAATTTGCTTATTATCTCCTTCTATTCTTGACAAAGTACTTAAAATTAATCAGGAGCATATTTGGCATGCTACCTTGGATTAAAATCTTTGGTCATTTTTGCCATTGGTATTGAGAATGAGTTTATGGTAACCATGGTGAGGCTCTAGTAAGGTGGGTCCTTGACAATGTAATTGAAATCATGGGACATTTGTCATACAAGGTATTTAGTGTAGATCATACTTTGAAGATTTGACCTCAGGCAATTTGACACTTTCAGCCTGGTTAGGCGTACCCCCTCTAGGTCTCTAACAGTATTCCCAGAACAATAATAACTTATGATAATAGTAGTACAATAGTTTAATAACAGCACTTCATAGAGTTGGTATGAGGATTAGATGAATCCATAAATAAAAGCCATTATCATGCAACAATAAAATGTTAACTTTTCCATTACTGGGACATGTGATAGGGAAAATAGACCTTAGAAATATTCACCTTTTATGGACAAAGAGACATTCAGAGTTCATTGTGCCCATTTACGTACTGATCTGGGAAGAGGTCATTCAATTATTGGCTCACTTTATCTCGCCAGTTCTTCTGCCAGGTATCTCCCTATTATGGAGAAACTTCTAATTTTCAGAGACTGAGTCTAATTATCTTTAGACTTCTATTCTTTTGGGGGCTTTTTATTTAAAACCTTTTGGTGCAACTACTATGTGACAAGCATTATCAAGTCACTTTGGGTATAGCACCAAAAAAGATACTCAGTGGGCTAGCAGTCAAGGAATATACAGGATCCAACCTTCCAGACTGGATTGTCTTCTAAAACTTCTTGCCCACTTACCACCCTTAGAACCTGCCCACACCCAACAGACACAGCGTCTACCTTCAGATTTCAAGTCTCCCCATTGTCTTGTAGAGCATGCCTACACACAGCATCAAATATGACAATTCTAATCTGACCAAATCTGTCATCTGCCAAGTAATGGTACTAGACTGGGTTGATGCGTTTTATAAATTATTCATTTTCATTTAATGAATAATTCACCCACCATCCATCATAAATTTCAAACTGAACCAAAGCTTATTTTCACTTATTCCCTTATTGGATCCTGGGGAAAAAAATGCATTTTTTCCTTTCCTTAAGTAAGAAAAGAATCCTTTAAAATTAGTTGAATTACAGTTAACAAGTAGGTAACTTTCCCTCTCAAATACATATTTTTAAATAAATAAGTTTAATAAGATGGGTTTAGAATTTCTGCAGCTAAAGCTTTTAAATGTCCAAGAAGTTGCTGAATCTAAGTATATCACAAAACGTTTGTATTGCTTCCTTAAGTTTTCCATGGAGAACATAATTCAAGATCAAAATATATAACTTCGGCCTCAACAGTATGTCAGGCTAGATACTCTCAAAGGCCTTCTTCCTTTAAACCTAAACCCAGGATAAATAAGGAAAAAAAAATACATAACCCACTGTTTACAAGTTTTCTAAAAAGAAAGGACTCTCCAATTTATAGCTTTCACAAATTGTTATCACTTTGTATGAAGTGAATATAAGCATGCAAAGAAGAAGAAAAAAAGAAAACAGAAATTTTTAAATTATCAGAATCTAAATACAAATTTAGTGTATATACAAAATGTTTAAAGGAAGACAAAGTGAGTATGCAACAAAAAAAAAATTAAATGAGACATATTAAAGAGAAATTTTAAAAAATAACACTCAGAGAGGATAAAACAGACTGTTGAAATTAAAATTTAATGGATAGAGGCACCCGGGTGGTTCAGTCAGTTAAACATCCGCCTTCAGCTCAGGTCATGATCCTGGGGTCCTGGGATGGAGCTCCACAATGGGATCCTTGCTCAACGGTGAGTGGATTGCCCCCTCTGCCTGCTTCTCCCCCCTGCTTGTGCTCTCTCTTTCTGACAAATAAATAAAATTTTTAAAAATTATTGGATAAAATTTTTAGAACTTCATAAGGAATCCCCAAAACTGCATTCAAAAAATGCCCTCAATTGGATGGTCAGCTTCTGAGTTGTGAATGTGCAAGGCAATCCTGGGGAACTGTAGTAAACGGCAGACTGGAAGCTCAAGAACAGAGGTGGATTTCAGCAACCAGACAGCACAGGGGTGTTAAAAGATTGCTATTAAAGATAGAGGAGACTGGGCGCCTGGGTGGCTCAGTGGGTTGAGCCGCTGCCTTCGGCTCAGGTCATGATCTCAGGGTCCTGGGATCGAGTCCCGCATCGGGCTCTCTGCTCAGCAGGAAGCCTGCTTCCCCCTCTCTCTCTCTGCCTGCCTCTCCATCTACTTGTAATTTCTCTCTGTCAAATAAATAAATAAAATCTTTAAAAAAAAAAAAAAAAAAGATAGAGGAGACTTCAGGCCTGAGACCTACCCCTGTGAGAAAATGCAGAACACGAAAAGGCATAACAAAGCTGAAAAACAAGTTTTGACTGAATCAAGGTCATTCACTACAACGCTTTGACTAAAAATCTTAACACTTGTTGGAAGAATGTCATCTAAGGCCTCTACAGTTTATCATCCATAATCTGAAAAGCAACTGAAAATTATAAGCATACTAAAAACAAAAGCAAATGACCAAAGAGAAAAGGCAAGAAATAAAGAGATATAGGTGCCATCTATATGGCCACCACAAAAGCAGGTGTGTTGCTGCCCTAGCCACCTGCAGAAGGCCAGTCCAATGCTATTTGGCCACATTCAGCATCTGGGAGGGCACCTCACTACACACTGGACTTCCCTTAGCCCAGGCTACTTCTTGGCCAGTCTTCTTCCCATGTGCCTGTGCAAGTCAGGGCCCTCCTGCACCAAAACGGCCCCAATGGTAGGCTGCCAGTGGTCATCAAACCCCAAAAGCAACGGAAAATTCTTGTCAGAAGAAATTTGGCCAGCATAAATAAGTTCTGTAAAATAAGACTTGAAAACCTTGTCCTATACAATAAGACTTATATAAATTTTGTTTGGACCATACATTAGAAGGCAGGGGGAAAATGGCTGTCCATCACATTTTTAATTGCTGAGAGGTGCTCCAGCTTTAACCAGGAGATGACCTATATTTACAGGATTCAGACTTTTTAGAATTACTTGTTCACTGACCTATATTTACAGGATTCAGACTTTTTAGAATTACTTGTTCACTGTAAAAAGAGACTAAAGAAATTATGAGGTAAGGCAAGAAATCTCACCACGTATAGGAATCTTTATAGTATTCACATGACTATAATGCTATAATGTGCTATAGTTTTTATGGTATCCACATGACTGTTCAAAGTATAAACACATTTATCCTGAGATCTATGTAGTAAGTAAGAGCCTTTTATTTGTAAGCTGACGTATATGAAATAGTCCTAATGAATAATGAGAGTTACTAGATGTGCTTGAAATGGGAACTTGGTTCCTCTGAAAGTTATAGCAATCTTTCTTATTTCAACTGTAATATGGGGCTCACTTGCTTCTTTTGTTTTTTAAACAATAAAATATGCCATATTATGAAGGATTATAATCTTGTTGCTGAAACAAGAAAAAATTTTCAAAACAATTCCCGCTTCTGTATAAAATAAGATGTTCTGCTGCTATTGTTCTTTCTACCCGTCCAGCATATTAGTGGTTCCCTGATGTGCTGTGGGCAAATCCATGAACTAGCAGAATTTCTGCTGGAATTAATTTAGGAGGGTCTGATTTGATGCTAAACAAACATCAAGTGACAATGTCATTTTTTTTTTTTTTTGTCATGGCTTTAGCTTGATAAGTAAGGTATATTTCTGTTTAAAACCACATGCCATTAGTTTTTAATTTGCTTCCAGAATTGGAAATCTTTTTCAGTCAATATTTTAAGGAAATAGGAAACTGTGATTATTTTTACTCTGGAGTGCTAGTTAATGAATACAAATAGGTTAGAGAGATTTAGAGATATTCATCATTTAATAGTATTTAATGTTTATTTCAGTATATTTAAAATGGATAACATTTTAGGAAGAGGAATAATGTTTTGATTTAATGTGGGAAATGAAAGGGGTCCCAAGAGTGGCTGACTCCTGATTTTGGTTCAGGTCTTGATCTCAGGGTCATGGGATAGAGCTCTGCATCAGGCCCCATGCTCAGCCAGAGTCGGCTTAAGATTCCCTCTCCCTCAGCCCCACCTCTCTCCCTAAAATGAATAAATAAATTCTCTTTAAAAGTGTGGGAAACAATGGTTAGGAACCAAATTCTATATCAAGACCTGTGACTATATTACTTATGCAGCAGATTTCATTTTTCATGACATGTCTTATTTTCCTAAGCTATAAAACAGAGATAATGATTTTTAAAAGAGCGAGAGAGAGAAATAAAGAATCCACAAGTGACTCAGTCTTTAAAATATTAGGTAGGATTGGTAAGTTAAAAAAGCAAAAAATGAGGAGTGAGAAAATTTCGACAGGAAATTGGGACCTATAAAAAGAAATCAAATGGACATTCTTAATCTGAAATTTATATATATATTATATATACATATATCATACATATATACACATATATATACATATATGCATATATCATGTATAATTATGATAAATATATATGATATATATATATCCAATAAAAATTTATTTGGTCCTAAATAAAATAAATGCAAGGTTTCTAAAATCAGAAAGAGGTCCCTAAGAAATATAAAAAAACTAAGTGTCAGAGAGGAAAACGGGAAAAAATAAAAACAGTGTTTAAGAGATACATTGGACAAACTTCAAAGATTTAATGTATAGCTAGATGTCCAGAAGAAAAGAGAAAAACAATGTGGCAGAAACAATACTGGACGAGATAATGACAGAGAACTTTCAAACTGGCAAAAGACATCAATTCAAAGCTCCAAAAAAAATGCACTGAGATCAAGAAAAGATATGTCAAAGAAAACTCAATAAACACCTCAGAGTTGACTTACCAAAAATGAGACCAGATGGCGCTGAGAATTTGTAAACGGAAAGGGGGGGTCAACGACCGATGGACAGAAGCACAAAGAGCTAAAAGGATGGGAAATCTAGAAAGGAGGATATGAGACACAGTAGACATAGGGATGAGACAAGATTTAAAACAAGAATAACCTGAGGTGTAAAAGAAAGGAGATAGAATCTGACTAAAGCAGTATTTGAAAATAAAATGGCTATGATTTTTCATATTTAAGAAACGCTACAAACTTCAGGAAGGATTATTACAGACAAACATTTTATATAAAGGAATCACTATAAAGTTTGAACAGTTGAAGCATAGTTGTACTTTACAGTGGAATCTTAAAACTGGGAGAGGTCTGAGAGATAAACTGTTATAACACATGGATTTGAGGAAGCAGATCAACAACTGCACAAGCAAATGACCTAAGGAACGGCACAGATAAGGCACAGCCAGAATCAGAATTCTTGAATTTAGATTAGGTGATGTTTTCACTATACAAGACTTTCTCTTTTATTTAACTTTATATGTCAGCAGAATTATCCAAAGATATTGATCCTCCTATCATTTTAAAATTATACTTTGTTAACTAAACTATTTTTAAATCTTTCTTGCTGACTTCCATATTGCCAAACAGATTGTAATGTAAAAAAGTAATTCGAAGTCCATCACTCCCTCAGGCTGCTTTGTGTTAAAGGTAGAATGGGGACAGAAATTCAGAAGATTGAACTTCCAATCACAGAGCATTTTTCACATCCAGCTTGTTGATGTTGCTGGTTTTTAATATCAGTGGTGCACTGTGTCTTTTTTTTTTTTAACATAAATGTATTATTTGTTTCAGGGGTACAGGTCTGTGATTCATCAGTCTTACACAATTCGCAGAGCTCACCATAGCCTATACCTTCTCCTATGTCTATCTTCCAGCCACCCTATCCCTCCCACCCCCTACCTTCAAGCAACCCTCGGTTTGTTTCCTGAGATTAAGAGTCTCTTGTGTTTTGTCTCCCTCCCCGGTCCCATCTTGCTTCATTTTTCCCTCCATTGCCCCATGATCCCCCACCCTGACTCTCAAATTCCTCATATTAAGTGAGATCATATGATAATTATCTTTCTCAGATTGACTTTTACTCTTAGCATAATACCCTCTAGTTTCATCCACGTCATTGTAAATGGCAAGATTTCATTTTTGATAGCTGCATAATATTTCTGTGTGTGTGTGTGTGTGTGTGTGGTGTATGTGTGTGTGCACATGCGCACGTGTGTGTGTGAGAGAGAGAGAGACATATATATCTCACATCTTTTTTATCCATTCAACTCTTAATGGACTTCTAGGCTCTTTCCACAGCCCAGAGACACTGCCAGATTTTAAAGGGTGATCTTTAAGTTAGAGCAGTCAGATCATTAATGCGCAGCTGGGACTGCTACTCTGACCCCAAGCCTAAAGGGGCAAGTGTAAGTGACGGGCACTTGAGCTGAAGCTTCTTTAGGTTCATGGTTTAGAAGAGACCCATTTCACCAGTAGTTAGCAATCTTAGAAAGTTAGATAATCAGGCACTATGCTGACAGAAAAGTTGAATTGTCTACCGCACAATACAGAAAAATTGATTTTTTTTGCACTCTTTTCTCCACGATTAAAGATTACCTCCTCTTCCTCCCTTGATATATTCTTCCTCTGTAAATTCAGTAATTCCCTCTACTTATTTCCATTATTTTCACTAATACCACTGGTATTGTCATTTGAAATTAGTTGGTTGCTCTTCTTGGTTTCAGGCAACAGAAAACCCAGAAACCCTACTGAAGTTTCCACAAAAAGAAATGTTATTGACTAGTTTCACTCAAACATCCAGAGGTAAAGTAGGCTTCCATGCAGTTCGTTCAGGTCTGGCTAAGTTTCTCTGTAGTCCTTTTGGCTACATCCTTGGCTGACTTTCCTCCTTATCACAGGGTGGCTTCATGAAGCAATGGACTCTGCCTGATCCCTCTTTCACATCTAGGTAAAAAAGAGCAAGCATCTCACAGCCATCAAACAAGATCTCTCAGGTCTGTACAGAAAACAATCACTATAGATAAAAGAATGTCATATAGGTTTACACCTTGGTTACATGCTTATTATTGAAATGATAACCATTGTAAATGATACTGAATTGCCTCTAGAGCTGGGTGTGATATTCATCCCACACAAATCCTTAATCTCCTCGCTGCTACACAATGGGAAACAAAATGGCATTAGATAGACATGCAAAACATCCATTATAACTGTGGTGGATTTTGTTTTTTCTATTGTCTCTGTAAAACCATGACAACCTGGAAGATAGAGACAGTACTGAAATATCTCTGTATCTTCAGGTCCTACTTCAGAGCTGGCATATATAATCAGTATTCAATAGTCACCTGAATGAATGAACAACTAAAATAACTAATAACTAATTCTTCTCAGAAATGTATTTGTCATCAACCATCTCAGAATTCTTATAACGTATTGCAGTTGTAATAATATTTGCACAACACCATATTGTTCAATCCCACCCTGCATGGTTATAATTTTTACCTATTGCTTTCTGGGTGTTTCACTTTGTTTCAACACATTACCGATTATTTTTAGAGCTGCTATTAACACAGACTTCAATTCCTGTCCTGTTTTCCCCTTGAGCAGTGAAGCAGTTGCCATGGAAACGGAATCCAATACCTCTCTCTAGAGCCTCACATCAATGCAATTTGATGTGGGGGACTAACATACTACCTCCTACCTGTATTTTATAAGTCTGGAGATATAATACCTCAAAAGATGTAAGTCATTACTGGGGTAAGGCATACTCAATAAAGTATGGGCTTGACAGCTTGTCCAAGAGATGTATCAGAGCTCTCATCTGGAAATAATCCCCTAATCAGAGCTGGAAAAAGGTTTTCATACTTGAATTGACTAAAAATTCCAAGTCACAAGGTAAATTTTATTTCAAGATAGGAGGAAGGATCATTTTCATTGGCACCACTCATTCAGCACAAGGTCACAGACACATAACCTTTGTCAGAGAACCAAGTGTGGTGATTACGTGGGATGCTTCTTTCCCATCTCCACCCTACACAAAAAGTGAGGTTTGGAATCAAATCCAGGTAGACTGATAGAGGAAGAGAAGTGTAATTTCCCAAGTATATCTTGCTGAGGCAACTCCCATCAGCCAAGATCTTTTCTCTGAACAATTTATAGATCTAAGCTTTAGCTTTAGTACTCTCGGCACCTGGGAGAAGGATACATTGGCTATGGTGGAAGCTAGGTGGGGAACCAACAACATTGACTGTATATGAGCAGAAATGGTTAATTACCAGGTCCTAAGCTCTCGGCTGGAACTGATCTTCATAGTGTAAAATGAAGCTTTGACCTGTCAGCACTACAGGATCTTTTATTTGGTGGACATATTTGTTATGATGGAATTTTCCATCCTTCCATGAGATACATGTTTACATAGTCTATCTCTACGGGTATATATCTGTGGGTAACCTGGCTTAACTCAAGGACATGGAACAGAAGAAGCCAAAATGGGGAAGATGCAGGTGATGACAAGGCTGTGAGAGAAAGATTAAAATATTAGATGCAATGATATCGACAGTATCTAAAGTGCAGTGACCTAAGCAAAGTGGGTTGTGAATAGACAAGGCACAGCCTACTAATCCTAAGGGGCATTGAATCTTTTAGAAATGAAGAGATAACAATGAGGACATGGATGAGAAACAAAACAAAAAAATACACATACCAACTGGAATGGGGTATATAGACTGAAATCAGCACCAGAAAAGAAGAGCCAGGGAGTGAGTTTGGACTGTAAGACAATAGTCAGGATACCCACGATTCTGTTGTAGGATTCCAATAGATTCCTTTATGCCATATTTTTAAGTTGGAGAAGCAAAAGATTTGTTTTTAGAATTTGTTTTGTTTTTAACTGTCTGCTTCTTTGGTTTACAGTCCTGGCCCTACCAAAATGATTTTTTTTTTTAAAGACTTCATTTATTTATTTGATAGACAGGGATCACAAGTAGGCAGAGAAGTAGGTAGAGAGAGAGGAGAAAGCAGGGTCCCTGCTGAGCAGAGAGCCCAACGTGGGGCTCAATCCCAGGACCCTGGGATCATGACCCAAGCCGAAGGCAGAGGCTTTAACCCACTGAGCCACCCAAGCGCCCCCCAAAATGATTTTTTAAAGATGACACTCAGTGTTGTCTGTTCTTGG
Source organism: Mustela nigripes (assembly GCF_022355385.1). NCBI lineage: Eukaryota > Metazoa > Chordata > Mammalia > Carnivora > Mustelidae > Mustela > Mustela nigripes. The sequence goes on along the minus strand of NC_081557.1, from coordinate 143,218,465 downwards.
TTTGTGCCTTCCCTGTCTCTTTCAAAAGGGAAGTCTAACCATGAGCTAGATCAAGCCTCATTCTCCCACTGCCCTGTTCACCACAGTTTTGTTCTTTACTGTGTAAACACTTGCCCTTATCCCAGCCCCCTCCCAGCTGCTCCCAAGAAACATTCAGTTCCCATCATTTTTCTGGAAAGAAGGAGGTCAATATTATTAGTGGAGTGTTTTCTACATAGCACCAGGTTTGGAAATATTTTTTGTCAAGACATGCATAGGCTTTCTCACACTGAATACGTCTACTACAAAGCCAGCCCACACTTGGCCCGTTTCTATCTAGGACTCAGGGGCATTAAGGTTTGCAAGGTTCTCTGCAGGGTATTAGTTGGGGTTGTTTTCTTGGCTCCTTCATACTAGGCCCATTTCCAGGTGGCTGGGTACAGATCTTGTTCTTACTTGATTTGCTTTGGACAGAATTGTTGACCTGCTCCTTCTCTACTCCTTTCTTTTTTGCCCTATACTACTTAAACCCAACCCCCCACACATGCCACCACTTCATTCACTATGTCCATTCTTGCCTTCTCACCCATTCTTATTCTCACAATCCTACTCTACTCCCTTTTCTTAGTCCATTATATAATGGCTGGGGGGGGGGGGGCTAGACTGGATTAAGTGAGGAAATGTAGTAGAAGGAGATGTCAGAGGACAACTCAAGATCTTATGGGCCATTATAAAGACTTTGGCTTTTACTCCTAAGGAAATGGGAAGCTACTGAAAATTTTTCAGATAAAGAGTAGACATGATCTAAAAATGATGGAAAAGAATCACTCTGGTTGTTATTTTAGGAACAGTCTGAGGGATTGTGGGGCCACAAGAGTGAAATGATGGAGTCTCCATCCAAGGTAGTAATGATGTAGAAAAGATGTCAGGGTTCTAAGCTGATGGCAAAGAAAGAATTCTTGATATGTCTTTGGTGTAAAAAGCTGGTTTTATCAAAGCATGGTAATAGGACCTGTGGGCAGAAAGAGCTGCAATCAGGTCATGAGGAGTGGCCCATCATATACTTTCAAGTTGGGAGGGGGTTAGGGATAGCATAAGCCTCCCAGGTTGATTAAAAACATGGTTTCCAGGATCCTGAGGGAGCTATCTATTGTTAGGAAAGGTGATTTATTACTGTTTAGTAAACACTTAGTCATGAGACTCTTCAGATGTATATCAGTGGGCCATATGCTTGAAGGTTGATTGCCAACATGCATCTTGAGGGGTAGAGATAAAGTAAGTTTCCAAAGGAATTTTTATATGTTGAACTAGACTTACAGGATCCTTGGGGTTGGGCTAAGATTTCCTCTTGCCCTTAGCAAAGTAGTAATGTCAAGGCAGCTGAGTTGCTAGAGGAATGTCACTCTGCCCATTTCAAGGACTTGTCAATGGGTGGTAAATAGTAAGGAAATTGAATTTTTCTTTTGTCTTTGTTTCCCACACCAGTCACAATAGAGGTGATAGGATGAGGTCAGATCCAAATATATGTAGTCAAGCTGAAAGAATTTCCTGACAGTTTGAATATAGGGTATGAGAGAAAGAATGGAAGGAAGGCTGATTCTATAGGTTTTGAACTGAACAAATATTTAAACACTTACATACTATTTCAGGAAATCATGATTGTGTCAGGCATTATCCTAAGCCTTTTGCCAATCACAATTCACTTAATCCTCATAACCCTTTGAGACAGATGTTATTAGAATCCTCATTTTATAGATAAGGAAGTTGCTATGCAGATTGCTTACATAACTTGTGCAAGGTCCTTGTGAATGTTGTTGCTATTAACTCAGATGGATCAGTGTAGGAGTGGGATGAATTTGGAACAGCATTAGAAGCTTATCTTTCTACTTTTTAAGGTCTAGAGATCACTAACCATCCAGACTCAGCCCACATTTGCCTTTAGCTGCTATTAGTTCATGGTATATGCATTTTTTACCTACAAGGGTTAAACCAGCTACTCTAGGTTGGCACCAGGACTCCCACAGCTTCAGCTTCCACTGGAAATAGTGGCATGCTGGTAACATTTACCAGTCCTTCGGTGGGGAAGAGAGTAGCATTTTCTGAGCATTTGTTGATTTCTGTGATGCAAATATCCTCACCATAGCCCATTTCAAACAACATAGTTTTGTTGAATATGAAGTTTAGAAGAGATGTACACAGTTTGCCCTCAGCTATAGCACACCACTAATTGGAACCTTTATAATGATTTTTAAATGCTAGTGAATATCTAGCAATGGTAATTCAGGGCTCTCAAATTAGGAGAATTTATGATTGGAGACATAACCAAACTAGCTGGGAAAAATAATTTACATTTTTTTAATATAATTTTTTATTTTTTATAAACATATATTTTTATCCCCAGGGGTACAGGTCTGTGAATCACCAGGTTTACACACTTCACAGCACTCACCAAAACACATACCCTCCCTAATGTCCATAATACCACCCCCTTTTCCCAAACCCCCTCCCCCCAGCAACCCTCAGTTTGTTTTGTGAGATTAAGAGTCACTTATGGTTTGTCTCCCTCCCAATCCCATCTTGTTTCATTTATTCTTCTCATACCCACTTAAGCCCCCATGTTGCATCACCACTTCCTCATATCAGGGAGATCATATGATAGTTGTCTTTCTCCGCTTGACTTATTTCGCTAAGCATGATACGCTCTAGTTCCATCCATATTGTCGCGAATGGCAAGATTTCATTTGAACTAGAAGTTGAAGTGTAGATGATAAAGCAAGAATAGACAGAAAAAAATCAAGAATGTGGAATAATGAAGGGGTTATATAACTATAGGAGAGGTCAGCGGTTGAAATAGCTGATTCCTGGTTGATGGAAGAAGGGTCCAGAGCAGAGATGACTAGGATGCAGGATTCAGCCAGTCAGAAGTCTCAAGAGTAATTAGAGGAATGCAGTCAATGTAGCAGAGAGGAATCAGAAAACTTCAAGAGCAGGCAGTAGCAAAAGAGGCTCAAGCATAGTGTTTGTCAAATGAGTGTTTCTCCAAACCATTTGCTTTTGAATCTCCAAAAGGCATTTTAAAAGATCTTTATGATGCAATGTGTCTGGGTTGGGTAAGGACCTTCCTAAAAACTTTTATATATATATATATATATATATATATATATATATATATATATATATATATATATATATATATATAACTAGCTTTAACCTGGTAAACAATAAAGGCAAGAGGACTCAGGTTATCAAGGCTTTCCAAGACAAAATAAAAGACACCTAATTATGAGATTAGAGTTTAGGACCAGGATAGCAATACCTGAAAAGAATGGAGCAAAGATAATATGGCAGCCAAGTAAATGTGATACACAAGAACTGACACTGAGACCTGAACACTAAGAGACACATAAGGGACACTTAGCAAAACTACATAAAAACTCCCGTACACATCACCAAGAAGTTTTCAGCTTCATGGCAGTGAGTGCCAAGAGAAAATTTTATACAGGGAAATGACACCACCATTCTACTTGCAAAATAGAGTGGAGGATAGAATGCAAAGAAACAAGACTGAAAGGCAGAAAAGTAAGGGAGCAAATGAAGCAGATGCCGATAAAGGCATGAGCAATGGCTGTGACAATAAGGTGGGATAGTGAGGTTGGTTTTAGAAATATTTTAGAGTTAGAAGTCATATAGGGTATTTGATTGAATATGGAGAGGGAGAAATAGGCAGAAATTGAAGAAGATTGCCACATGTCCAAAAAAGGTGATTCAGCAAACACTTGCATTCAGGGGGATGGGCACCTAAGAAGAAAAAGAGATGAGGAAGTGTATATTCATTAGGAATCTTGATTGCAAATGAGAGAAAATAACTCAATTGGCTTAGGGGAAAAAGTGGTTTTTCTTGCTGCATGAAATCTAAGAAAGGATTAATAGTGTAGTAGTGTACGACAATAGTGTAGTGAACTATGATAGCTACAGTGTTGTCTTCTTAGGACATATTTTAATATCCCTTCTAATAAGGTTCTCAGGTTTTTGAGCACAGCCCTATCTGACCTACCCATGCACACAGATGTACCATGTGAACTGGGTCTGGCCAATTAGAGTACCCCATGCTTTTGGCCAGAGTGATTAGCTCAGAAGTGGTAGCTCATAAGACATGAGCTGAGCCAATCAAGGGCCCTCATGAGACTTTTTATTAAAATTAGCAGAGAGCTTTTGTCTTTGGGGTCACTGTGTAGGAAGGATGAAAGACTGGGGCAGCTTGCAACTCTCATTCTCAGCAACCTAGAAATTGCCTAATTGCATGAAGTTCAATTGAGACTAACTGAAACGCTGAAACAAGCAGAGATGAGAGATGGATTAAAAAGAGATTCAGGCAAGCCCCGCGTTGGGCTCTCTGCTCGGCAGGGAGTCTGCTTCTCCCTCTCCCTCTGCTTTTCTGCCTACTTGTGCTCGCTCTCATTCTCTCTCTCTCTTTCAAATAAAACAATAATATAAAAAAGAGAGAGAGAGAGAGGTCCAGCAGTTCTGAAGTGTCACTTCCAGGCATAAACAGAGGCCTGGTTAATGCAGTTATTTAAATGATCATGTTAGCTACTTTAATCTCTCTCCCAACCATATAAGTGGGCATATAAGATAAATATCACTTTATATGGACATGTAAGTGGACATCATATAAGATAAAAAATTCTTTTTTCTCCCCTAAGCTAGTTAGCAATGGGTCTCTGTGATATAAAGTGTAAGATTCTCCGTTAAGACCTCCAAAAGCCTAGAAATACAACTAGGCCTCAGGAAAACTACATCCAGGGACTGAAATATCATTAGTCCTACACCTTTCACCTGCCTTTCTCTGGACATTGGTTTCATTCTCTCTCACTACAGACCACTTTCATTTACATCGTTAGAAATGTGACCACAATGGCTCCCTAGTTTTACTTTACATAGGTTCTATCTATTTTTGAACTTAGTTCTATCTCTATTTTTAAATAGGTTTTATCCCCATTTTTGAACTTGGAAGCACAGAGACTAAAAGGCAGTCTTACTCTCTGCCTTTTAGTCTCTGTGCTTCCAAGTTCAAAAATTCTAAGAAAGGATTCTAATTGACCCACTTCAGGTCATAGAATAATAGATCAATCAGTGGTAACTAGGGTTTTGAAATATTCTGTTTGACTTAATATGGGCAAGGCTGACATCCCTGAACCAATCAAATGAGGCCAATGGGGCAAATTCCTGTAAGAAAATAGCAACACTCAGGGAAGCTTAAGGGGAGGCACAGGAACAATCCCAAGAAGTAGTACTCCCAGAAGAAGGACAAATAAAGCTATCAGTGTCCCTTACTGGAAGATGTTGTTTTAAACACATTGAATTTGGGGCCTGTGCAGGGCCAAAAGGTGACCAAGGAAGTATGGCCTGTTAAAATTACCAATCAGGTCTATCAGGGACAATGTCTGGATATCATTGATTCTGATGAAACAGATCCCTTCGGACTATAAATTGCAAATTTAAACTATAACTTATGTATAATTTTACCCTAAGATTATCTAGAATTTCAGTGTTCAAGACAAGCATGCACAATTTAATACGGTTATGTGCTATAGTGGCATTGTGAGGTAGGAGAAGAGAAAAGGTTGGGAATCAGAAAGGAAAGACCTTAGGAGCAAAACATCCTTATCTATGTCTCTGCTCTCTTGGGCAAGAGACCAAGACACAAGGTCATGACCTAACAAAGCCCTGGGACCCCAAGCTTTTTGGTCTGAACAACTGGAATAATGAGATTGCTATTGACCAAGAAAGGAAAGATTGTGAGTAGAGCAGAGTTGGGGTAAGTTTGAGTTTTATCTCAGATATTTAAGTGGATATGTCAGGTAAGCTATTCAAAAAGTTATTGGATTTCAGAAGAGCAATCTGGGTGTTCCAATATTGAGGGTCAGGGATTGAAATGAGAAACCAGATTGATGAAGGAGTCTTTAGAGGATGGAGAAAAACTGGGAGAATGTGGTGTTCTGGGAGCCACATCAATGAGAAACATCAAATAGAAGGGGAAAATCAGCTGTGACAGATCCTGCTGAAGGGTCACATAAATAATGACAGAGAAGTAATTGTTGGATTTAGCAATGGGGCTGCCATTGGTGATTTTGACAGTTTCCATTAAGTGATGGAAGCAAAAGACGAAAGTAACACTTTAGCCATGGATGCCAGGAGAAAAGACTGAAATTAAATGGGACACAGTTCTGGAAACCAGAGGATGCATAGGATGTAACATCTTAGGACTTGGACTTATCCATATTCATGATGTCCTATAAGGTGACACGTCCCCCATCCACAGAGACACCATGGGAGAGAGAAAATCAGGTTTGGGGAGGTTATTTGATCAACTGAGCACTATTGGTATGGCTTTTATTTTGCTAAGAGGGACTGAGTATTAGATAAAGCTTCTGTTTAAATGAACAATCAGACTAAGATTTAAATCAAAGTTAAGGTTTTCCTTCTTATCAGCAGTGGAGAGAAAAAATCAAATCTAGTAAGGACAAAACTAAAGGAACTACATTTATTCTCATATTGGATTTGTTGCCTGTGTTAAGTTTTTCACCTTCATGGGTTCTTTTTATTATATTTTTTCCAGGTTTATTGAGGTATCATTGACAAATAAATATTGCATATATTTCTGGTTACGTGATGATTTGATATACATACACATTGTGAAATGATTACCACAATCTAGCTAGTTAACATATCCATCACCATACATACAGTTATCTTTTTGTGAGTGTGTGTGGTGAGTATGCTTAAATTCTCGGTAGCAAATTTCAAATTTACAAGTCAGTATTATTAACTAGTCACCACACTGTACATTACATCACCAGAATTTACTCATCTTATAACTGAAAGGTTATACTCTTTGACCAACATTTCCCCCAGGTCCTGGCAACCACCATTCTACACTGCTTCCTTGAGTTTGATTTTTTTAGATTCCATATAAAGTGAGATCATGCAGTTTTTCATTTCCTTTCTGTGACTTTCATCCACACCCCCAATGGCACTTCTCATTTGGCATTCCACCGTAAGTATTACGTTGACTGTGAGACCCTGTGAGATATTATTGAGAAAAATCGCATGGTCATGCCAACCATCAAGGTATGAGAGGCCATACATGTTCATTGGAGGACATGTTAAAGATGATTTATGCAAAAGGATATCCTGGCTAAGATCGGGCTCAAGAGATACTACATTTTTGATGAGTAAAGCCAAGTAAAAACTTTTAATTGAATGTGGCACTGTAATAAGTTGTTCATCATCTAAAGATGTAGACTTTAAATTACCTAGATAAACTGTTCCCTTATTTTTAGATAATCAACAGGTGAGCCCTCCAATGATACAAATTTAAGGCATGTCCTTTGTTCTTAACAAAATTGTGATGACCTATAGGCCAAAGTCAAGTGTTGTGGTTCGATCAGTCAGTATGTAAGGTAGAATCAGAGCTAGATCTGTGAGAATATGGATTTCATTTTTTTATTAGTTTTAATATCATTATTATTATTACTGGTTGACTTGTTTCTTTGTTTTGTTTTTTTGGGGGGGATTGTTTATTATCATTTTTGAGGACTACTTGTAAGAGATGAGTCACAGAAGACAGAAGTAGCTTTCCTAGAAGATAGCATGAACAGAATACTCCAACACCCATATCATAGAGAAGAGACATCCTCTGAGGTCCTTTTAGAACCAACAACGCTCTGCTCCCTTGGTAAGCTATAGCTATGAGAACATGGCTATGGTGCCACATACTCATCAGTCACAGCAACAGGAGATCTTTTTTAGACTACTTGGTGGCTAGCCTGGGGAAGCTAGAACAAGAAAGGAGAAATAAGAAAGATGTCACACTGGGAGTGTGAACACCTGGGAGGCTCCCTTTGGAGATTGGCAGACAAAACTGCAAGACTCTTGGATGCTGAGGTCTTGTAAACATAGTGTGGGAGACACTGTAATCTGGGTATTAAAAATAAAAGAGGTTTAATTTTATATACGAAGACTGGTGAGGATTTTTTCCAACTTCCTTATTAGGTACAAACTAAGTGTCTTGAACAAGATTACCCAGGAGGAGACCACGCCTTGTGCATCAATATTTTAAGCTCTAGGAACTTTTAATAATGTCAGCTAAGAAAGTAAAATAACACAAAAATCTTCTCTGCCATAAAGTCAAATGCAACTTTATCGGAAAATAATATTTCTCCCAAATACACGATGCAACCATAAGCCCAATTCTTAGAGTATCTCCTGATTTCTTACCGAGAAATCTTCTCTAAAATCACAGATTATCAGAAACACTTTTGTTTGAAATGATTTCAGTAGGAAAAAACATCCCACTCTTGTCTGGAAGAGTTAAGTTGTGAGGCAGCAAAGCAGCCTTGATTTCCAGGCCATCTGTAGAGTTTCAGATAGTGGGTCTCTGCACATAACATCTGACAACTATTTTAAAATGTTTCCAAGAAAGGTCCATTTTAGTTCTGGACTGATTTTGCCCTCTTTACAGATAGCACTACTTTGCTTTGAGCCCATCAAAACTCTGATGCATTTACATTACACCTAAACTCCACTCTTTTGCAAAGTCCTTAACTCTTTTCCTTCCTTTGCTGAAACACTCCATGGATTCCTTTGACGTGCAATCCCCCACATCGCAATGAGTCAGTAAACCGGATTTATTTAGTCTACAGGTTTTTCCCACAGGCTCTCAGGTGTATTGGGCTAGGAAAAGACCATGTCTTAGATTTTAGAGTCTCCTTTTAGCACAGTAAATTATCTGTATTTTATCCTATTCCTTAAGCAGAAGTAAAAAAGTGATCTGGTTGCAAATCAAAGTATGTTTATAGCTGAAAGTTTCCATGTTATAAACATAAAAAATTCTTAAGACCAGAGACAGAAAAAAAAAAAATCAGTCTTTAAAATGAAAACAAAATAAAACAAAACAGAGTTGGTTTCCTTTCACTTTGCTAAAACTCAGGCTGTGCCTCTTAGAATACAACAATGGCCAACAAGAGGGGGTTTTCTCCTTATTAATATGATGAAGCAAGTAATAGGATATGACCATTGCATCACTTGAGAGACACTGATAAACTTGAAATATGAACCTCCAAAAACCTTCTTCCCAGTCCTCATTCTTGATCTATCACATTATTTTCTAGCTAACTGAGAAGCAGAAAACAACAATAACAACAAACAGAAGAGAATATGCTCCAACTCCCACCACTTTTTCCCACCCTCTTGCAATTGCACCTGGATACTATTACTATGGTTGACCTCTCTGTGCACCTAACAAAGGCTATCCCTTCTGCTCTCTTGCTAGATCCCACCTGCTCATGCCCATTCAAGGGTATTATTCCAGTATTTCGCTTTTTTTCCCTAGTAGTCAGCATCCAGGTCAGTCCCCAGCAATCTCCACTCCTGGTATCTATGCCATCATGTAATCTCTTCTCTCACTGAATCAGGGAAGAACCACGTGACCCACAGAATACTGTGAAAGCAATAGTGTGTGACTTCAGAAGCTATGTCATAAAGGACAATGATACTTCCACTTTTTTAATTTCTCACACTGGGAAAAGCTGCATCATGTCATGAGAACATTCAAGCAGTCCCAGTGTGAAGCCCATGTGAAGAGGAACTGAGGTCTTCCACCACCAGCTAGACCCAACTTGACAGTCACGTGAGTAAGGAAACTTGAAGGTAGAGTCTCTAGAACCACATCTTCAGATGTCTGGAACCTCAGCCAACACCTGCAGCAGCTTTAGGAGACATTCAGTGAGAGTCCACCCAAGATGCTCCTGAATTCTTGACTCCCAGAAACTGTGAGAGATAATAAATGTTTTGTGTTCTTCAAGCCACTCCATTTGGGGATAATTTGTTGTGCAGCAGTAGATAACTAGTACATCTCCTGTGATCAAAATACTTCCGTGGCTCCCAATTTTTCTCAGAGAAAAAACCAAAGTGCTCTTGATGACTTACATCCTATTCATCATTACCTCTCCAACTTCATCTCCTCTCTCACTTTAGTCCCAGCTAGAGTGACCTCTTCACCATTCCTCAGATATGCTTCAGGGCCTGTGCTCGCCATTCCTTCTCCCTCTCCCCTGCCTCTTTCAGGTCTTTACTCAAGTGTCTCTCTCTGGGTGAGCCTTTTCCTGGCTGCTCTTCCAAGAACATAGCATCCCTACATGCACTCACACCCACACACATTCTCCATTATCCCTTTCTCCTGTTTCTTTTCCCCCAGCATATATTACTATTTAATATACTATATATATTCCTTATTATCTGGTTCCCCTTAGTAAGGCAAAAGCTGAGTCAATGCAGGGAATTTTGTTTACTTCCAATGCCTGGGGCAGTGCCTGATTTTTTATAGTACACACTCCATAAAGATTTGTCCAATGAGTATATGAATGGTAAGGCTGTAGGGATACTCCATAGTAGCTTTAAAAATGCTTCAGACATAGACCTTTTGTGACCCACTCCAACTTTATAAAGCTCCTTCAAAAATTTACTGCTGGAAAGGGCTTTTCTTTCCTAAGTAATTATTTCATCAAAAAATGCAGTTAAATGGTAAACTTTCCAAACCAACTGTTTGCCTTTTTCCTTGTAAAACTCAGATGAAAATTGAAATTAAACTATAGTAATTATGTGAGTCCTTAGGGTCTGTGCCTTTTGTTTCATCTTGATTGTTTTTCTTTTTTTAAGTTCCCTGTGTTTTATCCTTCATTCTTATTATTTCACTGTGTGTTCCCATTCTACACTGCTTCAAAGACATTATGAAATTAATATAAATAAAAACAAATAATAAATACTGTTTTCTTTAACTCACAACAGGAGATTAAAACCATCATTGGTTTACTATACTTATGGAAATACGAACTTTTTAAGGAACAAAGCTTTAACTCTTTTGCGAACCCTTTTAAAAAGTCAACATAAGGTAATAGTTTTATTATTCATCAAGATAAACTTTATTGTAAAATATTTTACTGACAAATATGCTATGAGTCAAGACAAGAATACTTATTTCAACATTAAGTCATCAATTTTGAGTACCGTAGTAAATTTTATCCAATTTCAAATTATTCTTGGAAAATTTTATTTGCTTTCATTATATAATAAAACTCTTCTTGAAAATTATTTGTGTTAAAGTGTTTCCTTCTTTTCCAAAGAACCTAGGAAGAGTTCTTTTAAACACTAAAGTACAGGATTACACTATCTGACAAATCAGCAGGGGTTTTTATTTGTCATCCCACAATTCATAATTTTTCATTATATATAGAGACCCCCAAAATGGGGAGCGGGAGCACACATCCTACAGGATTCTCTAGGATCACTTAGCAACTAGGGCAAAGAGAGAAAATAACTGAGATTTTTTTAAAGTTGTTATATCCATACCTACCCCAATGGATCATAAAATGATAAACACAAGTTTAGAGATTACATATGGGTAACAATTGATTTTGATTCTATAAGAAAGTAAAATAGTACTTGACAGTAGATGTTCACTTTGTAAATACTTCTCATAGTGAATAGTCGAAAAAGATCAACAAATAATATATAAATTATATAATATATATACATATGTATGTATATAACCATATTTTAAATGTTATATACTTGGTAAAGTTCATCTGACTGAGAAAAGAATATAACTGCTATAAAATAATCACAAACTTAAAGTGATATTTTCATAGATTTTAATTTTTAGAACAGTTTTAGATTTACAGGAAAAATGAGAAGATAGGACAGAGTTTCTATATACCACCTTTCTCCCCTCTCACATTTCCCATATTATTAACATGTTGCATTGGTATATATCATTGCACATTAATGATGTGTTGCATCATTACAATCAATGAGCCAATATTGATAGATTATTATGAACTAAAACCTGCAGTTTATATTAGGGCTCATTTTTTAGGTTGTACAGTTCTATGGGTTCTGAGAAATGTGTAATGCCATATATCCACATTACAGTATCATACAGAGTAGTTTTACTGCCCTTACAATCTCTGTGCTTCACATACTCATTCATCCCCTCCTTTCCTTGAAATCTTTGCAAACACAGGCCTTTTTCTGTCTCTATAGTCTTGCCTTTCCCAGAACACAGTTGGAAACATATAGTGTGTCTTTTTTTCAGATTGGCTCTTTTCACTTAGCAATATGCATTTAAAATTCTTCCATGTCTTTTTGTAATGTGATGGTTCATTTCTTTTTATTTTTAAACAATATTCTATTGTATGATGTACTATGGTTTATCTATCCACTCACCAATTAAGAGATCTCAGATGATTCTCGTTTTTAGAAATTATGAATAAAACCAATATAAACATTTGTGTAGGCATAAATTTTAATTCATTTGGGCAAATACGTAGAAATGTGATTGCTGCATAACATGGTAAGACAATGTTTAACTTTGAAGAAACCCCTCAACTGTCTTCCAAAGGAACCATACCATTTTGCATCCCCACCAACAAGGAATGAGAGTTTTGGTTGCTCCACAGACTGACCATTAGGTCACATTGTCAGTTTTTTGGATTTTAGCTATTTCATTATGTATAAAATGGCTTTAAAATGCAATTTAATTTGCAACTGCTGTTTTAATTTGAAATTGCCTAATGATGTATTATTCTGAGCATCTTTTCATATGATTGTTTGCCATTTTTGTATATTCTTTAGTAAGACATCTGTTTGAATCTTTATCCCACTTTTCAAGTCGTATGGTTGAGTTTTAAGAGTCTTTTAAATAATTTTAGATGAAAGTTGTTTATCAGGTATGTATTTTGCAAATATGTTCTCCTGTATGAGGGTTGCCTTTTCATTTTTTTAATAATGTCTTGCAGGGTAGTACTTTTTTAATTCTAATAAGTCCAATTCATCAGTTGTTTACTTCATTGATTGTGTTTTTAGTGTTGTTTATGAAAACTCATCACCAAACCCAAGTTCATCTAGATTTTGTCCTATATTATCTTCTGCAAGCGTTTAAGTTTTGTGCTTTACATTTAGGGTATGGGCCATATTAAGTTAATTTTTATGAGAAGTGTAAGGTCTATATCTAACTTTGTCTTGAACATGGGTGTCCAATTGTTCCAGCACCATTTATTGAAAAGCCTATACTTTCTCCACTGAATAGCCTGTTTTCCTTTGTCAAAGAATAGATGATTACATACGTGGAAATCTATTTCCTTGGCTCTATTTTCTGTTCCACTGATCTGTATCTATTTTTTCATTAATACCACATTGTCTTCATTGCAATACCTGATCATAAGCCTTGATCAGGTTATAGGGTTGGGTAGTGTCATTTCTCCAACTTTCTTCTTCTTCAGTACTGTGTTACTTATTCTGGATATTTTGCCTTTCCACATAAACTTTAGAATCAATTTGTCAATTTTCACAAAACTACTTGTTGAGATTTTTGTTGGGATTGCATTGAATTGATAAACCAAGTTGGGAAGAAGTGATATCATAACATTACTAATTCTTCAATTCATGAACATGGGATATCTCTCCATTTATTTAGTTCACTGATTTCATCCATCAGAATTTTGTAGTTTTCTTCATATAGATCTTGCAAGTATTTTGTTAGATTTATAGTATTTTTTTTTATTTTAGTGAGTGCTAACATAAATAGAATTGTTTTTAATTATAAATTTTATTGTTCATTGCAGGTATACAAGAAAACAATTGACTTTTCTATATTAACCTTGTATCCTGTAACCTTTCTGTAAGTGTTTATTAGTTCCAGGAGTTCTCTTGGCAATTCTTAGGAATTTTCTATATATACAATCATATCATTTCTGAACAAACACAGTTTTATTTCTTCCTTTCCAGTCTGTATACCTTTTATTTCTCTTTCTTCTCTTATTTTATTAAGTAGGACTTTCAGGATAATGTTTAAAAACAGTGGTGAGAGGGATTACCTTTATCTTGCTCCTGATCTTAGGGGGAAAGATCTAGTTTCTTACCATTATGTATGCTTGCTGTAGGTTTTTGCAGATGTTCTTTATCAAGTTGAGGAAGTTCCCTCTCTTTTCCTAGTTTGTTCATGAATGGGTATTGGATTTCGTCAAATGCTTTTGCTGCATCTATTGATAAGATCATGCACTTTTCCTTTCTAACCTGATGATATAATAGATTACAGAAACTTATTTTTATTGTTGAATCAATTTTACATAGCTGGGATAAATCCTATTTGGTCATGGCATATAATTCGTTTTTATACATTGTTACATAGCTTATATTAGCTAATATTTTGATGAAGATTTTTGCATAAATGCATCTATAAGAGTTATTGGTCTGTAATTTTCCTTTCTTGTAATTTCCTTATTTGATTTTAGTATTAGGATAATGCTAGCTTCACAGAATGACTTAGGAAGTGTTTTTGTTGCTGTTTTCTGGAAAAGATCATAGGTAATTAGTATAAGTTATTCCTTAAATGTATGATTCACCAGTGAACTCATCTGGACCTGATACTTTCTGTTTAGAAGGCTACTATTAATTGACACAATTTCTTTGATAGATATAGGCTTATTCAGATTATCTATTTCTCCTTGAATGAGTTTTGGCAGATGGTGTCTTTCAAGGAATTGGTCTATTTTATCTAGATTATCAAATATTTGAGCATAGCGTTTTTCAGAATATTCATTATCCTTTTAACATCCAGGGGATCGGTAGTGATATGTCTTTTTCATTTCTAATAATAGTAATTTGTGTCTTCTTTTTTTCTTTTTTTAACTAGTCTGGCTAGAGGTTTATTAATTTTATTGATCTCTTTAAATAATCAGTTTTTTGTTTCATTGATTTTCTTTATTGATTTCTGGTTTTCAATTTTATTAAATTCTACTCTTTTTTTTTCCTTACTTAGGATATAATTTGTTTTTGTTTCTGGTTTCCTACTGTATACAGTTAGATTATTTATCTCAAAACTTTCTTTTCTGATGTATGAATTCTGTAAGTTTCCCTCTAAGCACTGATTTCACTTCATTTCATAAATTTCATAAAGAGCATTTTCATTTTCATTTAGTTTGAACTTTATTTCATTTTGAGAACTTTCTTTGATCCATGACTTATTTAGGCATGTTGTTTATATTCCAATATTTTTGGATTTTCCAACTATCTCTCTGTTATTTATTTCTAGTGTAACTTCACTGTGGCCTGAGAGCACACATTCTATGATATTTATTCTTTTAAACTTGTCAAGATGTAGTCTATGGTGGTCAATGCTCTATGTGAGCTTAAGGAGAATGTCTAGGCTACTGTGATTGGATGAAATATTATATAACTGTCAATTAGATCTAGATGATGATAATGCTATTCAATTCAACTATATCTTTACTCATTTTTTGCCCACTAGATCTATCAATTACTATTGGAGGGGTGTTGAAGATTCCAACCACAATAG
The DNA here is from genome assembly GCF_022355385.1 of Mustela nigripes. Classification (NCBI taxonomy): domain Eukaryota; kingdom Metazoa; phylum Chordata; class Mammalia; order Carnivora; family Mustelidae; genus Mustela; species Mustela nigripes. The sequence goes on along the minus strand of NC_081557.1, from coordinate 143,203,071 downwards.
TAAATGTGTGTTGATTTCTTCTTTCAGTTTTAACTGTTTTTGCCTCCTGTACTCTGACACTCTGCTGTAATGTGCATAGATAAGATTGCCGTGTCTTCTTGGAAAGTCAGCCTCTTTATCATTATGTTATGCTTCTCTTTGTCCCTCATAATCTCCTTGTTCTGAAATCTTCTTTAAAATTAAAGTAACTATTCTCAGTTTCATTTTGATTAGTGTTACCATGGTATATCTTTCTCCATCCCTTTTAATCTGTGTCTTTATAATTAAAGTGGGTATCCTGTTAATAGCATGCATCTGGGTTCTGTATATTATTTGCTCTATTGTTTAATTAGTGTATTTAGACCACTCACATTTAAAACGATTATTGAGGGCGCCTGGGTGGCTCAGTGGGTTAAGCCTCTGCCTTCGGCCCAGGTCATGATCTCAGGGTCCTGGGATCGAGCCCCGCATCGGGCTCTCTGCTCAGCAGGAAGCCTGCTTCTCCCTCTCTCTCTGCCTGCCTCTCTGCCTACTTGTGATCTCTCTCTGTCAAATAAATAAAATCTTTTAAAAAATAAATAAATAAATAAAATGATTATTGATAGAATTGGATTAATACCTACTATAGTTTCCTATTTGTTATCCTGTTCTTTGTTTCCTTTGTCTTCCCCTTTTTTTCTACTTCCTCTGGTTTCAGTTAAACATTTTATTTTTCCACTTTCTCTCTCTCGGCCTATCAGTTAAACTTCTTTTTTACCATTTTTTAAGCAATTGCTTAAAGTTTGCAGTATACATTTACAACCAATTTAAACCCACTTTCAAATAACACCATACATCTTCACAGATAGTGCAAGTACTTTATAGTAAACTATTCCCAATTCTTCTCTCCTGTCCCTTCTGACTTTACTGTTATTTTACTTATTCTATAAGCTATGTAACCATGTAAGCTATAACCACCTAGTATGTTCTTGCTCTTTGTTTTGAAGTTATCTATTAGGGCAATTAAGGATGCAAATAAAAGATCTTAGTTTTGCCTCCATTTATTTATTTTCTAACGTTCTTCCTTTCTTCATCTTGATCCAATTTTCTGAACTATATTTGTTCCTCTCTATGAAAAACTTCTTTTAACATTTCTTCCAAGATAGGCCTACTGGTGATAAATTAATCAACTAATTAATTTTAAAAATGCTTTAGTTTTTGTCTGAGAAAGTCTATATTTCCTCTTTACTTTTAAAAGGATAATTATACTTAATTCAGATGTCTAGATTGATGGACTTTTCTATCAATATGAAATATTTCACTATATTCTCTTCTTGCTTGCATGGTTTCTGAAGAAAAGGCTGATAAAATTCTTACCCTTGTTCATCCGTAGATAAGGTATTTTCCCCCAAACTGCCTCCTTTCAACATTTTTCTTCATCTGATTTTCTGCAATTGAATATGATATGCCCACATGTAAATATTTTCTGGTTTTACCTTGTTTAGTGTTTGTACTTCCTAGACCTCTGATTTGGTATCATCTGTCATTAATTTTGGGAAATTTTCAGCCATTATTACTTTAAATATTTCTCTTCCTTTCTCTTTTTTCTTTCCATATTCTCATTACCTTGTGTTACACTTTTTTGTGTGTAATTTTCCACAGTTTTCAGATATCCTATTGAGTTCTTTCAATACTATGTTCTCTTTACATTTATGTTTGCAGAGTTTCTATTGCCAAATCTTCAAGCTCACTGACTATTTCTTGGCTGTAAAAAAGCATTCTTCATTTCAGTTGCAGTGTTGGTTTCATTCTTAAAATGAATGAAAAGCACTTTCTTTTCATTCTTAAAGTTTTCATCACCCATATTACACATTTTGTCTTGTATGTTAACTTTCTCCAACAGAGCTCTTACCATATTAATAATAGGTATTTTAAATCTGAAGTCTGATAGTTCCAAAATCTCTACCATATCTGAATTTGGTTATGAGGCTTGCTTTATCTCTTTAGATGTGTTTTTTCTTGCCTTTTAATATGCCTTGTAATTTTGTTTTACAAGCCAGATATGATGTATCAAATAATAGGCACTGTTGTAAGCAGGCCTTTAGTGTGAGATTTTCTTTTTCCCTTGCCAGAGTTAGGTTGTGTTTAATATTTGCTATAGCTGTAGATGTCATAGATTTCAGTTTCTCCTAATATCCTTCCTTCTGTCTCCTGTTTTGTTTTTCAGCTTTCCTAGAAAGTCCTTAAACTGTGTCTGTGTCTTGCAGCCCTCTCAGTTGTAATCCACTGTTATTGTTGGAAAACTTTTAATATGCTCATAAGGTATTGGGGAGTGGAAGCACTCTATACTCTTATGAGTAGATCTCCATTTTTAGTGAGCCAGGATCCCTGAACTGTAACCCTCAGAGAAGTTTCCTAACCCTTTTTTTTCTTCCTGAGAGACAGGAAAAGTAGAAGGGGCTCAGATCACCCAATTATTCTTCTTCCAAGTCTGATAAAGCTCTGATAAAGATGTTTATCTAGAAGACTAGGCTTTATTTCAGAGAACGGAGGTTCTGGGCATGTTTCATAACGGCTACATTTCCCCTCCCTTTGCCTGAGGCAAGAGGAAATTTTTCTCTGATCTTTACTGTGAGAACCTAGCAAGACTCCTGAAGGTCAACTCCTGAAGGTATGGGTGCTCCCTGGTCACTGGGTCCTCACCATTACTGTTGAAGAGCCCTCTACCCATTACTGGCTCCAGTGAGGTCATAAGGTATGATTCTCTGCATTTACCTACCTTTGCAGTTTTCAGGGAGGTGATTTACCTTGTGACCTCAATTATCTGGTAGATGTAAGAAGAGTTGCTGATTTTCAGTGTGTTCAGCTTTCTTCTTATCTGCATGACAGGAGTGATAACTCCCAAGGTCTTCAAATGCCATAGCAGAAACCAGAATTCTAATGATATTTTTTAATATATTTTATCTTTCGACCACATAAAAGGATGAGGTACACAGATCTTATTATGTCAGTAATAACATAAAAAGGCAAACAGGTTTAGAGAGAGCAAATGAATTTTCTAGAGATAAATGGCTAGTATACACAGCTAACCTGGATCTTCTATTGCCTTCCCAAACTTTTCCAATATAGGCTTTTATGTTTAGACATTAATGCATATGAAACAACTCAAAAGAAGAATTTTAGTTTAAACAGAGGACCATCTGGGTTTGGATTAAGTCTATGGCATGATGTGAAAAGCACTGGACTTGAGACATCCTTTAATAAATGTCCTCAATCCTGACTCAGCCCCCAACTCACTTTAAGATTTTAGGAAATTCTCTTATCTTAGGTGAAAAGCCTTAGCTTCCTTAATTCTTTATATAATGTGATACTTTTCCTTCCCATCTGCTGCTTACACTATTGGGTGTGTGTTTGTGTGTGTGTGTGTGTGTGTGTGTGTGTGTGTGTTTTGAGAGAGAGAGAGAGCATGAGCAGGGAGGGGCAGAGGAAGAGAAAGAGAGAGAGAGACAATCCCAAGCAGGCTACACACTCAGTATGGAACCTGAGGCAAGGCTCAGTTTCACAACCCTGAGGTCATAACTTGAGCCAAAATCCTAAGTCTGCTGCTTAACCAACTGAGCTATCCAGGCACCCCTGCTTTTTCATTATTGTTTATGAATATGACTACTATTAAAGATTTCATTTTTATTTATTTATTTGACAGAGATCAAAAGTAGGCAGAAAGGCAAGCAGAGAGAGGGGAAGGGAAGCAGGCTACCTGCTAAGCAGAGAGCCTGATTCGGGGCTCAATCCCAGGACCTTGAGACCATGACCTGAGCCAAAAGCAGAAGCTTTAACCCACTGAGCCACCCAGGTGCCCCATGAGTACAGTTTAAAGCAGGACTTCCTTCCAGGATACCTCATCTTTGAGCAGCCCTTATGCTTTCTTCCTCTTATAACTCTACAGTCATTACCAACTACTGAATTGTCTCTGTTAACTGTCACTTCCTCAGAGAGGCCTTCCTTGATCTCTTAGACTAGGACAAAACCCAGCACTTCCCCTTTTCTGAACTTAATTGTTCATATCTATGTTTTTTGCTCTTCTGGAATCCATATCAAGGCAGGACTCCTATAGGTCACTGCTGTACTCCCAGGGCTCTTAAGTCCAGAACAGTGCTGTCCAACAGAACTTCTTGTAATGATAGTAATATTCTGTAATCTGCATATGTGACTATCGAGCACTTAAAAAGTTTCCAGTACAAATGAGCCACTGAATGTTTACTCTAATTTGAATTCAAATAGCCATATGCAGTTAATGGCTACATCCCTGACCATGGAGGACTAGAGCAATGTTTCTCAAAATCGAAATTGAAATGTCAGGAATCAGTATTTTAACTCCTTCTCCCGGTAATTCTTCCCACCAATAAAATTTGACTGTTGATCTAGAATGTGATTCTCAAGACTGGCTACACATTAGAATCATCTGGAGGAGAAAATGATTCCTAAGCCACATTGCCAGAGATTCTATTTCAGCTGGTCTGCTGTGGGGTCCAGGTATTAGTATTTTAAAAAACTAAATAAAGCAAGGGCTCCTGGGTGGCTCAGTGGGTTAAAGCCTCTGCCTTTGGGTCAGGTCATGATACCAGGGTCCTGGGATTGAGCCCGCATCCCGGCTCTCTGCTCAGCAGGAAGCCTGCTTCCTCCTCTCTCTGCCTGCCTCTCTGCCTACTTGTGATCTCTGTCTGTCAAATAAATAAATAAAACCTTAGGGGAAAAAAAAAAAAAAAACTAAAGCAGAAAACCTCTTCAGTGATCATCATGTACAATCAAGTTTCAGAGGCCTAGAACATATGTTCTCACATGGTACTCAGTACCTATTAGATAAATACACAGAAAAACTGGTCTGTGTGCATTTAGAAATGATCAGTGATTACCAGTGAAATCTTGTGATGCCACAGAGATGTTACTGACATTAGTGATTCAGAAGAATTTCTTGATGGGGATAACAAATTCAGCTTCAGGCAGCCTTTTATGATTGTATGAAATTCCTTGGCCCTTTGTTTCATTCATAATCAGTACAAATACCACCTAACTCTGTCAGCTTTAGAGGATGACTCGCACAGAGCTCCCTGAAGGATCATCTCTTAAAATATACGAAAGCTTTTCTAGTTTGCTGGTTGATCCACACAGGGCCAGAGGACGCCGCCTCAGGGTCACGTGAGTCACAAGACCACGCTCCCCGAGCAGCAGTTGGAGAAGGTGTTTCTCAACCTGCAGCCCTGGGCGGCCTCCACGTCTCCTTTATTGCAGTGCTCCCTCCTCCTCCAGGCGTTGAGCCCTAACTGTCCCCGCAGGAAATAATGGCTGGCGGGGCAGCCGGGTCGCGCGGAGGCAACAGACCTCCGGGTCATAGGTGCTAGAGCCCGCCCTTCTCCCGCCCAGTCATAGATAATTTGTCCCGGCAGGAAGTAAAGGCCGGCGGGGCTGTCTCAGCAGCTGGGGAATAGGCGGGTGCGGGCTCCGCCGCGGCGCAGGGGAGACACCGGAGAGGGTGCTGAGCTGGAGGGAGCTTCAGCGCCAGCCCAGAATGCAGTGAGTACGAGCAACCAACTCCATGGAACCCGGTAGCTTTGCAGTGGAGGTCTCCTGATTTTTCAGAATGCGCTGATGATTAAAAAAAAAAAAAAAAAAAAAAAAAAAAATCAAAGCTCAGAATAAAAAAGAAAAAAAGAAAGATCAAAGGTCAAAACAAGTATGTTCAAGCACTGAGAATTTTACCGAGGATGTTGGCAGATCTTGCCAGGAGAGTTGAGGAAATCAACATGAAACTAAAACTGAAATCTTAGTTGCCGTAGAAGAAGCATTATTGATTAGAACGTGCCAAGTTCTAACAAAAAAAGGTCTACATAGAAGTTTAAATTGACAGGGAAAATTGAAAGGAAAAACATTTACAAATAAATGAAATAGAAGTACAAAAATAAAGGACTAAAATATCAGAGGACACTTGAAGGCAAGCACTTAAAAACTCTTATTTAAGTGGTTTGAGACTTGTTAACAAGTCTGCACTAAAAAGAATTGGGAGTTATGTGCTAAAAGTGATATTGCTTCACTTTTGCATATAAATTTTATTGATTTAGGAAGGTAGATTCTTCCTTAACGATGGTGCATATTGCCAACTTGCCAGCCCACATTGAAATTAGGTCACTTGCTTTCTGAAATGTACTGGAGCTGTATGCAATAAATTTCATTTATTTGCAGGATATAACTTTAATATTGATAGTGTTCACTAAGCAGTCAAAATGCAGTTCATGCACTCGGATTAGCTCTTCAAATTATTACTGCAATATCAATGAAATCTAAGAGGGTTGTCAATGGTCTTCAATAAAGCCATCTTTTCACTTAAATAATTTGCCACTTCTGAAAGTTAGGCGTTCTCTTAACAGTTTGTGTTTATAGAGGTTTTGTTTCACTTTGCTTATTTTAATTTAAATGGAAAGAAACTAATTTCTTAGCTATCACCAAATCATGTGTCTTCTTAGTCCCGTGATATCCTTCCCAGGTAACTCCAGTTCCTCTGAGCTATTATGGTCCTGATATTTTAGCAGCAGTACACCTGCTTTAACCTTGAGCGATATTCCATGTAAGCCATTGCAGGGCTAAACTCTACTTGTGCCTAACAATAAGAGTATTATTTTTATTGAAGTAGTGTTATCATGTCAGTGTTTCAGTGTGTCTCAGGGCCTCTTCCTCAATTACGTCCCTAAGGAAGATATTGCCTTACCAGCATTTGTTTTGGTTTGTTTTAAGAAAGCACATATAATTTCAAATAGATGTTTTTCTTACTAAGATTTATTGAGTAATTTTAAAGTTATCCCTGTTTTCAGTTAAATTATCCTTAATAATGCCAAAGGATATATGTCATAGGCAGTTCTATATTTAATATTCTCTGCAAGAACACATAAGGAACAATACATGGAAAAATGAAACACCTTTATTTTTTTAAGATTTATTTGTTTATTTGAGAGAGAGAGAGAGAGTACACCAGTAGGAGCATGGAGGGGGGTGCAGAGAGGGACAGAGGAAGACAGAGCATCTCAAGCAGACTCCCCACTGACCATAGAGCCCCATGCATGGCTCAATCCCAGGATCCCGATATCATGACCTGAACTTAAACCAAGGTTAGACGTGTAACTGACTGAGCCACCCAGGTGCCCTAAAATACCTTTATCGTAAATATCATTGTAAAATAAAACAGCAAGGAAAGCTGATTTCAGGTATACTTTATTCAACACATACCCCAAGAAGTCATCATAACTTTAAATTTGGAGGGGAAAAAAAGACTGGATTGATTACCTTCCATTCCAGAGGGCTTAAGGAGATGAAGTGAACCAAAAAGTCAGTGCACAAAATATGATTTCAAAATGATATTGTGGGAAGATTCTGATTACCTCTTATGATAAAATGACTCATTTGTGTTATTTTTTTCCTCAGGTAGATTATACAACTAAAAGAGTAAATTATATTCAATAGCCTTTTCTAATGTTATGAAGAATGTCTGATTCTTGGCTATTTGTGGTTTGGATCCTTTTCTTTAAAGGGAACCAGAACTTTTTGATAAGCTTAGCAGGGCTCTCCAATAGAACTACCTCCAATATCGGAAATATTCTATCATCTGCATTGTTCAGATAACTACTGGCTATATGTGACTATCAAGCATTTCATATTAATTACCTTGGCTAAGGAACTGATTTTTTTTTTACCTAATTTTAATGGAAATTTAGTTAGCCACATGTGGCTAGTGGCTACCAGATTGCGCAGATGTTTAGCTGCCTCACATTGTTCTGCTGACCAGGTGATAGTATTGTGCCCCATACCACTGTCATTCTTGTATTTTAGGAGATTCCTTTTTTTTTTTTCCTTCCAAATTTTTATTTAAATTCTAGTTAATTGACATATATTGTAATATTGACTTCAGGAGTAGAATTTAGTAATTCATCACTTACATATAACACCTAGTGCTCATCACAAGTATCCTCCTTAACCATCGCCCGTTTGTCACCACCCCCCCACCCACCTCCCTCCATCAACCCTCAGGGTGGCCTGGGATCAAGTTTGGCATCAGGCTCCTTGCTCAGCAGGGAGCCTGTTTTTCCCTCTGCCTGCCACTCCCCCTGCTTGTGTGCTCTCTCTCTCTCTCTCTGACAAATAAAATCTTTAAAGAAAAAATGTTTAAAAAAAAAAAGAGCTTAGGAGGTTCCTGAAGGGATACCTCAAGGACCTAAACCTTGAAAAGATTTAAGAAATTCTTGAAGAGATCTTTAAAGGATTCTTTTATCTGTTTAGTTATTTTTCTTTTTAAGTCATAAAGATATAAGGTTTCATGAACTACTTCAACTAATACACACCATGAGGGTACTACCGATGGGGACAGTGCCTTTGTCTGTACGTAATCCCTGAATCTATAGCAGCAACACAATCTACACGTGCCCTTTGTCGCGGCCGGCACAACAAATCGACCAGGAACGTGAGGGTAAGAGGATGGTGAAAAGAAATCAAGAGACAGAGAGATGGGGGCAGGAGGAGCACCAAGGAGGATGCCCAATAGTGCCGAGTTTATTCAAGGCTGCGAGGCATTATATAGCTAACAGAAACAATCATAAGAAAGTATCTATTTTTAGCTGATTACTAAAGTGTTTGCAACATGCACAGAAAATCCTTCAAGCTTTCTTATTATCTCTTTCCCAAGCACCAATAGCAGACCCTCTAGTGCCAGATGTATTGACTTCAAGGCCACTCAAGACATAGTTTGCGTAAGCACAGCACAGTCTTACAGTGGTATAGTCTATGGCCCGTGCAAGGCCACAAGGACCAGCCAAGAATTTCTGACCCCGGCCAAATCCTCGCTATCTGACTAGCACACGTGTGGTAAGTCATGTAGGCGAGTGCACAACACAGAGCACAGACCCTTTCTCAGTGCTACTCAATTTTATCCACCCAAGCCTTTTGTTCGGCTATTCAGCCTTTAAAGGAGGCACAAGTCAGGGCCTGGTTTGGTCCTCATCTCAAGGCTTACCATGGCCTCCCACAGCCCTTAAGCAACTATCTGAAATTTTTTAAAAGCTTTTGCTTTTGAAGCACTGATAGTTCTTTTTTTATATATTTATATAAAAAAGAGGGGTAGGGGCAGAAGGAGAATTTCAAACAGGATCCATGCCTAAGGCAGAGCCCCAAATGGGACTCGATCTCATAACCCTGAGATCATGACCTCAGCTGAAATCAAAAGTCAGATGCTTAAACAACTGAGCAGCCCAGGCTCCCCAGACTGTAAGTTCTGAAAGTCTTCACATTTTTAATTGTCATTAATTGTCATTTCATTTTTAATTGTCACAACAACCGTTTGAAGTAAATTGAGTCCTGGTCCACCACAAATCTTTTCATTATGCCAGTCCATGTACACAAGAGAATTTTTTTATAATATAATAAGAATTATCTGCAGAAGTGCCTGGTTGGCTCAGTTTGTTAAGCATCCAGCTATTGGTTTCAGCTCAGTTTGTGATCTTGGGGTCCTGGGATGGAGCCCTGAGTCGGGCTCTGAGCTCAGTGGGGAGGCTGCTTAAGGATACTCTCTCTCTCTCTCCTCTCCCCCTCATCCCCACTCTCTCTCTTTTTCTCAAATCAGTGAATGAATCTTAAAATAAAAAAAAAAAAAAAAAAAAAAACAATTGTCTCCAGATTTTGGAAGTTAGATTTTCAAGCTCTGAAGACAAAGTTGTTTTTTTTTTAATTGTAGATTAATGATCAAAAACTATTTGCTGGTAAAATAAAAGAAAAAAACAAATGAACATGAAGTATGAACATAATACATAATTTCATAGTGTCCTAACTTTTTATCTGGAAGAAGGAATTTTAGCATTACTTTTTGAAAAGCTCAATAAATATCACATAGTAATCACAATTTATTCATCGTCTCACAACTTCTTACTGGTTTTATTTTTATTTTATTTCAGAAGCTCTTGAAAAGGACATCAAGTGCAAAGTGAACCAGCTCACTCCCAGGCGGTACTGGAACCATGAGCAGTAACGGAACAGACCTGACCGTTGGTTTTGTGTCCTCTTCTGTAGCTGTCCTTTTGTTTGGCTCAAACTTTGTACCACTTAAAAAATACGATACTGGTGATGGTAATTATTCTTCCTTCATAGTTAACTTTAAATTATGTATAAATGTGAAGTTCTCTTTTTTAGTGGTTTTTTTGTGTGTTTTTTGTTTGTTTGTTTGTTTGTTTTTAATGATGGCTACAAATTTTCTTCCACCTGGCACCACATGAATAGAACTTATGAATAAATCCTTCGATAATGCTCATTTCATTTTTTCTGAGATTTAGTCAGTATAGATTAGTCTTAAGGTTGTGTTTCATGGTAAAGCTGGGAGAGTGACTCTCAGGAAAGACGTTTAGCCTTATCTAGTATGTTTACAGAAGAAGAAAGTTAGTCAGTTCTACCAATATACACTTGTTTTGAAAACGCAAATTGCAAAAACACTTCATATAATAGAGAACAGTTTGAGCACAACATGGATTTTGTGCTTATGTGCCATTTTGATTCTGATACAACACTAGGTGAGCACAGAAAATGGCACCCAGAAGAATAAAGGTACATAGGAAAGCATGAGATGTGCTTGCTCACACACCCCTCAACATTCCAAGGCTCCCTCAGTACCACACCTGTTCACATCTGGTATTAGGATCCCCCCATCCACCAGCTTCACAATATCTCCAAACTGCCTCACTTCTGATGCCCACTTCCATAAGCAACCTTCAAGTCTTTTTCAAGTTGAGGTGCCATATTTATTGTAATACTTGTGAATTTAAACACTTAGCCAGTGTAAAACTGTACTTTTTTTTTTTAATTGGGTTCCTGTCTTTTTTTTTTTTTAACTAGGTTCCTGTCTTTTTCTTTAAACACATTGTTGATGAAATGTTTTTTGAGTGTTGTTCCCTTTTCCACATAAAAACTGTGGTTTTTATTATGTGATTTTGCATAGTGCGGTGTTTTTAGGAATGCACATGGCATGTTAAAGTTGACCTGACTGTAATGTGAACTTCAGGAAAGTGAAGCAGGAGGTTTATTGTTTGTTTTTTGTTTTTTAATCCACCTGCCTGTAAATAGCCAGGAGAAGAAGATGTTCAGATGTTATGCTGAACACCTGGTGGGAAGACCTTACTTTATCACCTCTGTTCCTTTTGTCTTGCTACTACTTAATAGAATTACAAATCTTTTCCCCCAGAGCTTTTCTCCTCTTTTTCTTTGGAATTAGGATGGAAATGGAAACTACTAAAAGAAGAACAAAATCTATAGCAAGGGGTAGAGGAACTGGTTTTCAGGTATCTCCCAACAACTGTGATCCTGGACAAGTCTCACCAGCTCTTCTGTTCTCAGTTCTGAATTGTAAAATGAAGAACTTGTAAAATGAAGAACCTGTAAGATGAAGTTCGCTTTCATCTCTGTGATCTTCCTTTTTTGCCCTAGGGGCTAACAGCCACTTTTTTTTTTCTCTCTCTCCTCCACCATGAGATTGAATTGAAATAGGCAAAAATCTTCCACAGGTAGAGTCAGAAGTGCTACACTGAGTTATCCCTGCCCTAGTATTTCTTCCTATATTGACTATTTCTTTAACCTAGGAATCCCTAAACCCTTGAAGGAACAGAAGTCTGGTACAGCTAGACTTCCTATCACCATGTCATCTTCCGCTAACTGGCAGATGGCAGCCCAGAGCACAGAAAGGAGAGTGCTCCAACCCAGAATGCTAATTCTCAGGTTTGGATTGTCAGGCTCATCACAGGCATTCAACTCTAGCTGTGAGGGGTCTACCTGTGGCCATAAGTGGCTTTGTTATTATCCCAAAGGTGGTATAAATGATCCCGAATGGTCTAAATTACCATTGTGCTATTCTGAAGTTCTTAATGCTGTGTTTTGGTGAAAGAAGGCACTGGGTGTGGCATTCAAATAAAAATATATAGATTTGGGCTTACCAAAACTCTTCGGTAGAAAATTCTTGATTTGTCTAACAGGTGAAACAAACAAAAGAATGTTAAGCAGGAATGCACTGTCCTTGGCAAACTCTGGAGTAAATTCCAGCTCTACAAACCGTTAGCTGTTGAGACATGTTGCTTCATCTCACATTCATTTTCTCCGTCTTTAAACTAGGGTTAACTATGATGCATAGTAATTGTAAAAATTACATTACGTGTAGAAAATACCTTATAGGCATTCAGTAAGTGGTGACCATTCCTCTAATAATATTGCTTTGATACCCCTAAGGGTTAATTTACTCAAATCAGTTTGAACCACTGTAACCGATTTCTTTTATTTCCAGGAATGTTTCTCCAGTGGGTACTATGTGCTGCCATATGGTTGATTGCCGTGATGGTCAATCTGATATTACATTGCCCTAAATTTTGGCCTTTTGCAATGGTTGGCGGCTGCATTTGGGCAACAGGTAATGCATGATTTAATTTATTTGGTAATCACTTAATACTATGACCAAAATAACTCTGGTTCATAATAAAAAGAGATATCACAAACAGCAATTCTGAATAATCCGTAGACATAGATACTAGAAATTCATTTCATTCAGATGCTCAATAAATATTTTGGGTACATTTGCTGACTTTTTCCTCTTAATGATTTCTTTCTTAGTTCCTGATAAAAATTATAGCAAAAATGTTTCAGTTGCTCTCTTTCTGTTCAAGCATGACTCATATATTAGTTTAAGTGCTCCAGGCTTTCTTTTCTCTATGCTAATTGGAAAATTTTTTTTTTTAAATAGTAGTCTCTACTAATATAGTATTTAAGACTTGTTCTTAAAAGTAGGCAGACACATTTTCATTTCAAAAGCATTGGCAAAAAAAAAAAAAGGGGCAAACAAAAATCTTCCCTCTGTTTCTTTATCAATATCTGAAATTATATAACTGGAATTTATACCTTTGGCCCATCAGGACAGTTTTTCTTCTATTAATATAAATATATCCCAGAAGAATTCTATTCTATTTAGAAAAAAGATTTCCAAGTATCAAGGATTTTTTGAGGTTAATTTGATTAAAAGCAAATAAATTTTAAAATATTAAAAACTTATTGGGTACCCACTAAATTTGAATCTCTGCAGAATTAAATGATTTAGTGAAGTTCCTGAGTTGGAGGACAAAAGAGTTCACTTTTAAATTTCCACTGGAATTTAAATTATTATACCTCATTTATACCTTGGTACAATTATGTTTATCACATCTAATGGGGAGAGGGAAACAGAAAGCTCACTGTATCCTATAGCTCTTTATAACAACTATAATATTTGTAATTACCCAGCAGGCTCTATTGGGATTCAGTGGGGAGGGTTGTAATTTGGGAAATGTTGCAGATGTGGATGCTATAGGTCATAGTAATGGAATGGAGATGGGGAGTAGAGGAAAGGGAGCAGCCAATGATGATGTAGGGATTTTATCATAGGTGATTAGGAGGGTGGTGGTATCACTGATACAGATGATGAAAATAGAAGTATGTGTCCAAAAAGAAAAATGATGAGTTCAGTTTGGGACCTTTTGAGACTGAAGTTCCTGTTGTTCCCACGTTGGGGGACATCTGGTTGGAGATCTCTTGTTGGGAACAGACAATAAAACTGTGGAGAAGGTCCAGGCTAGAGCAATAGCACTGGGAGTATGTGTCTCTAATTGATAGCTGAAATCTTGAAAGGGCAAGTGCCCAAAGAAGGCTATATAGCAAGAGAAAAAATGTGTTCAAGGGGAAATATTTAGGGGGCACCTAGATCCAGACAGTATGACAAGAAAGAGTAGCCTGTGACAGAGAGAGACAAGAAGGAATCAGGAAATGAAGGCATCTTGGAAGCCACCAGAGGAAATCTTTCAAGAGAAGATTGCAGGACTGAGGCCAGACTGCTGAGTGGTTAAGAACTATTAAAAAAAAAAAAAAAAAAATCATGCATTTGGCCTTGAGTGATCTTCCTGAATACAGGGTTCTAGAAGATACGTCAGTGAGCATGGGAGAGCATAGTCTGGTGCCATATTGGGCCAAAGACTTCTGGTCTTTGGCTCTGGTTCAAGTCTAAGAGGACAGTCACCACTGATTTATCATTGAAAGTTATCATATAACTTTCTACAAGAAGTTATAGAATAGAGACCTACTTTAAGGATAGAGTGTTGGTGCAATTAGGCAAAGAGTGAATTTATCATTTTTCTTTATAGGATTTTGTTTTATGCCTAGTTCTTTTAGCAATCATCAACCTGAGTTTAATGCCCAAAAGTGTAGTTATTTTATTTAAAAACCAAGGAATTGTGCTTGTGCTTTCCTAAATTTGTCCAAATCCCATAAACTTCATCTGAAGTTAAAAATTAATTCAATTTGGGGCACCTGGGTGGCTCAGTGGCTTCAGCTCAGGTAATGTCTCCGGGTTCTGGGATATAGCCTCTCCGCTCAGCAGGGAGCTTGCTTCCCCTTCTCCCGCTGCCTGCCTCTCTGCCTACTTGTGATCTGTCCCTCTGTCAAATAAATAAATAAATCTTTTTTAAAAAATTAATTCAATTTATAAATTTATTTTTGTATTAGAAATAACATATTTTTTTCTGTATGTTCTATCTCCAGGGAACATTGCTGTTGTCCCAATTATCAAAACCATTGGTTTAGGCCTTGGAATCTTAATCTGGGGATCATTTAATACCTTAACTGGCTGGGCAAGCTCAAGGTAACACAAAGCAATTTCAACTAAGATTCTCTACACTGATGTAAGGCAAGTCCTAGGGATTGGGCTAGCTGAGGGGAATAACCTGATTATTACCCTCACAGAGATTATAGCTGTAAGACATACACATGAAATATGCTACTTTTAATTATTATTTGCCTGAAATTCTAATATCCCATCTAAATATTTGGTTAAGATACAGTAAAAAATTAGCTCCCCAGAACAGAAGAAGGAAGAGAGGAGGGAAACTGAAGTGTATTTTCCTTTTTTATTGTGTGACAATTTCTTGGACATGTTATATGCATAATTCTCCTCTCATTTTCACAAACATGAGGTAAACACTACCTTCTAAGAGAGCTGAGAGACAAAGAGACTGAGTAACTTGCTGAATGTCATGGAATGAATAAGCTAGGCTTCAAACCCAGGTCTTCTAGTTCTAAAGCACATATTCCTTCTGGAGCCTGGGCCATGGTCAAAAAACCATGCCCCACCTTCCCAGCCACTTTTGTAAATAAAGTTTTTTGGAACACAACCAAACCCATCCATTTCATATTGTCTCTGGCTGCTTTGACACTATAGTGTCAGAGCTGGGTAATTGCAAGAGATCATCTGGTCCACAAAGCCTAAAATATCTACTCTCTAGCCCCTGGCAGCCGCAGCTCTAGAGGGGTCCAGCAGGGTCACCATAAGCCACATGGTGTCCATTTATATTTCAAGTTAAATTAAAATTTGATAAAATTAAATATTCACTTCCACACTGCACTGCTCATAGATCAAGTGTTCAATAGCCACAGATGGCCAGAAACTACCCTGTTACACTGGGCACCTATAGAAGACCCCCCCCCATTATCATAGAAACTTCTATTTGATTGTGCTGCCCTTGTTCGGTATTCAAAATTAACACTCAAGTGGAGTTTGGGAAAAGGAATAGAAAGGAGGGTGTCACTCTTACCTTAATTTGGGGGCTCCTCTTCCCTCCCAAAGCATTATAACAACCTCAGTAATAATAAAACAAATTAACTTCCAATCTGTTCTTTCCTGGCCTTTCCCCTTCTCCACCAGCTTCTTACAGGTGCTATTTTCTTTTGCTTCTTCTACTTGCCTCTTTCATTCTTGCCCTGAATGGGCAACAGTGCCAACAGTAATTGTTAGTAACAAATGCTACAGTTGATGTCAAGGCATTAAGAAAAAAAAAAAAAAGGTGATGCCAAAACGTTGTGATCTTTAACCAAGCAGTTACTTAAACGTCTGTCTCAATAAACACTGTACAAAATTGCAGCCAATTAATTAGGATTCACTTAGCCACTAATGTATTTTGTTTTCCTTCTTCCTTAATCTTAATAAGAAAGGACACTAGCAAGAATACTATGTATACTAACTCATTTTAGATATCTGCATAAGAAGAAAGGGATATATATATGACAATTATACTACCTTATAGGTATCCCATTTTAAACATGAGGAATTGAGGCACGCAAAGAGATGTTCAAGTCACAGTTAGTAAGAGAGGGATGTAGGATTTGAATCCAGGAATCTGACCCTGAGTCCATGTTCTTGAACACTGTGATGAACACATTTTCAAATATCGCTGCGCTGATGTAGCTTTCTCAATTCCAGGTTTGGCTGGTTTGGAATGGATGCAGAAGAAGTATCAAAACCGGTGCTAAATTACGTCGGAGCTGGATTATCAGTAGTGAGGTACACAGTCGTTTCGGACTTAACTCTTCTTCTAAAACTTTAGAACGCCTTTTAGAGATCCCAATGTGTTTACATTTTTTTAAACCTACATTTCATAAAAGTGCCATGATTTGCCCTCTGATTCTTCATTTATATTTACAGATTTGGCTTTCGAGGACGAAAGTGTCAGCTCTGGGTCCCAAGCCCCAGCTTTAGTTCTCAAAAGCTCTGAGACCCCCGGAAAATCATTGAGCTGCTTTGAAGCTCATTTTCATTTATCTGTGATCTTTAGAAAAATCTTAGTACATAGCTCCTAAATTAGAATCAAAAGGCACATTATTTTGCAAACTCAACTATACTCTATAAATAAATGTTATGCTGTCTCCCCAGTGCCCCTGGAATAGTCCTTGATTCTCTCCTCTTATCTCCTCTCATTACTCACTTCCTCTTTGCCCACCGCCCACCCCCCCCACCACCCTCTGGTTTCCACATTCCTGCTGTCACTTCATCTCTGCTCATCCCAGTCTGATAACTACTCTCTCACATATGAAAACATGTATTCATTTAAATATGTGTTTTGGGATGTATCTGTGTCTAGTCATATGCACTATGTGAATGAAGATGAAAATGACTTTAAATCTCCATAGGTCAGTGTTCAATCAATAAAACTCCAGCAGGAATTAGGTCACCTTAAATTCAGTCCCTTTCCTTTCTAGTCTCCATTTATATTCCCTGTCAGTGCTTCACATAATGGATAGCCGTGCCTGGAAAGATTTTAGTACTTTTTTATTCTTCAGGGAAAGAACACTCTATTTCTCTTCCTCCAGCAATGATGGCTTTTTCCCTGCCACATTCAGGAACAATCTCTTTGTCATTGAAATGTTGCCTAAGGGAGTGGTTCCAGGCCAATCGGAGAAGAAATAACATAGATTATTCTAAAAAGGCAGATTCCTGACATTTTTGGTTAGAGGCAATTTTATGTATTTTGTACAATTCACATGGCATCCTAGCTTTGAATAGCTCTCCCAAAAACAATTTCTTTACACCCCAAAATTGTTATGTAGCATGCTTTAGTTTTGACTTAATAGTAATTTAAGGCCAATTTACTCGGTCTGTCAGGCATTGTTTTTCTCCATATTTCTTCTTTCTTTAGAAAGTGTCCATCCTCTAAAATCGCAAATTATTCATGTTCTACCCACTTCTATCTGTATGACCTTGGGCAAATCACTTAATTTCTCCAAGTCTTGGTTTCTTCATCTGGGGCTAAAGTGAGGGAAATAATTGTGTCAGCCTTATAAAATATTTTGAAGATGAAATGAAAAGAAATATGCTAAGTGTTTTGTATATTGCTAGGTAGATGGCTAATGCTCTAAAATTTGGGTAATTTGTATTATAGTAATCATTATTTGTATCAATAGCTAGTTCATGTTCAATTACTGGTTTCCCCTGAGGGGTGTGTTACTCAGCTCTGTAGTAAGCTGTCGGTGCACTTGGAGATCATACGGTTTGGTTTGGAGCTTAGTCTATGGCACAGAAATGTGATTATCTCTTCCTATAGGGCATTCCAACTCCCTTCTGGGTTTCTTTACCAAAAGGACCTCTGGAAGCTTTTGTTTCATTATTTTAACTCCATTAAATCAGTTAGTTCAAAAGGCATTCATTGAATAAGCTTGGAGTTTCATGTCCTGTATAAGGAAACTTAGAATATGGTCACATTTGTTTAGTCACCTCCTATTGCTTTTCTTTTTAAAGGGATAGGTGAGATAGATTGTTTCTAGCCTTACATTTTTCCTATATGTGGTATCACTCATTTTCTACAACTAAAATCACTCTAGGTGTTTTATTTTATTTTATTTTATTTTATTTTATTTTATTCGGGAGCCCCATGAGGGGCTCAATTTCATGACCCTGAGATCATGACCTGAGCCATAATCAAGAATCGGATACTTAACAGACTGAACCACCCAGGCACCCCAACTCCAGGTATTTTAAACAGCAACGCATTTCACACAGGAAAATTTTCACAAAATTGTGATAAGGCCCAGTGGTGCAAAAGGAGGAAGGGCGCTCTGCCCAAAGCCCTGGAGCCGATGCTCCAACCAGCCCAGCTGCCTCTGCCCGGAGTTACCACCACTGCTGAAACTACCGAAGCCGCCATCAAAACAAAACAAAACAGTCTCTCCCAACTTTTAAGCCTATTCTTATGCCTCCTGTTGGCAAAACTTAGCTGCTAATAGAGTTTGGGAAGTCACGGTTTTCAGCTTTCTAGCCTCCATGGTTCAGGAGAGAATATGTAAGAGTGGGTGTGAAGCAGACACCAAGAACAGTGTTCTCTAAAACAAACTTAAATGAAGATCCAGGAGTCAGAGTTCATCAAAAAGCCAATTTCTTTTCCAATTAAAAAAAAAAAAGTGCTTTGGATTATCCTTGAGTCTGCTCCCTATTTCTTTCTCAACTTGCTGTTCCTGGAGAGTTGTGTATAAGGAAACCAGTTTTTGTTTCCAGCCCTTACCTTTCTTCAGAGCCACGGACTTATGTCTAACGAGGGTCAAACTCCACATGTCTACCAAGATGCCCCAAGGCACCTCCTCCCCAGCCTGAGGTGAGATAACCAGTGGAAGAGAGAACCCTGCTGGGTCAGGACATGGTCAGCAGTCTACGGACACTAGCCATTAGTTCTTTTCTCTCTACCTTCATTATTTCCCAGTCAGAATTACTTTTCTTATTCTCCCCTTCCCTGTCAACTGGTTCCTCCTCCTGTGTTCCCTGTCTCATAGAATGTAATAGGCATACTTATTCAAATTCAAAACCTAGTCATCGTGAGTTTTTTCCCTTTCATATCCCATCTTATATCTAATCCTGTAAACATTTTTTTCCTAATGTTTCACAGGTTCTTTCGCTCCTTTCCCCCAGTTCCTTAATATAAATTCACCTGTAGATGATTGTAAAAATCTCACATCTAGGAGCCCTTGAGGGGCTCAGTTGGTTAAGCATCTGACTCTTGGTTCTGGCTCAGATCATGATATCAGGGTCATGATCTTCAGGGTCATGAGATGGGGCCCCTAGTCAGGCTCTACACTCAGCTTGGAGTCTGCTTAGGATTCTCTCTCTCCCTCCCTCTCTGCCTCTCACCCTGCTTGCTTGTTCTCTTTCTCTCAAATAAATAAATAAAAATCTTAAAAAAAAAAAAAAATCTCAGAGCCACTGCCAGGAAGTAGCAACCCTAAAGGCTTAGGCCTTTAGGGAAGAGAGATGGCAGATGACCTCAGTGCTGCCAACAGGAACATGGAGGTCTGGAAGATCAAGAAGCTCATCAGGAGCTTGGAGGCAGCCCACAGCAATGGGACAAGCATGATATCATTGATTATTCCTCCCAAAGACCAGATTCCACCAGCTGCAAAAATGTTAGCAGATGAGTTTGGAACTGTATCTAACATTAAGTCCCAAGTAAAATGTCTTTTAGTTCTGGGAGCCATTACATCTGCACAACAGATACACAAGCTTTAAACAAAGTACCTCCAAATGGCCTGGGTGTTTACTGGGGTACAATTGTCACAGAAGGAGGAGAGGAAAAGAAAGTCAACATTGACTTTGAACCTTTCAAACCAATTAACACATCATTGTATTTGTGTGACAACAAATTCCATACAGAGGTTCTCACAGTGCTCCTTTTGGATGACAGCAAATTTGGCTTCATTGTAATAGATGGTAGTGGTGTACTTTTTGGCACACTCCAAGGAAACACCAGAGAAGTCGTGCACAAATTCACTGTGGATCTCTCAAAGAAACATGGTAGAGGAAGTCAATCAGCCTTGTGTTTTGCTCTTTTAAGAGTGGAAAAGTGACATAGCTATGTTCAGAAAGTAGCTGAGACTGTTGTTCAGCTGCTTATTTCTGGGGACAAAGTGAATGTGGCTGGTCTGGTTTTAGCTAAATCAGCTGACTTTAAAACTGAACTAAATCAATCTGATATGTTTGATCAGAGGTTGCAATCAAAAGTTTTAAAATTAGTTGATATTTCCTATGTTTGTGAAAATAGATTCAACCAAGCTATTATGTACTGAAGCCCTCTCCAACGTGAAATTCATTCAAGAGAAGATTTTGATGAAATCAGCCAGGACACAGGCAAGTACTATTTTGGAGTTCAAGATACACTAAAGACTTTAGAAATGGAAGTTGTAGATATTCTAATAGTCTATGAAAGTCTGGATATAATGAGATACAGTCTTCATTGCCAAAGCACAAAGAGGAAAAAATTATCTAACTCCAGAGCAAGAAAAGGATAAATCTCGTTTCACAGACAGAGAGACCAGACAAGAACATGAGCTGATTGAGAGCACACCCCTGCTGGAATGGTTTGCTAACAACTATAAAAAATCCAGTGCTGTATTGGATCGTCACAGATAAGTCTCAAGAAGGATCTCAGTTTGTGAAGGGATTTGGTAGAAATGGAGGTTATCTTGCAGTACCAAGTAGATTTCCAGAGAATGGAATACCAAGGAGGAGATGATAAATTTTTTGACCTTGATGACTACTAGGTAGTCGACATGGGTCTGGCAAAACGTGCCTCACCCTCCAGCATGCAACCCAAGGAGCATACCTGTGGTGGAATCCAAACAATTCAATTATATAAGAGAATATTATGAAAATGTATACAGCAACAAACTGGGCAACCTGGAAGAAATGGACAAATTCCTATAAACTTACAAACTGCCAAAACTGAACCAGGTAGAAACAGAAAATTTGGACAGACTCATAACCTGCAAAGAAATTGAATCAGTAATCAAAAATCTCCCAACAAATAAAAGCTCTGGGCCAGATGACTTCCCTGGAGAATTCTACCATACATTTAAAGAAGAGTTAATACCTATTCTTCTCAAACTATTCCAAAAAATAGAAATGGAAAGAAAACTTAAAAACTCATTCTACAAAGCCAGCATTACCTTAATTCCAAAACCAGGCAAAGACCCCACTGAAAAGGAGAATAAGAAGCCAATATACTAATGAACCTGGATGCAACACTTTTAATAAAATACTAGCAAATTGAATTCAACAGTACATTAAATTATTAATTTATTAATTATTTTTATTTATTAATAATTATTAAATTTTTCACCACAATCAAATGGGGTTTATTCCTGGGTCTCAGGGGTGCAGATCTCTGCCTTACAACTCGAACAGTTCCAGAACTTAATCCTTGAGCATTGGATATTGAGAAGAAGACTGAAACAAAACCAGACCCTACCCTGCACTTTGGTTTGTCATGGTGTCACTGCAGCAGCCTAGAACTAAGTTCCTAAAATGCCACTTTGGACTAATTTAGAAAAGAATTCCAGTTGTAATTTTTACTTGGTGGTAAAATTGATTGTTCCTCTATTTTATGAAAGAAAATTATTTTTTTAACCTACATACATAGAATCAAAGATACTTTAACTACTGTAAACTTTCAAAAGGTAATAGAAATGAGATAATTAAAAACAAACTCACATCTACTTTGCCTAGTTTCATTTTTTTCTATTGCCAGTGTAACTTTCTTGTATCTTGTATCAGTCATCACTCTTCTAAGAACCTTGGAAGACTCCCATTGGATTCAGAATAAATCTGTCTCCTTAGTCTGGTATGTCCTCCACCATCACAGATTCAACCCTTCCTAGATTAGCCTTCTCCTTGTATTATCAATTCATTGACCCAGATTATTTATTACACCATACCCCAGACACTTCCCCCAGTCCAAAGACACTTTCCTCAGCTTCCTTGGCCTCCTATAAATATCAGTTGAGAATTCTTGGGTTGTTTTCTTGTGTTATTTTCTTTATTTCCCTTCTTCCTAATTAGAGTGAGTTGCTCCTAAACTTCCATTGCATCTTGAACTCTTATTATACAAGGGTCTGTTTTGTATTATTCTTACAATTCCTTTATCCTTGAACTGTGAGATCCTTTGAAGGACGAAGTCTGTTATTTTCTTAAAATACCATATCTCCCACCATCACCATTAGACTTTGCCACACAGTGCTTGAAATTAAAAGATGCTCAATATAGGCTTGTTAAATTGTCAGGGTAAACACATACAAACAAGTTCTATTAATAGTAAGATGTATAGAGGTACGAATCTAGGGAAACGGGAAAGATCAAAAATGTAGAGAAGCACTCCTATGTATAGCATTGATTTTTTTTTAATTTTCCATGCTTTTGACAATATTCACAGACTTTATCATATATCTTTGTATCTTAGACACTGTACCAAGTTCTGTAAGCTTTGTAGCCCAAAAGGCCTTGTGATCTATTTGGTTTTATGTTCGTATACATAAGATAAATTTCATTACCTTGTCCTAACTTAGTGCCCTGCACCCCCTCTTGACCTAACTGATCTGACTTACCTATTTGTGACAAACACTAGTCACATGAGCTCAAAACCACTTGGTCCTGATTTTTTTTTCTCATGCTCAAAACCCCCCTCCCATCCAATATTCTCTTTACTTCCTAACATATTTTAAGATTTTACCATGTTCCCAAAAGTACGCTAAGAATTTTGCATGCATTGTTATTTCATTCTCATCACATTTCAGTAAAATTGGCCCATCCCCATTTCTTTAGATGGAAAAAGTTGAGACTTAGAGAGCCTAAGTGATTTGGGCGAGGTCAGACAGTTGTTTGAAGAAACACTCAAAGACTTTCTCCTTGGTACCGTTCAAGTATTTCTAATATACCATCTTATATTGTCATTAAAAAAACATACTCGTCTATACAAAGTTGAGGGTTTTCATGATAATTTTGAGAAGAAAATGCAATTAAGATGACTAATAATAGCTTTGCAAATTAGCAGTTATGTAAGTACACATTTAACTAAGATACACACGTTTACTTAGGTTTCATGCATTCATTTTTACTGAGTGTTAAGCGCTTTGAGGATCTTCAAGGAGATCTTATCTTCCATTGAATTAGAAAATCTGTAGAGAAAAAAGTTCACAAGGACTTGTGGTAAGTGGTCTGGATTATGTGATGACTATTCTTAGTATTGTGGGAATTCAGAGAAGAGGAAGAGTCAGTGAGGACCAACCCGGGAACAGGGAGGATTCTTGTCACATTCAGCCTTCAGTTCTTCTTTAGTGTGGATAAGAAGAGGAGAGTGTGTTCTGTGTTCAACTAAGAAAGAGAAACAAGCAAGAGCAGGTGGTTGTGGAAGATGGGAGTGGAGAGGTTGGAACAGGGACAGGTCAGAGACGGAAGTCGCTGTGGAGAATTATGTGGAGTAGGTTATGGGGAACATAATGCAGAGAGTAATAAAACTCAGAAAGGACAGTTACATTTGCTAGAGAAGGGAATATGGAACCATTCAACTTTTGAAAGCAAGTAAGAGGCTGAACTAAGGAAGCTAACTAAGAAATTTTAAATTCATAGTAAAAAAATCACACCTTATCAGCACTTGTCTGCACTTTGATACCTACACTATTTCAGCCTCCTCTGTACTTTGAAAACTCCTCTTACATCTTTAACTTTTGAACTATGCAAACATATATATTTTTAAAATTTTATTTATTTATTTGACAGACAAGGTTTACAAGTAAGCAGAGAAAGAGGAGGAAGCAGGCTCACTGCTAAGCAGAGAGCCTGATGCGGGGCACTGGGATCATGACCTGAGCTGAAGGCAGAGGCTTTAACCCACTGAGTCACCCAGGTGCCCCCATGTAAGCATATTTTTTAAAAAAGAATGTCAAAAGTTTACCAGAGTTGTTAATTTCCTTAAGTTAATTTAATATTTTAACACATTTTAGCCTATTTGCGTGGTTCAAAAGTCAATAATGGTAAGCAAAGCATTTGTTACAAAGATACTGGACATGAATAGAAAATGCAGTATGCAAGAATGTCAAAGAGTGGGGAGCCTGGGTGGCTCAGTGGGTTAAAGCCTCTGCCTTAGGCTCAGGTCATGATCCCAGGGTCCTGGGATCAAGACCCGCATCGGGTTCTCTGCTCAGCAGGGAGCCTGCTTCCCCCTCTCTCTCTGCCTGCCTCTCTGCCTACTTGTGATCTCTGTCTATCAAATAAATAAATAAAATCTTTAAAAAAAAAAAAGAAGAAGAATGTCAAAGGGGGAAAGTCATTAGGCTTATGCATGTGTTTTCATCTCTTAAAATATACTCTGGAGATCTTTCCATTTCAGAGCACAGAGGGTGTCCTCATTCCTTTTTTTATATCTATGAAGCATTCTGTTGTGTGACCATGAAGACTGCCTCATCTGAGTGTGGGTGTAGTGGCCACAGCATCTCTTCTTTGGGGCCTGTGCAGTTCTCTGCTCACACCCATAGTACCTGTCTGCTGAAGTTTGTCCATCAAGGATGTTGTTAAACGTCTAGGGTTTTGTCAGTATAACAGGTGGTTTTCACTTGTATTTTTTTTTTTAACCATGTGATTCCAGAGTTAAGCAAGAATAAAAGATGCAGCTATAGACTGAAACAAGAAAATCAAGAAAAAGATCTGATTTGAGGGCAAATTTCATGAGTTAGGTTTCTAACTTGTTGTAGTTAAGGACACAGGAGACTTCAAAGAGAATGGCATCCTAGAGAAACGGCAGGACCCCTGGGGAAGCAGCGTGGCAGTAATCGTCCGAGCATTAGAACTGGATTTAAGCTGTGTTTTCTCATAAAATGCAGGCAGCTTGCTATGAACCAAGGATATAATAAACATCACTAAAATTTATTTTCTTTACAGTGCTTTCATATTTTTGTTCATCAAAAGTGAAATACCAAATAACATGTGTTCTGTGGACACCACACCATTAATGACAGATCATGTGAGTACAGTGTGAGAAACAGTATGATTTGAAACATAAAACTTAGATAAAAGGAAGATTTGAAATAGATGAGAAGGTTTTTTTTTTTTTTCTTTCAAGGCCATTGACACTATGTTTGTGTATTTATTATAGTTAGGTCTATGTGGCAACCAATCAAGATTGCCACAGGAAAGCTTCTCAGAAAATTCAGAGGTCTATTTATATCTGTTAATCGTAGATCTCAACTAGAAGGTGTATATACAAGCCCGTATTTTGGAATGGCTTAAGGATTTCTGCAGTGGGAGGATCCTGAGTACAAAAGAGTAATACGAAAGTTACTGAAGAAAGAGGGAGGAGAGAGGTCTTAAAGTAGGCCAGGGGAGAGCAGTGAGGAATAGCTCAGAGGCAACCAGTGAATGGAAAAATCAAGTTGTATGAAAGGAGGAGTAGTACTTGATTTTCTTCCTTTTTCTTTTTCATCACATCCTGTTCCACTCAAAGGTAATGACAAGAAATATGTAAGAAGATGTTGTTTGACCCTGAAGAACCTGAATTAGTCTGGGATAGCAAATCTATATTAAACAGGAACAACCTATAAGAGATCTGACAAAGCACAAGGGCCAGTGGCTACATATACAGAAGTGATTGCAGAGCAAACCCCCATGGCCATGAGCCAGACTCCAGTCCTTCCTGTTTCAAGTCTCTCTTCTGTCTGTTGTGGGTCCAGTGCTATCCGACTGCCCTCGATAAAACCAGAGCCCTACACCCCCACAGCCACACCATCTCCCCGGAAGGTGCCGGCTCTACTCCTTACTTCAAAATTAACATTTTCTTCTCCCTTCCTTCTTCCCCTCTCAAAACCCTTATCGAATAACGAGACTGAAATGTTAGTTAAGTTGACACTAAAGTTAACTAATAATTAGCTTTAGGATAAAAGGAAAGAGATTTATTAACCTATAGACATCTCTAATCTGGAAAATGTTGCAGAGAGAGAATAGAGGAATTGAGACAGAGTGAAGGTGTCCAATATTCCTTACCTCCCCTGGGGATTCAGATACTTCCTGACCAACCACTCCTCGCACCTAGGGAGAGAAAAAGAAAGATGCAACTCTGTAAAAGATACATAATAGGTTAACTGCCTTGGTTTTTCTAGGCACGGTGGAAAGGTATAAGCAAACCAAGTGTAAAGATACATAAACGGCATGATTGGGTAATATGCAGCCATACATTATGAGCTCCTCATCCTTGAAAGAAAGCATTGTTGCCAAACTTGCGTGAACACATGACAAGTAATTCAAATCCAATATCTTAGCTCTTACAAAGGCATCAGGAGTATCACATTAAAGTAATTTCAGCTAAAATGCGAAAATAATTACATTTGACATTAGAACTATTATAAATTGGCCTATAATTTTTCTTGACTTAGAATATTAACCTAAAAATGAGTCTTAACCTCATCAAGAAACATGGCTGGAAATGTTTTATTAACTAATTCAGTTAAAGAAAACTGAATTTAAAAAGTACCTGTCAATTTTTTAGTATTCCATAGAGGAGTATGAGTTTTCCTTGGTTCTAATTTATTATTTTTGGATTATTAAAACTTGCAGATGAAATACAAACATTGTTAACTTATGTTACTTTTGATAGGTGTATCAAAATAGCCATAGGTTAAACTGAAAAAATGTAAACAGAGAAGTTGCCAACTGCCCAGCCTTTTCTGAATGAAAGAGTAACAGAATCACAAAAGTTCCAGTCTGAAGATGGGCCCAGGATCAGAATGCATAGTGTCATGTGCTCCTATTTTAAAGTCTGTTTGAGAAAGAAAGATTAAAAACATTGAAAATCTTCTTGACACCAGGGTGATTATCAGTTGAATGCTGTTTTTGTTTTGGTTTGTGCCACTATTTTCCATAGGTGATCAACAGCACTCAAGATTCCTGCCCTGACTATTCCTGGGTGGATAAACTTTCTACAGCACAACAGCGCACAGTGTAAGAAGAGGTTCTGTTACCCTCTTTCTTATTTGGGTAAAGTAAGGATTCCCGGAGTGAAGTGGTAGTCCTCTAAGTTCAAGAAGCAAATGGTAACATAGCTTTTGACCCTCATAGTTCCATGGTGGACAGACTTTCTTGTTTCCTGCTGAACTTTTAGGTAGGGAGGTCTGTGATCTCAGTGTTTTGAGAAATTCCTAAGCCACTGCAGTATCTCTAGCCAATAAGTAGCTGACAAAACCAATCTCCTTTTGCAGCACTTTTGTGCCTAAAGTAAAAGAGGTAATACAGGCCACAGCATATATTAATCAACAGGCTCTCAGCAATTATAGTCAAATTAGGCAATACAATTCTCTAATACTGCTTGGCCTCCATTGGAAATCCCTATACTCATATTGGATGATTTTATAATCTCAAGATATTCATTTTCAAATATAGTAATAGAGTATTTGGGGTCCATAACAGTTATACCCCTCACTGTCATAAAGACTGAGTTTGGCTCACCAGGAGACCCTGTATTTTAGAGTTTCTTGTGGTATGTTTTTGGATTAGCAGAGAAATATGGAAATATGTAAGTGGTACCTTGCATTTTACAATCGGTAACTGTTTTGAACTTTATGTGGAGACACACATAAGCGCTTCAAGAATATAAAGCATTTCCTCTGTTAGTATCCACACTAACCTCACAGTGGGGAAGAGGCTGTGCCTGGTACCTAAGAAATGCTCAATATTTGAATCAATTGAGTGAAAGAATGAGCTCACAAACAAGCTTCAGAAGATAAATACATTGCTGGTTTTGCTTAGAGTAAAACAGCTCTCAAAAAAAGGCAACAACAAAAACAAGAACATTTTTTCATAAAGTGTCTCCCTTTTAAGGGAATATTTGTTAAGAAAAACATTTTTGATTGTCTCATGATTAGCCAGACCTGGTGTGTTAGTCTGGTCTGTGTCTGGGACACCCCTTTCAGGACGATGGAGTCTAGGCTTCCCCATGACACAGGGATTTCCAGTGTGGATGGAACTGATTGTCAGGTTGGCCCTGTGAGTTCCTATTGAAATAGACTTTAAGAATTTGTTTTTACAGAGTGCCTGGATGGCTTAATCATTAAGCGTCTGCCTTCAGCTTGGGTCAGGATCTCTGGGTCCTGGGATTAAGACCCCTGTGGGGCTCCCTGCTCTGCAGGAAGCCTGCTTCTCCCACTCCCGCTCCTCAAGCTTATATTCCCTCTCTCGCTGTCTCTCTCTCTCTGTCAAATAAATAAATAAAATCTTAAAAAAAAAAAAAAAAGAATTTTTTTAAGCTTGAAAAGGAATGTTTTTTTTTGTTTGTTTTTGCCTAAAACTCTTGCCTGTTTCATGCCATTGCCCTTTGTATTAAGTTAAAGGGACTGTTCCAAAATATTAATCATCTCTCCCCAAAATTATTGGGAAACTTGCCTCATGCAAATGTAGCACAAGTCTCAGGAGTCCACATGGTTCCATTGCTTAAGATGAAATATTTTCTTTTTACGATAGGAAATGTTTTACCCAAAATAAACAAAATATTTGATAAAATCCTGACCATAACCTAGTCAATGAAGGCATGGGCAAGTCCAGGGATATCAACAGTTCTTGAATGAGCATGCATTTAGTATTTTGTCTATCCTAGCCCTGTACTAGATATTGAGTGTTCAAAAAAGAAGTGTAAAACATACAGTCAGTCCACAAATAGTTCATATTTAGAGAGCCAAGTTCATTATGCAGACAGTACAATGATAGCAATGGTTACGTCTATGTAAGAACCATTTATAATGATAACCCATTATAATTTCTGTAAATTGTATACTTCTAAAACTAGGAAGTGGGGGACAGAAACTGCACTTTCAGTCCTGATGCTGCTCTGACCCCAGAGGATACTGCATTGACTTTTTGAGGTCATAGAGCTTGAAATAGATGTCTGATTTCTGCATAACTGCCTGTGATTTACACTTAGAAGCATGCTTTAGTTATGATTCCATTTGTGTGTTTGTCAGAAATATTGCTGTGGGCCAAGATTAACAGTGATGTGCTTGTTTTTTAAGGGGCTGCATTCTTGCAGTGATATCTGGAATACTCTATGGGTCTACATTTGTGCCCATCATTTATATCAAGGACCACAGCAAAAGAAATGACAGTATATATGCAGGGGCAAGCCAGTATGGTAAGAGTAAAACATTATTTTCCTTTATAAATGAACTCAATACCTGTTTTTCTATTTAAGCATATAAAAAGAATGTGATCATAGTAAATCCTGGTACATAGATTCGACTTACTTTTTCATTGTAAGTGGTAGATTAGAAAACCACCAAAGACTAAAAGTAATAAAGGACTGTTTGAGTCTTTTCATATGATCGTCAAAATACAAATATAATCAACGTTATTCTAGTCAGGGTTGATATAGGCTACTTGGATCTTATCACACAGTTCCTAGATTTACAGTAAGATTTGGCGATTATTTTCCAGTTAGGTAATCTCTGAGAAAATATGTATTCTTCTGCTCTTTTAAAAAAAGCTAAAGTGCAGTACATACCACTTTAAAATCAAGTAAAGGCCAAAGTATAACCTGCCTAAAGGTCAAAGTATAGCCTCGTCAGAGGATATTGTTTTTAAAGCCCAACATAATGCCCTCAGATTATATCAGTTTCTAGGGATAGATTGAGTCTGTCAGGTATAAACAATACCACGTGCAATAGCCCTTGTACAGACTCATCAGGAGATGAAAGAAGGTCTACTTCAGGGGTCCTATCATTTTGTTGAAACGTGGCTTCCACCCATGAACTCATAAAGGAATGAGATCATAGGTAATAAAGTTCTAAATTGGATGGAACAGAAAATTAATGTGATCTACATTCAGATAAGGGAGAAATTTGGAAGGCAAAAGTCATGAGGGAGAGACTGATGACAAAACTGGGATTTAAAAGACTTTAATTGAGTGGCTAGACTGTGTAGACACCATTGTTTCTTCGTTCTTTTTTATATTCAGTCCAAATAACATTCAAATCTTTTATGAACTTGTCTTTTTTTTTAAGGTATTCTACAAATACTTTTTGGGTTTTTAGTATTTTCATCTGTAAAGGATAAGAACCAATAAAAATACAATAACATAAGATAAATTAAAAGAGAAGGAAAAACAAGAATGAAAAAAGTAAAACAGAATCAGGAATGAGTCTAAAAACTGTAACATATTTTTACACTTGCTAGAAATGAGCCGTAAATTTGGCTCTAAGATTTCTTATAGACACAAGGGAAATCAAATCTGTCCCACAATTCAGTGAACACAAGATAAAAAGAACTAATCATCCAGGAGTACAGTTGTTCTTGGTCCTGGTCCATAATAAATAATTTCAACGATCTCTTTACATAAATAGTACAATCAATCCTTAGGGACCTTTCTTACGACAACTTTAATGCCATCTAATAGGAACACACTTTATTCCACTTTATTAAAACATAATTCTGGGGAGGTGCAATTTTTTATTTCATTTATTTAACAAACACATAAGTATTATATGCACTGTGCTAGCACTCTTCTAAGCACATTACAATAACTCAGTTGACCCTCATAACAACCTTATTAGTTAGGTACCATTATGATTCTTGTTTTACAGTTGAGGAAATTTAGACTGTGAGAGATTAGGTAATTTGCCCAGTTCTCAAAATTAGCAAGTAGTGGATTGCAGATCCCACTTATGTGGTATGTGCTTTTATTAACGATGTTATGCTGTCCCTTGTGGTAGTTCATACACATGTTGTTCTTATATGATCCAGAAGTAGGGTTTAAGATTTTGGAAGAACAGACACACTGGTTGACCTTCAAGCTTTTCTCCTTAAACATGACCCCTCACCTTTGCCTGAATTTCCTTTGAGAGAAACATTGAGTCTAGTATGACCTTCCCAGCCAAGAACCTATCATAGACACATCTGTATGACGAAAGGACAGTCTGCTCAAACAGTCGGTGCAGTTGGGGTTTCTCAGATATGATACCACCATCATGTGTCATTAACTCCCCCATGTAATCAGGCCTATAGTAAACAACTAAATAAAACCCTCTTTGAGAGAACTTCCTGAATATCCTCTCACATAGTTGTCGTCTGCAACAGAGATGCTCGTCTCCAGATTGGTCACCATACAAAATTAGCACTCTCTCGTATTTTTCACACCACCCCCACTTTGTCTGCTTGGAGATTTGCTACATTGGCATTAGTAAAATTAAGTCTGCAATCTATTTTTAAAAAGAAGATGGTTTTCACATAATATTCATAGTTTCTTATTTATCTTTCCAAGATAACCATAAAAATCAGCCTTCTAGATCTGATTATAGTAACTAATTTACTACTTAATATTTCTAAGTTTTAGATATGTTAATTAATATTCTTTATAAACAGCACATAGAAACCTAAAATCATAAAATATAATTAATAGTTCCTTTACTTTTGAGGTTAATTTTGGTGAGTTTGTTTTATTTTTGGAACCCTAAATATATTTGAAATGAATAAAAGAATATATTGGAGAGTCTTATGGTCTGTATTTTCAGATTTAGACTATGTTTTTGCACACTTCAGTGGCATCTTTTTTACAAGCACAGTCTACTTTCTGGCCTACTGTATAGCCATGAAAAATAACCTGAAGCTATATCCTGAAGCAGTCTTGCCAGGTAAGAATATTTACCACAAAAAAAATCTTCTTACTCTGTGAAAGTATTCTCTACTCACTTAGCTTGAATAATCATCTCCTGGAAACCAAGCCACCCTATGTGACTTTGTCTGTGTATATATGTTAATTCCCTAGTTGCTCTGGCCCAACTTACCAGTAAATGGGAAAGATTTAAAAACCATGAAACTTGATATGAAATGCCAGTTATTATAGAACCTGAAACTTGAAAAATGAATCTGAGGTAATTTCCTATGCCAAAATACCTTGTGTATTGACAATCAGACTCTATTATTTCTTCTTCATTATCTAAGGATGGTTATTAAAAGTCAGAGTCAATAGAACTTTGTAGTCACTTAGGTAAACAA
Source organism: Mustela nigripes (assembly GCF_022355385.1). Lineage (NCBI taxonomy): Eukaryota > Metazoa > Chordata > Mammalia > Carnivora > Mustelidae > Mustela > Mustela nigripes. Next base: position 143,170,916 of record NC_081557.1, on the reverse strand, counting down.
ACATTTTCTCTGAAAAGGAAGGAGAAATCCATTTTAGAGTTTAAAAAGGGTATATGATAAATGCACATGCTTTGGACTTAATACATTTGGCACTGGTGGTCAAAAATATATATATAGTTTCTTATTTTTTAGAAGTTTGCCATAAAGCAATATGGAATATAAGTCCACAAGGAAAAAATTTTAAGAACAAAATAAAGCATATGTCAGAGATTCATTTTGAATACCTGATTTGTTTAGGTCAAAGTATGCCCGTGGACCATTATAAAAAATGATAGAGTATTTATTGAACACCTAGATAAGTATCCTGAAAATTTTATCTGGTATTTCCATTCAAATTCTAGGAGCTTCCCCCCCCCCCTTAAATGGTGTTCTCAGAGCATGCCCAGATCCAGTATCTTCCCTAGGTCCCTCTCCACTACGAAATCTTTATCTCAACTACAACTTTGGGTATTTTATTTAATGTCAATAAACTGAAAAGGTTGATAATTATACCCATAGCCATCAAGAAGAAAAAAAAAATGACTTGGTTTCCAAATGGATCCTAAAACCATGTTGGCCAAATATGTCGATAAGAATGCTTTGATAGGGGGTGCCTGGGTGGCTCAGTGGGTTAAGCCTCTGCCTTCAGTTCAGGTCATGATCTGAAGGTCCTGCAATGGAGCCCCACTTCGGGCTCTCTGCTAAGTGGGGAGCCTGCTTACCCCCTCTCTGTGCCTGCCTCTCTGCCTACTTGTGATCTCTCTCTCTCTCTGTCAAATAAATAAATCTTTTTAAAAAAAGAAAAAGAATGCGTTGATAGGAGAACTTTAATATTCCCACTGTATCTAGAGTGTGGACTTTTCAGGAGAGGAATATGGCTTATAAGTGTGCGCTGTTTGCGTGTGTTTCAGGATTCCTGTCAGGAGTTCTTTGGGCAATAGCCACCTGCTGTTGGTTCATAGCTAACCATGCTCTCAGTGCTGTGGTCAGTTTTCCGATAATCACTGCTGTAAGTAGCTGAATGTTTTCCAAATTGTTTTTCAAATATAAATCTGATTTCTCTGAAGCATTCTTAGTGAATCACTGGGGACTATCATGGAGTTCGATTTTTTAGGAGTACAGTTTGTATGACAGATTCATGTAGATTCACCAACACCCTCTCATCTCACGTCCCTAATTGCTCAGGAAACATCACTAACCTCATTTTAGCAGGTTTGTTCATCCTTGATATCCTTGCAGTTTTTCTCTGGTCATTTTACTTACTGTCATTTTGGATGCATTGTAATTTTCTGTCTATAACAATGCTTATCTCTATGTAATATTTACAAATTAAAAATGCTTTTGTGTATATTCTGAATCTCCTGACAACCTTGTGAGACAGAAAGGACTTCAGACTCCTCATATGATCCTTTGGTATTTTTAAAGGCTTTCAGAAAGTCCTAAAGCAAACTATTGTCTCTGGATGAGTCATGTGATTAAACATTAAGTTTTGCTTTGTGTTTACAACAGGGAGTAAATACAATGGGGTAGTAATTCTTTTTTTTTTAATTTTTTATTTTTTATAAACATATATATTTTATCCCCAGGGGTACAGGTCTGTGAATCACCAGGTTTACACACTTCACAGCACTCACCAAAGCACATACCCTCCCCAATGTCCATAATCCCACCCCCTTCTCCCTAATTCTTTTTAACTGGTAACATTATTTCTTCAGAAGATATTATTTATTTTCTAGCACTAAATTCTTAATAGGATGTACCATATGGGGCCTTTTACAAGGGACACTGACTAACAATAAATACTATTTCTTAAAAAAAAAAAAACTTGTAATGGACAAGATTTGGTTTTTCTGTCACTGTTTCTTATATTAAATTATGGTAAAGACTTAGGATAAAACATTAATGCCTAATTCCGTGGAAATAAATTGCTGAGGTAGGTGAAGTATGGGCAGAGAGTTGATGGGAGTAATCACCGTGGCTCTTGGAGACTTGCCTGTCAGATTAACTATTCTCCAGCCACCCAGTTCTCCAGCCAGTTCTTGTGAGAACTGGATTTTTTTTTTTTTGACATCAGCTTTTTTTAGTGGAAAATTTTAAACATACCCATCATCTAGCTTCAACAGTGATAAATATGGTCAATTTTATTTTATCAAAAGAGCACATTTTTTGTTATTCTAGCAGCGCTGTTCTTCCCAGGTACCTCTATTTCCACTGTTACATACCCATTGGTAGCTAGATTGTGAATTTCTTGAAGGTAGCATCTAGAGTTTATTACCAATAACATTTAATTAAAAAGGAGAGAGAAAGGAAGGAAGGAAGGGCGGGAGAGGGAGGGAGGAAGGAAGGAGAGGAGGAAATGGAATGGGAGGGAAATGGGAGGGGAGGAGGGAAGAGGTGGGGAGGGAAAACAAAGAAAGAAAACAGAAGAAACGATGTAGCAGCAACAAGGGCTTGATACCTCCGCTCCAAGTCTTCACTGAGAAATCTCAAAGGTGACTCAGTTTATCCAGAAGTTCAGCTTCTCAAGGTAGCTCAAGCTCACCTTGTTTTCAAAGGTTCATTTGCAAATATATGTAATTTATATTCAGTTTACGAAAGGAAAATATGCAATCCTAATTGCCAAAACAGCTATCTCTTATCTAAGATGTCCTTCCTCTTTGGCTCTTTTGCCTGAATCAAAGAGTATGTACACACTTTGACCTATGCTTGTTTTACTTTTAGCAAAGCGTCACTTTCTATAACCACATTACTCCTCACAATAACCCTTAGACCATGTCTAAAGTAATATTTAGGAAATGATCAGCCAACAAGCCTCAAAGGTCAGTGATACCTTTTGGCATTGTCTTCTATCGTGTTCTCTGAAGAGAAATAAATTTCCAGATTAGAGAGGATAAAATTCTTGAGCGAGTGGCCTGATACCATTAGTATTATATTTCCTTTTCTATTGTTTCCTTCCATCCTGTCCAAAGTCAGTATGGAATTGCCTAAGGACACAGATGCTTCTTGTTTGGTTTGGATTTTGAGGCTTAACATCTTACGTCATTGATAAAAGACAGTTCCTTTGACCTATTTCTCTGGCACTTTTGATGTTGAATTTTCCAGACACTGATAAACAGAGAGTAATGTATTTTTATTGCTTCGCTCACATCCCTGGAGTGGAGTCAAACTTTGTTGACCCAGTCATGTAGACAGTTGGAGTAGTGGAGGGCAAAAAATCTGTTGGAATTGTTTATAAGAAACCCTCCCAGAGTTTGTGCAGGGCTTGAAAAGGAATCATAAAAATGCTGATACAATATGCTTTCTCCACAAAGACCATGATTAATCCAAATACCATTTTTTTTCCTTCTCAGCTAAGAAAAGTTAACAAACTTGAATAGCTTCAAGTTTTAAATTGCAGAATCATTCTTTCTTTCCACCTCGTTTCTTCTCATTTACCTTTCCTAGATTATTTCATTCCTGTCTGAATAAACCTTTTGTTTATTTTTCCTTACATGGCTTTGCTATCATCCTATAATACTGTCTTTAGCATCCATTGGAGTTTAATGTCAGATATATTTCACCACCATGCAATAGTACCAGTTTAAGAATTTTTTTAAGAGTACAGTATTTGACAGGTCCAAAATAACATACTTCAGTTATGAGATTCAGTTTCTTCAGTTATGAGATTGCTATATGGCAAATAAAGTTATAAATTATTCCCGCACTTTGGGGGCACCTAGGTGGCTCAGTCGGTTAAATGTCTGCCTTCAGTTCAGGTCATGATCCCAGGGTCCTGAGATCGAGTCTCACTCCAGGTTCCCTGTTTGGTAGGGAGTCTGCTTCTCCCTCTCCAACTCTCCCCTGTTCATGCTCTCTCTCTCTCCCTATCTCTCTCTCTCAAATAAATAAAATCTTTAAGATAAATTATTCCTACACTTTCTCCTATTAGTCCCATTTCTAGTGTCCTAAGCTCACTAGAAAAAAAATAAATCATTTGCTTATTAAAATTTACTATAAATAAATCACATTTATTTGTGTAAATCACATAATATGACATCATCAATGTAATAAATATGAAAACTATAAAGAAACAAGAAAAATCTTTATTTTTTTACTGGCTGCTACCTTAGTTTAATGTTGAGTTAGTGTTGAGATTATGAATAGTTTTCCCTGACAATACTGTTATACTGTTTTTACAGTAGAAAGTTATTCAATGGAAGTATTAGGCCAGCTCTCCAATATACTATATTTATGTAGAGTACAGGTCACAGAAAAAGTAACCAATTTAATTACAGTTTTTCTTTTTGTTCAAGGGTCCAGGATTTATAGCTGCAATGTGGGGTGTCTTCATGTTTAAGGAAATACAGGTATGTATAAGAAAGGGGGCAGATTAAGAAAACAGGTGTAGAGTCAGGTAAAAAAGGTATTTCATACTATGTTTGTGTCATTTTCTGAAAACTGTATGTGACCCCAAAGCACTTCTGCCTCAGATGTTCAAAATGTTATCATCCCTAACAAGGAAAGAAAATACTAAAGATATGATAAGTATTATGAAACCTGTTTCTCTCCACTCCAGTACCCAGTAAGAAAATGATTTAGTTGACTTTTTATTTCCCATAAGAGATTTTGGTTACTTAATCCAATAAAATATGATAAAGGGAAATTTTATTTAATGTAAAATATGATAGATAAACAAGATGAAAGTGTTTTTATCCTAAAGATTAAAATATCCTTGACATAAATGGAATTTGGGAATAAATTCTTCTGTTGGTTCTCATGCCTCCCAAAGGCCTCCATATTAAACCAGCAATTTTATAGGAAAATAGTATGGTAGCAGGTAACTACTACCCCTTGTCTTTCAAGTGTAAATGATAATGATTTAAAATTTTATTTATTAAATAGTCTAGGATGTGTGTGTGTATTTTCACTAGAAATTGTTGTTAGGGACGCTTGGCTGGCTCAGCTGGTGGAGTATAGGACTCTTGATCTTCAGGTTGTAGATTGGGTGTAGAGATTGCTTAAAAACAAAATAGTTTTCAAAATATTTTTAATTGTTTTAGAATTTTTCCCGTTAACCTTTATTTGAGGAATATATGTGAATAGTATTTTGAAATAGTTTTTATTATAAATATATATAAATCAAAGACAGTCTGTCAAGGTGGCATAGATATATTTTCTGTCTTCATATGCAGCTGTAATAACAAATAATTTCTGCTTCTAAAAAGATCTGATGTTTCTGATCTCTGGGAACCAAAAAGTAACCTGTGTACCTGGATAATTCTTAAAATGATTATTCAATTTTAGATTTCAAATATCATTTCATTTATCCTAAGTAAATGTTTTGATTTAGAAAGCCATATTTTGATAACACAGGATTCTCAGACTTAAAAAATAATAAATTTGCTTAGGATATATGCACCAAGATCTTAATTTTTGTACTTTTTAAAATACAAAAGACAACTTCAAACATTTATAGACCCATAAATTGCTTCCATCCACATTTCTCATTTGTTTTAGTTAGGGTTGTTTTCCACAAAAAATAATTATATGTCCAAAACATGCCATAATCTCTTTGCAAATATTTCTTCTGCCTCCCAAGGGATAATTATTGCTATTTAAGAATTAGGTTTTTATTAACCAGTATAACATCCTGAAGCCTTAGAAAACCACAAGTGAGCATAGCTTATTTGCAGTTACAGATAGAAAGAAGCACAAACGAAGAATAGATTTAATATAAAGGATTTGGAAAATTCTTCTAGTCACTACTACTGTATTAATTACTTATTTGAGAGAGTGAGAGAGAAGGCAGGATCAGGGGGAGAAGCAGGCAGAGGGAGAAGCAGTCTCCCCACTGAAAGCCCAATGTGGAAGTCCAACCCAGAACCCTAGGATCATCACGTGAGCTGAAGGCAGACATTTAACCAACTGAGCCACCCAGGCGCCCCCTATCGGAATTTTTTGAATTATTTTTCTTAGAAACAAGATAGGACCCTAGAGGAAAACAAAAGCAAAACGTGTATCTTTCCTTTTAGGCCCTATTAGTTATGTCTTAAAGCAGTACTTGAAGACACATGTTTGAAAGTCTACAACCTACAGCAGTAAGAACTTCATCTGAGATCCAAGCACTTTTTGTGCTAAAGAGTTTTAATGATTTTAGTTAGTCTTAATGCCATCCAGGCTTTTCCAGTTGGAGGATTTTCCACTTTCCACAATGCTCTTTTATATCTGGTATATGTTCATTTTTGGGAAGTTTGTTTTAGAATTTTACTTTTAGCTATTTTAAGTTATATGTACATTATTATCTTTAGAAACAAACTTCAGACACAATGTCTACAGAAGTAACAATGCAGGGAATTACTACCACAATATAGAGTCAGTAGCTACTCCCAGATAAAGAATAGGATTATCTGTTATCTTAGTAGGTGTTTCAGAGATCCAAGTTTAAAACTTTTTGCTTTGGGTAGAATGTTAGCATGATCCTTCTAAGTGTTAATATTCACTTTTGACAAAGGGAAAATATTGCTATCGCCCAAATATAACCGGTCTTTTTCTTTAGGAGACTGGGCAGTTTAGACAGATTCTTAACCTTAAAGGGGAAAAATATTTTAATCTCTGAGAACATCATTCTTCTGACTACGTAGACAGTAAAGGAGAGAGCCCAACAAAGTATTCACATAATTAGGTTGTATAAAGTGCTGATAATTGTTTTTCTTATTTTTTAAAGGTTTTATTTATTTGACAGAGAGAGAGACAGCAAGAGAGGGAACACAAGCAAGGGAAGTGGGAGAGGGAGAAGCAGGCCTCTTGCTGAGCAGGGAGCCCAGTGCAGAGCTTGATCCCAGGACCCTGGGATCATGACCTGAGCCAAAGGCAGATGCGTAATGACTAAGCCACCCAGGCACCCCTGTTTTTCTTATTTAAGTCATTGTATCAGTTGTCTAATTCACAAAGGAGATTTGGGAATCACCTGATTGTATTCCTTCTTTAAGCATATATTTGAGTGCCTACTCTCCATCAGTGCTGATATCTAGGTAAAGGTTGCAGTCTTTAAAACTGACAAGATGTCATGGAAACTTAAAGCTCAGAAGGAGAGAGAGAGAGAGAGAGAGATGTTTGGGTGCGTACGCACATGTGCCCAAGCACGTAAATAAGCTGCTCTGTACTTGGCAAGGCTTTGTGGTGCTTTCATTTGTGGAACTTGCATTGGAGCGACTTCTGGTAGTACTCATACTCAGTGAATCAGAAAACAGTTGGCCCCAGCCCAACTTAAAAGACCTCTCCCTATCATCAAATACAGATCATTTCATCCATTTCCCCCCCCCCAATTCTTTATGAAGTTGAAGAAAAAATATATGAGCTTTTGGAATTTCAACTATGTATTAATTGATATTAATATTAGTAAGAGATAAAAATAATATTATATGATTTGACTGTCAAGAGATCTCAACGTTGTTTTAGAATTTTATCTGAAGTTAGGGAGGTACTGGTACTGTTTTACTCTGTAATGTTCAAACCTTGCTTTAGAGCATCAGGACTTACAATTAAAGAGGGACATAGTGTGACAACCATTAAGATGGAAACAGCCTGGGAGCCTGAAACTATTTCATATGAAACATGGTCAAAGAAGCTAAAATAATGATCCAGAAAATATAAGCTTTAAGAGCATAAGACAGTTATTTTTTTTTTAATATTTGAGGATTTATCTTGTGGGATAGAGATTAAAATCGATCTATCTGTACCCCTGGAGATAGATAGAACTTAACAGTAAATAAGAACACCTGGGTGGCTCAGTTGGTTAAGCCTCTGCCTTTGGCTCAGGTCATGATCTCAGGGTCCTGGGATCGACCCCCACATCAGGCTTCCTGCTCAGTGGGGAGTCTGATTCTCCTCTCCCTCAGCCCCTGTACAACGTTCATGCTCCCTCCCTCTCTCTCAAATAAAAAAATAAATTTTTGAAAAGGAGAACTTAAAGTAAATAAAATATCTCTACTTAACACAGAAAGATACTTCTTTGTTAGGGACACTAGAGTGGACTGTCAGTTAAGCATCCAAATCTTGATTTCAGTTCAGGTCATGGTCTCAGGATAATGAGATGGAGCCTCGTGGTCGAACACTGAACTCAGTGGGGAATCTTTTTGAGACTCTCTCTCTCCCTCTGCCCCTTCCCTCTCTCTAAAATAAATAAATAAATAAATCATTTAAAAAAATTAGATACTTCTTTGTTAATCAAAGGTGGACTGGCTACATTGGGAAGTAGTTGTCAGTGTCTCCTGTCTTTAAGACCAGTGCACGTACCCATAGCTGGGCAAAGCAAACTTAGTCTCTGTTTCTTCCTCACCCTTCAGATCCATCTCTGTCTTTCCATCTGCACCTCAGCACCTGTGCCCAGGAAGCCTGTCGTTGCTTCCTTCATTATCTCTTTTTTCACCCATTCTGGACCCTTCTAGTCTGTTCACCATCTGCAAAAAAAGAGGTAGACTTTATGAAAGGTGAACCCCATCTTTCACCACATCCAGCTGCCTGTTTCTTTAAATTCTGCCCATGACTTGGAAAAATAAAACCCCAAAGTGTACATGGACTATGAGATCCCCGTCAGCTCTGACCATAGCTCTCCAACCTGGTTTTGCTCCGTTTGACTCTCATAATCTGTGGGCACACTGCCTTCCTTTCAATCCCTGGCAAGTATCACACTTAATCTTACAACAGAGATTTGCACATAAAATTCCTTCTACCTGGAACCCCTACTTGTTTCCCGACCCGATTAATTGGTACTTATGGTTAGAAGCTTAATTCTTCACCCTCCAGACCAGCCTCACTAAGACTCCTTTGTAGCTCCCCTCAGAAACAATCATGGTCATTTACTTATTAACACCCCTCTCACTTCGTAGCATTCTTTCTGTGATGATTAACTTCTATCTCCCATCAGGGCACATTTCCTGAGCATTTTAACCCCCGCATATGTTACTGCAAAGTGGGTGTCCACATGTATTTACTGAGTGGATGAATTAGGAAGGTTCTAGTGGGTTTTTGAGGGACTCTGGGTGATTACTTGGCAGGATAGCAAAAGGCATACTGGTGGCTAGAGCAGATGGTTAGTAAGGTCCCTAGAAATCTTGACATTCTGTGTTTTCTGCATGTTTGATTCATGTTTCCTTAATTACACTTACTTTTTTTTAATTATTCAGGGTCTACAAAACTACCTACTGATGATATTTGCATTTTTCATCATCTTGACTGGAGCATTATGCACAGCTTTCTCCAAAATCTAACAATCACAAGACCAGCAGATGGCAGCAGTGGGTAAGAGATCCCTGCTACAGGACTTGAGCGATTTATGCTGAGAACAGAGTTTATTTTCTTCCAGCAAAGAGATCTCAACCCGTCTTGGATTGGGTAAATGATTTTTTTTTTTCCACAAACGTGTGAATAAAGGAGAACTAAGTTTCAGTCAAGTAAAAAAGTGGAAAATTTTTCTAATGAACTATTTATGATGGTAGGACTTTACTGGGGGACTAAAATGTCGGCCTTCTTGCAGCATTATAGCCAAGAGTGCTCCTTTTACCACAATACACACTCGATGTTGCATAATCAGCAAAACGGTGAAGTTCATATACACAAAGAATTTTGTACATGTCCAAGTTTCCAACGTATTACCCTCGTTAATGAAAAGAGGCAGAAAAATGTTGGGGAGAGAAATGGAAAGAATATCTTCCTTAAAATAGAATTAGACTCCAAAGCTATCTAGATCCTTTGCCAGAAAAAGTAAATGTCAGAGTTAGTAATTGAATATGAAAAAGGCCATTTCATTTTTTGCCCAAACTTATTTTTACTTCAAATTAATATTGCTCAACTCTACATCATCCCCTCATCTTAGCTCAAAATGCTTTTGATTATCTCCAGATAAAATCCATCTTCAGAAAACAAAAAGTTCCAACCATTGAGAATATGTGTCTAATACACATACAGACATTAGCAGGTAGACACACGTAAATACACACACGTATATGTCTGTCTGATTCTAGACTTGGAGGGAACTCTAGAGTTGCTATAGTGAGGGTCCAGCTTATTAGAGTAAGAATTTGCAGGCGTCAAACACTTTGAATGTAAAATTTATTATTATTTTTCTGAACTATACTTTTCTAAAATCCCTTTTTAAACTGGAAGTTTTCTTCCTGTTTTAACTGGTGGTTTCCATTAGGGAAAGAAAATTAATGGACATGTTATTTTTATATATATATCAAAAGAGACAGAATAGCATTCTGCTTATGTGTTTGTACTCTGGTACTAACCCAGGTGGGTTTCATCTTCATTGTATGACTTTGAAGAAGTTCCTGAGCCCCCTGTATCAGATTCCTCATCTATAAAACGGGCATAATGATAATGATAATAGTTATCGTAAGGCTCAAATTAATTAAAATCCATAACATGTTCATGAGTATCTGGCACTTGGCAAACATTGTATAATTCTTAGCTATAATTATTATCTATTGTTTAAGAAAGAAGATGTGTCTATAGATTGGAAGATATTCTGTAAGAGCTGCTGGTCTCACCACCAACAATCCAAACAACTAATTATTATTCATTCCTCTATTTGAGTACAATTTAAATAATGATACTGGAATCTCTATTTCATTATTGAATTCTTTGATTGTAACACCTTACCAAAACTCATTTGAATTTTAACTGGAAGTATCACTAATTATGTTGATAACTTTAAATAAATTGACATGACAGAAAAGCTATTTTGCTTACTTGAATATATTTTCAAATTTCATATTGATTTAATTTAATTATTTAATTAAGCATTTAATTATTCTGTAGTTGAGAATGCCAATTTATACACAAAATTTTAAATGTGAAGTAAAGCAATTGCAGAAGAAAAATGAGGAAAAAATCTTATTACCCCTTGCAGTCTCTGCTACCACACAATGCTTTTAGTGTTGAGTGTTAAGAGAAAAGAGTAGTGGGGTGGCGGGGGGACAAGCTTTTCAAAATGGTTACCATGTAGAAAACTTGCTATGTAGAGATTAGTCTAAACAAGTGATTATCAAATTTCTACTTTCTTTTGCTCAATTTATGAAATTAACACCTATCTCTCCAGAACTTTTGAGGCTTTGTTTTTCCTTGTCTAGTATGGTCAGATTCTTGTGTTTTAACTTTTTCTTGCTTTGCTTTCTGTCTATGTGTACAGAGAAGGCAGGCAGTACCTTAAGTAGGGGAGTGGCAGGCCAATGAGGCCGGCATCCAGATTATGGGAATTGTTAATTATCAGAATAAAAACTTCTAACTTCTCAAAATTCCTAATGGGTTTTATGGAATTAATAGTACAACATTTCCCCAGAGTTAACAAATAAATCTCCATTCCTCTTGTACTCACTTATTTGCACTATCTTATATGTATCAATATTTGTGAGCTGAAAAACACATTTGAGTTAAAAAGGCAAATTATAGAACCATGTGCAAATATGATACCATTTAGGTAAAATTTTAAGAATCAAAATAGTTTATATTTTTTATAAATACTTATATATGCAAGAAAATCAGAAAAATACATATACAAAGCTCATAATAATGTTTGCCTCTAATGAGGATAAATGAGATAATGGCAACACTGGGGTCAATGTGAACTTGAGCATTATCTGTAATACTCTAATTTTTATGGCAATGAATTCATATTTTTTTCTTTAATATCTGTTAAAGAGTCAATAGCAAAAGAACTCCAAACACATGTCTAAATGTTGAAGTAATTAACACTAGGTAAGGAAAATATAGGTGTATGTTATTTTCCTCATCTTTTTTAGTACTTTTTAATTTCAAAGCAAGCATGAAAATGCACAGGCAAATAAAAGAGATCAAGGCAAAGTTGGGAAATTTTCCAACTTCAAAGTCCCACCTTCTAAGGATAGAATCTAGAAACTCACTTTCCTAGCCTCCCTTACAGTAAGATGTGTCGTTCATGATTATATAGCCTCCAAATAGACAAAGTAATCTAGAATGACAGAAAACAAATTATGGTAGCCTGGGACATGAGGGTTAACTACGAAGAGTATAAGGGAAACTTATGGGTTGCTGGAAGTGTCCTGTATCTAGATTCTAGTGGTGACTACATGAGTGTGTATATTTGCTCATAATACTCTCCACCTGAGTGGGAGAATTTTACTGGATGCAAATTATACCTCATTAAAGTTGACTAAAAGTTTATTAAAATAGGCTATCTGTGTGTGTGTGTGTGTGTGTGTGTGTGTGTGTGTGTGTGTTTTAATGAGGCCAAATTTCTGAAACAAGTGTTTTAGGTAGGTCACAGAATATCCAGCAGGACCATGGAATTGATGTTGGAGGCTACATTATCAGAAACAATACATCCTACTGCAAGAAAGGATACTATATTTTATGAAAAAATGTTTTGCCTCTTTTGAGATAATCATGTTTTTTCTTTTTACTCTATCAATATGGCGAATTACATTTATTACTTTTCAAATATTAAACCAATTTTGGATTCCTCTGGTAAACACTACTTAGTCATGATGTGTGTTTTAGCCTTTCTATATACTGTTGGATTTAATTTGCTTTTCTGTTCATGATGAATATTGTTCTGTAATATCAGGGTAATGGCTTTAAAAAGTTTGCAAAGGATTAGTACTTTTCTTCCTTAAATGTCTGGTAGAATTCAAAAGTAAATCTATTTAAGGCTCATTTTCTTTAACATATATAGGTTGATTCACATCATCTATTTCTTGATTGAATTTTCTTAATTTTTTCTTTCAAGGAATTTACTCATTTCATATACATTAAGATTATTAGTATAGTATTGTTTATAATATTTATTCATTCTCCTTTTCATATCTATAGGCTCTGTAGTAATATCCACTTTCTTTTTTTTTAAGATTTTATTTATTTACTTGACAGACAGAGATCACAAGTAGGCAGAAAGGCAGGCAGAGAGAGAGAGGAGGAAGCAGGCTCCCTGCTGAGCAGAGAGCCCAATGTGCGGCTTGATCCCAGGACCCTGGGATCATGACCTGAGCTGAAGGCTTAGGCTTTAACCCACTGAGCCACCCAGGTGCCCCTAATGTCCATTTTCTCATTCTTGATATTGATAATTTGTTCCTTCTCTTTCTACGAACATTCTAGCTGAAAGTTTATGAATTTTATTCATCTATTCAATAAATTAGCTGTAGATTTACTTGAGTTTTCTCTATCCTGTTTTTCTCTTCAATTTCATTGATTTGTGTTCTCTATTATTTATTCTGTTTCTTGTAAGTTTTTAACTTGCTCTTATTCTCCACCCCCCCTCCTCTTTTTCTGTATCTCCAATTATACATACATATATTCTACCTTCCTTGATCTTCCCAAATTCTTATTTCTATCTATGTAACTCAGGAAGCCTTTGGGCTCTGTGTTCCTCCTTATAGCACTGCAGCCTGTAAACTCTACGTAGGCAGTAAAATTGAAAAATTACAGTGCTCAGCTTATTCGATTCCCCTCTGACAGGGATCATGGTCATGTCCTGCGTTTGGTCCAATGTTTCACACGTTTTGTTCATTTTGCTGTTTCTTCAGTGTATAAAGATTAACATGGTTCCTATTACTCCATCTTTACAAGAATTAGAAATTCTCTGATTAGCATTTTGTTATATTTTAATTTCAACTTCTCCTCCATCACATTTTCATGAATAGCAACATCAAAGAATAATTAGGCATTCTAGTTGGTTGAATATGTCTCCCCCCAAAATATGTCTAAGTCCTAATTTCTAATACCTGTGAGTATGACCTTATTTGGAAATAGGGTCTTTGCAGATGTAATTAAATTAAGGATCTCAAGATGTGATCATCTTGGATATAGGATGGACTCAAAATGTAATGACTAGTATCCTTATAAGAGAAAAGAAAGAGATTATTTGATACAGAAACATGAGAAGAAAGCCACATGAAGATGGAGGCAGAGATTGGAGTGATGTAACTACAACCCAAGGAAGGTCAATGATTGTGGGAAGACAGTGAGCTAGGAGGCAGGTTTGGAAAGTGGTTCTCCTTCAGATCTCCTGAAGGAACCAACTGCCCCAGACTTTTATCCACTAACTGTGAGAAAATAAATTGCTGTTGTTTTAAGCATTCAAGTTTGTGATAATTTATTGTCTCATCCCTAGGAAACTAATTCAATGATCTTACAAAATAAGACACACAAATGCAACCCATAACCTTTAATACTGGCAATACTACTATCCAGATAAAGATGTTGGCCAAGCTGCAAAGCAAACACAGAATAAGTAGGAAAATTACATGTTGTGAAGGTCTCGAAAAGTGGCTTTTTGTCTTAACAGAGTTAAGTATTTTATCTTTGGATAATACAGGATGGGGCATACCTCTCTTCCTCTATAAAATGCAATAGAATATGTCAGATGCAAAAAAACTCACCACAAAAAAAAAAAAAAGAACAAGAGGCAATACCAAAGGCTAGGGACCTAATCAATACAGACATTGGTAATATGTCAGATCTAGGGTTCAGAATGACGATTCTCAAAGTTTTAGCCAGGCTCAAAAAAGGCATGGAAGATATTAGAGAAACCCTCTCTGGAGAGATAAAAGCCCTTTCTGGAGAAATAAAAGAACTAAAATCTAACCAAGTTGAAATCAAAAAAGCTATTAATGAGGTGCAATAAAAAATGGAGACTCTTACTGCTAGGATAAATGAGGCAGAAGAAAGAATTAGTGATATAGAAGATCAAATGACAGAGAATAAAGAAGCTGAGCAAAAGAGAGACAAACAAATACTGGGCTATGAGGTGAGAATTCAAGAGATAAGTGACACCATAAGACAAAACAACATTAGAATAATTGGGATTCCAGAAGAAGAAGAAAGAGAGAGGGGAGCAGAAGGTATATTGGAGAGAATTATTGTAGAGAAGGGAAAAGGGAACAAGCATCAAAATCCAGGAGGTACAGAGAACCCCCCTCAAAATCAATAAGAATAGGTCCACACCACATCACCTAATAGTAAAATTTACAAGTCTTAGTGACAAAAAGAAAATCCTGAAAGCAGCCCAGGAAAAGAAGTCTGTAACATATAATGGCAAAAATATTAGATTGGCAGCTGACTTATCCACAGAGACCTGGCAGGTCAGAAAGAACTGGCATGATATATTCAGAGCACTAATTGAGAAAAACATACGGCCAAGAATACTATATCCAGCTAGGCTATCATTGAAAATAGGAGGAGAGATAAAAAGCTTCCAGGACAAACAAGAACTGAAAGAATTTGCAAACACCAAACAGCTCTACAGGAAATATTTAAAGGGGTCCTCTAAGCAAAGAGAGAGCCTAAAAGTAGTAGATCAGAAAGGAACAGACAATATACAATAACAGTTTCCTTACAGGCAATACAATGGCACTAAACTCATATCTCTCAATAGTTACCCTGAATGTTAATGGGTTAAATGCCCCAATCAAAAGACACAGGGCATCAGAATGGATAAAAAAACAAATCCCATCAATATGCTCGCTACAAGAAACTCATTGTAGGCCCGAAGACACCTCCAGATTTAAAGTGAGGGGGTAGAAAACAATTTATCATGCTAATGGACATCAGAAGAAAACTGGGGTGGCAATCCTTGTATCAGATCAATTAGACTTTAAGCCAAAGACTATAACAAGGGATGAGGAAGGACACTATATCATACTCAAAGGGTCTGTCCAACAAGAAGATCTAACAATTTTAAATATCTATGCCCCTAACATGGGAGCAGCCAACTATATAAACCAATTAATAACAAAATCAAAGAAACACATCGACAATAATACAATAATAGTAGGGGACTTAACACTCTCCTCACTGAGATGGACAGACCATCCAAGCAAAAGATCAACAAGGAAATAAAGGCCTTAAGTGACACACTGGACCAGATGGACATCACAGATATATTCAGAACATTTCATCCCAAAACAACAGAATACACGTTCTTCTCTAGTGAACATGGAACATTCTCCAGAATAGATCACATCCTGGGTCACAAATCAGGTCTCAACTGGTATCAAAAGATTGGGATCATTCCCTGCATATTTTCAGACCACAATGCTCTGAAGCTAGAACTCAATCACAAGAGGAAATTTAGAAAGAACCCAAATACATGGAGACTAAACAGCCTCCTTCTAAAGAATGAATGGGTCAACCAAGAAATTAAGGGAGAATTGGAAAAATTCATGGAAACAAATGATAAGGAAAACACAACTGTTCAAAATCTGTGGGACACAGCAAAGGCAGTCCTAAGAGGAAAATATATAGCAGTACAAGTCTTTCTCAAGAAACAAGAAAGGTCTCAAATACACAACCTAACCCTACACCTAAGGCAGCTAGAGAAAGAACAACAAAGAAAGCCTAAACCCAGCAGGAGAAGAGAAATCATAAAGATCAGAGCAGAAATCAATGAAATAGAAACCAAAAAACCACAATAGAACAAATCAACGAAACTAGGAGCTGTTTCTTTGAAAGAATTAATAAGATTGATAAACCCCTGGCCAGACTTATCAAAAAGAAAAGAGAAAGAACCCAAATAAATAAAATCATGAATGAAAGAGGAGAGATCACAACCAACC
>NC_081557.1:143068133-143154269 GCF_022355385.1 Mustela nigripes | reverse complement strand
TTCTTTGAAAGAATTAATAAGATTGATAAACCCCTGGCCAGACTTATCAAAAAGAAAAGAGAAAGAACCCAAATAAATAAAATCATGAATGAAAGAGGAGAGATCACAACCAACACCAAAGAAATACAAATAATTATAAGAACATATTATGAACAACTCTATGGCAACAAATTTGACAATCTGGAAGAAATGGATGCATTCCTGGAGACACATAAACTACCACAAATGAACCAGGAAGAAATAGAAAACCTGAACAGACTTCTACCCAGTAAGGAGATTGAAACAGTCATCAAAAATCTCCAAACAAAAGCCCAGGGCCAGACAGCTTCCCAGGGGAATTCTACCAAACATTTAAAGAAGAAACAATACCTATTCTCCTGAAACTGTTCCAAAAAATAGAAATGGAAGTAAAACTTCCAAACTCAATTATGAGGCCAGCATCATCTTGATCCCAAAACCAGACAAGGATCCCATCAAAAAAGAGAATTACAGACCAATATCCTTGATGAACACAGATGCAAAAATTCTCAACAAAATACTAGCCAATAGGATCCAACAGTACATTAAAAGCATTATTCACCATGACCAGTGGGATTTAATCCAGAGCTGCCAGGTTGGTTCAACATCCACAAATCAATCAAGGTGATACAATACATTAATAAAAGAAAGAACAAGAACCATATGATATTCCCAATAGATGCTGAAAAAGCATTTGACAAAGTACAGCATCCCTTCCTGATCAAAACTCTTCAAAGTGTAGGGATAGAGGGCACATACCTCAATATCATCAAAGCCATCTATGAAAAACCCACCGCAAATATCATTCTCAATGGAGAAAAACTGAAAGCTTTTCCGCTAAGGTCAGGAACACGGCAGGGATGTCCATTATCATCACTGCTATTCAACATAGTACTAGAAGTCCTAGCCTCAGCAATCAGAAAACAAAAAGAAATTAAAGGCATCCAAATTGGCAAAGAAGAAGTCAAACTATCACTCTTTGCAGATGATATGATACTATATGTGGAAAACCCAAAAGGCTCCACTCCAAAACTGCTAGAACTTGTACAGGAATTCAGTAAAGTGTCAGGATTTTAAATCAATGCACAGAAATCAGTTGCATTTCTCTAACACCAACAACAAGACAGAAAAAAGAGAAATTAAGGAGACAATCCCATTTACAGTTGCACCCAAAACTATAAGATACCTAGGAATAAACCTAACCAAAGAGGCAAAGAATCTATACTCAGAAAACTATAAAGTACTCATGAAAGAAATTGAGGAAGACACAAGGAAATGGAAAAATGTTCCATGCTCCTGGATTGGAAGAATAAATATTGTGAAAATGTCTATGCTACCTAAAGCAATCTATACATTTAATGCAATTCCTATCAAAATACCATCCATTTTTTTCAAAGAAGTGGAACAAATAATCCCAAAATTTATATGGAACCAGAAAAGACCTCAAATAGCCAAAGGAATATTGAAAAAGAAAGCCAAAGTTGGTGGCATCACAATTCCAGACTTCAAGCTCTATTACAAAGCTGTCATCATCAAGACAGTATGGAACTGGCACAAAAACAGACACATTAAAAAAAAAAAAGAAAAAAACAGACACATAGATCAATGGAACAGAATATAGAGCCCACAAATAGACCCTCAACTCTATGGTCAACTAATCTTCGACAAAGCAGGAAAGAATGTCCAATGGAAAAAAGACAGTTTCTTTAACAAATGGTGTTGGGGAAATTGGACAGACACATGCAGAAAAATGAAATTGGACCATTTCCTTACACCACACATGAAAATAAACTCAAAATAGATAAAGGACCTCAATGTGAGAAAGGAATCCATCAAAATCCTTGAAGAGAACACAGGCAGCAACCTCTTTGACCTCAGCCACAGCAACTTCCTGGGAACATCGCCAAAGGCAAGGGAAGCAAGGACAAAAATGAACTATTGGGATTTCATCAAGATCAAAAGCTTTTGCACAGCAAAGGAAACAGTTAACAAGACCAAAAGACAACTGACAGAATGGAAGAAGATATTTGCAAATGACATATCAGATAAAGGGCTAGTATCCAAAATCTATAAAGAGCTTAGCAAACTCAACACCCAAAGAACAAAGAACCTAATCAAGAAATGGGCAGGGGCGCCTGGGTGGCTCAGTGGGTTAAGCCGTTGCCTTCTGCTCAGGTCATGATCTCAGGGTCCTGGGATCGAGTCCTGCATCGGGCTCTCTGCTCAGCAGGGAGCCTGCTTCCTCCTCTCTCTCTCTGCCTGCTTCTCTGCCTACTTGTGATCTCTCTCTGTCAAATAAATAAATAAAATCTTTAAAAAAAAAAAAAAAGAAATGGGCAGAGGACATGAACAGACATTTCTGCAAAGAAGACATCCAGATGGCCAACAGACACATGAAAAAGTGCTCCACATCACTCGGCATCAGGGAAATACAAATCAAAACCACAATGAGATATCACCTCACACCAGTCAGAATGGCTAAATTAACAAGTCAGGAAATGACAGATGTTGGCGAGGATGCGGAGAAAGGGGAACCCTCCTACACTGTTGGTGGGAATGCAAGCTGGTGCAACCACTCTGGAAAACAGCATGGAGGTTCCTCAAAAAGTTGAATATAGAGCTACCCTATGACCCAGCAATTGCACTACTGGGTATTTACCCTAAAGATACAAACATAGTGATCCGAAGGGGCACGTGCATCTGAATGTTTATAGCAGCAATGTCCACAATAGCCAAACTATGGAAAGAACCTAGATGTCCATCAACAGATGAATGGATCAAGAAGATGTGGTATATATACACAATGGAATACTATGCAGCCATCAAAAGAAATGAAATCTTGCCATTTGCGACAACATGGATGGAACTAGAGGGTATTATGTTTAGCGAAATAAGTCAAGCGGAGAAAGACAACTATCATATGATCTCCCTGATAGGAGGAAGTGGAGATGCAACGTGGGAGGTTTGGAGGGTAGGAAAAGAATAAATGAAACAAGATGGGATTGGGAGGGAGACAAACCATAAGTGACTCGTAGTCTCACAAAACAAACTGAGGGTTGCTGGGAGGAGGGAGGCCGAGAGAGAGGGGGGTGGGGTTATGGACATTGGGGAGGGTATGTGCTATGGTGAGTGCTGTGAAGTGTGTAAACCTGGTGATTCACAGACCTGTACCCCTGGGGCTAAAAATGCATTATATGTTTATAAAAAAATAAAAAATAATTAATTAAATAAAAGATTATGTCAGATTATTTTTATTTGTTTATTTTTAAGAAAGAAAAGAACCAATTCACCTGGAATATTGCATAAAGTGTTTTAGGCACACATCTCTGTATAGAAAAAGCTGTGACAAGAATTAGATTAAAGGAATATGAATTTTTTTTTAAGTTTCTTGATATTGACAGGAAGATTCTTCTTGCAGACACAGGACACCAAAGCTAACTCTGTTGTTTTTTAGCTACTGAAGTCTTCATTGAGGGAATGTATCTCACTTTTTGTTGAAAACAACAGTTAAACTCCCATCTTTTTAAGCATCCTGAGGAAAGTGAAAAATAAAATTGACCAGAGGATTTTAATATGTGTGTTGTCACCTATTTATCACTTGTTTACCGTGATGCTACTGTAATCTTTAATACTTGACTCACATGATTATGGAGGTTGAGAATTCTTAAGATCTGCAGTTGGCAGTCTGGAGGGAGACCTGGGAGAGCTATAGTTACAGTCCAAGTCAAACACCTGAGAAAGAGAAGCATTGATGGTGGAAACTGCTGTCTCCATTTGAAGGCCTAAGAACCAGGGTAGCCAATGCTTTAAATTCAACTCTGAGTCCAGGTCCTCCAAAGGCAGGAGAAAATCCACATTCCAGCTTAAAGACATTCAGGCTGGCAGCGAATTCACTCTTATCCAGCCTTTAATGAATTGGATGAGGCCTCTCATGGGAAGGGCAATCTGTTCTACTTGGTATACCAATTCAAATGTTAATCTCTTCCAGAAACACACACATACACACACCAACAATAATGTTTAACTAAACACCTGGACACCCTGCGGCCCAGTCAAGTTGACACATACAGTTAACTATCACCAGTATGGTAACGCATTTTGTGGTAATTAGCTCTTTAACCATAAAAAGAATTTGAGTTTAAACCCTTAAGTACACTGCTTGGTATTACTATTCTGTGAAGATTGTTTTATAATGTGTCTGAGACTATAAAAACATGTTTATTATAAACACACAGAAGAACATGGAATTCTTGGGAAGTTCTCCTCTGGGTTATACCTGATCTAACAGTAATTAGAATTTCACTTGCTTATATTGAAGTCAAATTAAGCAAAGGTGTTGGAAGCAGGAAAGTAAGGAACCTAATAAAAAATATGGTGAGAACTTTTTAAAAAATTACAGCCTGAAGAAGGAAACAATATAGCCTCTCCACATACATAATGTATTTCTCGATTGAAACATGATATATTTCGCTTGAAAGACAAAGTAAAGTAAGTTGTCATTTACTTGACTGGACACATTGTGAGTTTGGTGGTCAATTCATTCATGATAAGTTTTTAAAATACCTAAAATGTTTTATTATATATAAAATTCCATAAATTTTGAGGTTAAAAACCTGTTAAGACTATTTTCAAAAACAATGTCTATATTTGGTTCAAAATATGATATAGTAAGACAAAGAGGTTTTGGGGGAACTTTGAGGATTATTTTCAGTGAGGCAGTTTATGAAGTTTGCTTGTTAATAGAACATGGATAACAAGAGTTGAAGAGACAATAGTGGTCCAATAAATAGAAAAATTGTAATTGAATGTGACATTTACTTTATTGAGGCACAATTTATGTACAATAAATGCTCATCCTGATCAATTTTTACAAAGTTAAACATGTGACCTGCCACGACACAAATCAAGTTATAAAGTCTTGCTCTATCACCCAAGAAATTTCCCTCATTTCCCTTTGTGGTCAATTCCCCAGGCCTAGGCCTTCTACCCCTCCCCATGCACATCATTCTGTGCAATAGCTGTTCTTCCACACTATAAATTTTGTTTGTCCATATAATATATATAGTGAAACCATAAAATGTTTCTCAGTGTTTGGTTATTTTCTTCCTGCATAATATTTTTGAGGCTTAGATATTTTGTTGTTTGTCTATGTCAGTGAGTAGTAATCCATCACATTTTATGAATATGCCACAATTTGCTTACCGATTCTTCTGTTCCTAGACTACGAACATTCCTGCACTAGACTTTCTATGGATATATGCAGGCATTTCCTTTAGACATATACTGAGGAGACAAGCTGCTGCGTGGAGGTGAGTGAACGCTGAGAAAAACGGCCCTGATAGCCAGGAACTGAGGCCAGTACTCGGGTTTTGGGTTTCTGTTGAACGAAAACAAATTCACAGAACAACATCAGACAAGGCCTCTCTGTAACCAAATGGATCAAGAGAAAAACTCACAATCATGTCGCAACACAGACAAAACATAAATATTGTTCGAGCCAAAAAATACCCCTTCTGGTTGAAATGAGTGACTGGCTGCTTTACCAACGGACAGTTTTGGCCTCTCTCTAGTCTTCCCCCCTCCTAGACAAGATTTATAAAGACACCCAGTCATGGAATTATCCACTTCCTGACAACATCCAATCCAGAACAAAACTCCACTTTCTTAAACCCTCTCCCAAACCACCTAACAGAGTCTCAACCCTAATTGTAATTACCAATATACACAAAATAGGGAAAGAAGGAAGATATTAAAGACACCACAGGAATCAAAGCAGCAAAATACCAAGTGTGGGAAACTGTACGGGACAGATGATGACTTGATTCCTTCAACAAATACACATGTGTGTGTACATACGTATTTCTGTACATCTATATAATATATATTCAGCTGTTTATATGTATGCATGTGTGTGGAGGTGGACATTCAGAGAGAGAAAGAGAAAAGGATCTATAGATTTAAAACAACTTCATAGACATGTGAATCAAAAGCAGTATGTGGACCTGATTTCAATCCTTATTTCAAGAATAAAGCAATTGAAAATTTTAAAACTGTCTAAATTACCTTGAAGTATGGTATTTTGAATAATGGTATTTTGGTTACTTTTTAAAAGTGTCCTTTCTTAGAAATTCAAACAGAATTACTTCTGAGCCAAAGCAAATGAGGTCTGGGATTTGTTACAAAAGGCTACAGGGGTGGGGTTAAGTGGGTTGGTCTTTTAATAACAAAGCTGGATGTTCACTGAAAGTCACAGAAAGCGGTTGATGGGTACTTGGTGTGGTGTTATGTTACCATTTTGCACATTTGTGTATGTTTGAAATTTTCCCTATTAAAAAATTAAAAACATTTTTTAAAGTTAATATCAAGTAGACTAAAAATAGCCTGTCATTTACTTAATTTGCCTTTCTTTTATTACTTGTTTTAACATTTTTCTGTCAAAGTTTTCTCTTCCATGAATTGACATTTTGTGCCACAATCCTTTGATCTATTAAAATACTAATGTTTTCTTCTGGATTTGCATGCCTTCCACATTAAGAAAAAAAAAAATGCTCCTCCTTCTAGTTTCCCATCTGCCCATCTCCTCAAGGAGTTTTATTTCAGCTTAAGCATACTCCTTGTCATTTCTGTGATACAAGTGCATGTCTTCACCTTCTCTTTACAGTCTCCCTTTCCTTCCATCCTCCGTGTCTCTTCGCAAAGCTCCAGGCATCTTTTTTTTTTTTTTTAAGATTTTATTTATTTGACAGAGAGAGATGACAAGCAGGCAGAGAGACAGGCAGAGAGAGAGGAGGAAGCAGGCCCCCTGCTGAGCAAAGAGCCCGATGCGGGGCTCGATCCCAGGACCCTGAGATCATGACCTGAGCTGAAGGCAGCGGCTTAACCCACTGAGCCACCAGGCATCTTAATCTCAAGATAGGTTTCTGATTTATATTTGTAGTTCTCCCTCACTGAATTAGGTAGCCAACACCATATTAAAAAAAAAAAAAAAAAAAAAAAAGGTACGCCATGAATATTTATTGAATGAATTAAAATAAGCCAAATCCCAAAGGCCTTGTTTGGTGCTAAAATTATCTTCTATCACATATCTAGGCTTTATATTGAAAGATGTTGGGTGAGCCTGGTGGTGGGTACTAAGGAGGGCACGTACTGCACGGAGCACTGGGTGTGGTGCATAAACAATGAATCTTGGAACACTGGAAAAAATTAAATTAAATTTATAAAAAAGAACCCCCCCCCCCAAAAAAGAAAAAAAAGAAAGACATTTATTTGAGAAAGAGAAAATTTGAGATACTAAAGTTCAAGACCATTTATAATTTCACTGTGTGACTTTTTTAATAAGAGCTCACATCCAGTTAATACAGTAGATAAAATATACAAAGTTAACAGGAAATTTTAAATCCTCTAATTATCTGAAAGAACAAAAGTAAAACATAGATTCTGTCCTATCTTCCTTAGTTAAAAACATGTCTTATGATTAGAATAAAAAGAGGAACCAAATAAAATTATTTATACATTTTAGGGATAGGGGGGTTTTGAGGCTCAAGGAATACAGCAGTAAAAAATTTTGTTGGCTCTCGTATGAAATTATACAAGATGATGTTAAAACTAAAGAGTCAAGAAAATGCAAGCTTTAATTTTCTCTAGATAGAAAAATTAATATTCCAAATAATTCATCTATTTATCTATTTTACTTAAGGAACCATACTCTAAGATATGTCCAAGGTTTGTATACTGTAGCCAAAAAGCACTAGGTTTGGTTGCTGGGTGAGATTCTATATCCTGATATTCTTTGACAATCATGTATGTATCTGTGTTCCTAAAATTTTCATTTTAATGTTCATGATAAAATAAGGCATTAAATAAGTCACAGCCTACTTCCCTAAAATGAAGTAGCCTAAGAAATCTAGAAAAACATTCTTTCCTATTATTTCTTCATAAATTGTAATATACATGAATACCTAAATTCCAAGTATATAGGCTGTGTAACCTAATACAACTTACTACTTATAGCCTCTGCATTACAGGGGAAAGTTTAGAATAATTATGACCTCTCCGAAGAGAAGCCATACAACTTTAATAATTAAGAGAAATGTTGTAGTCAAGTGAGTTGGTTAGTGAAATATTCACTCAAAGTGAAGCATCTGGTTGCCTCACCTTTAGTTATTAATGTGTATTAAATAATCATTCAATTTCTCTGTAAAAATATATTTTCAATTTTGACCACCAGAGGACAGTGTAGGTTTAATTGTGATAGTCTTTATGTTTTAAAACAAAGTTTGGACTTCCTTTCTCTTTTTCCCCCCCTGCATCTCTCCTCTGAAATGCCTATATTTTGTCATTTATGGATTTTTTAAAATCTGAACTGAGAAACCCTACTTTCTATCTCACACCATACATTCAGTTGAATTGTCAATACGACATCTGATTTTCCGTCTTGGGTTTTTATTACTTTTTTACTTTAGTCTTTATCATTTAAATTTCCTAGCAGTGGAACACATCACAAAATAAATTCATTTTTAGAGTTATGTAAACAGGAGAGTGTGTTGCCTGAGAACATTCAGGGCATAGGAAAATTCTCAAAGCCAGTGCTACCCGCAGTGGTGAATGTGGTTGAATAAATACTGAGCTAGCAGTCACATTATTCTCTGACCTAATGACAGAGAGACATCATTACTATATCATTAGGCTGAATAGCTTCAGGTTTCTCTATGATGCTCTAATAACTCTTCTTCAGCTTCATTAGACATTTTAGGTCACAAAGACCTGGGACTATTTGCCCTGCTATTTTTGAAGACCTTTTTGCAACCCAGAGGCGGAAATGTTTTCCCAATAGGCTATTAAGTAATCATTTGCTGTAATTGGATGGATTCTGAATAAGGATTCTTACAGCTTCTTACCACCACTGGGTGGAGTGGCTTGGGGAAGGGGTGTCCTCAGTTCCTATTTCCTGGGTACAAAATGATGTTTTACTAAGGTAAACGTCTGAGGTGAAGTCGGGTACCAAACAGTCCTGTTTGCTTCAGCTCTGAAATGCTTAGTGGAAAATTACCGAGAAGCAAATTCCATGGAGATAGGAAAGTTGGACGTGTCTAAAATACTCAAATCATAAGCTGAGATATTTTCCAGAACCTTCTTCATTTCTCTTCATTTACACAACAAAAGTCATTTCAAATCCTGTCTCTTCACTGGTATCATCTTAATTGTGATGCTTCTTATTGAGGACCTCAGGTCTGAAATTCAAAATCACATATATGTTTTGTCCTGGTAATAGAGCTGTCAATTTTAATATGGGAGTGTTACAGATTTCTCAAATAAGTGGTAAGAAAATATGTAAAAATCTAAATCTCATAACATATTCCAAAAGATTTTTTGTGCATTTTATGTGGGGTCTGGGGGAGCCAATCGGAAGGCAACTTGGAATTAAATGTTTTCTTGTAGGAGGGATTTTCTGCAGAAACCAGGCTTTCTCTACATGCTGCGCCATTTTATGTAAATGCGGGTCTCTTTTCTGTGGCTGTTGCAAAAATTCAGAATGCCTAATTATTTCTGAACTTCAATGCTTTGTGGAACTGATTTCTCCTCCTGAAAAGATGTTTCAAAATTATAAATCAAAGGAAGACAACGTAATTTCCTTCAGCTTTTGTATGGTTTTACTAGGTTCTGTAGCCCCAGCTGTTTGACTTAACTATTCAGTCAGGCGAACTTTTCAGAAAAGTCTCACAGAATCCAACAGGGTTTTCTTATGGCCCTTCCTTAGGCAGTTCAGTTGTGGAAGAGAGAGAGAGAAAGAGAAAGGAAGAGAAAGAGGGAGAAAAGCACATCAACATATAAATTGTTATTCACATTAGCTGGAGTTTAAACTACACTAAAAGAAATTTCTTTAAAGAACAAGAACTTGTTGTTTTTTTTTTAAATCATAACTTATGATGCCCATCTACATTCTCACTGAAACAGACATAGGTTTTGTTTAAATTGGTTTACCAATAAAAAGAGTTTATTTTAAAACAATGAAAAAGACAAAAGTATAAAACAAAATTAAATAGCATCTTGATTCATTCTATCATTCTTTCCCAATCTCTCAAGTTTCTATCTTTCACACACACACAAACATACAGGCACACACTCGGTCTTAAAGATTATTTCTTACACCTGTTACTAAAAAACAAAATGCTGTTATTAATATACTTGCATGTATATTTTGTGCATTTCTGTGTATATGCTATAAGTCATATTCCTAGTAGAATTATGATATCATAAAATAGATACACATTTTAAATTTTGATAGTTATCACCGTAATACTCTGCAAAAGTTGTAATTGTATTTTAACCCTGCTAACAGATTTCTCTGGGTACTCAAAGTGATTTTTATCAGTTTCTCAATTATTTACCAATATGATTTGATTAAATATGGCATCTAAACATCTAAGTGTGTCTAGGTGTGTATTGGTTTGTGAGCAGAATTGATCATTTCTTTCTACATATTACTAACTCCTTGTATTGCATTTCTCTGGAAATTTCTTCTTGTTCCTATCTCTTGACAACTATTTCTAGGAAGTTTGGGGATGTAAAATGATAATTCGTAGGATCCTTTTGTATATTAAGGGAATTAAACTCTTTGCTTGTAGTGTACTTTTTGGTAAATACTTTTCTTAGCTTATTTTTCATTTTGCTTTTGTTGATGATTACCACCCATATGTTTAATTCTTACAAGGTAAAACATATCAAGTGTTCCCTTTTAACAGATTATGGTCACACTCTCAAAATAATTTTTATCAATCACTGTAATTTTTCCTAACACTTTTATTTACATGTCTTATATTTAAAGTGTTAGTTCATATGGAGTTAATATTAGAGCAAGAGGTGAAGATTTACCTAGGTAATTTTTCCAAAAACCCCTTAAGCTTTCCCAGCACCAATTGTTGAATAATTCTGCTTTTCTTCAATGTTCTGAAATGTTTTTAATGTATGCTGAGTTCCTATAGGTACTTGAGTCAATCTCTAGATCATGTAATCATTTTTTGTGCTAGGACAAAGAGTTGTACTTACTGTGTCTTAATAGTACATCTTAAAACTGGTTAACTTATTCACTGTGACTCCTCTTCCCTTTCAGGTTATTTCTGGTTATTCTTATATGTTTACTTTTCAAGCTAAATTTAGAATAAGTCTAATAAGCAAACAAATAGCAGCAAAAATACTTCTTTTGTTTGTTTGTTTGTGGTTTTGGAGTTTTTTTTAGAGGAGGGAAGGAGCAGAGAGGAAGAGAATCTTAATAGGCTCCATGCCCAGCATGAAGCCTGGCATAAGGCTTAATCTCACAACCTTGAGATCACGACCTGAGCCAAACCCAAGAGTTGGTCACTTAACCAACCGAGCCACCCGTGGGCCCCCATCTATTGGTATTTTGATTGGATACCATCTAAATCTGTAAATTTAATTCCAGGGTGATTTACAGCTTTCAAATTTTTTAGTGTTTTGGTTGTGCTACTGCATGGTTTTATATTTTATTATTGGTTTAAAATGCCAGTTTGGGGAAGAAAAACAGTTACTGCTTTTATTTATTCATTCTATGATTTGTGTTTTATATTTCTGTTGTAATCATTTTAATCCTCTATTTTTAATCTGAGTTGGGTTTTTTTTTAAGGTTTTATTTATTTATTTGACAGACTGAAATCACAAGTAGGCAGAGAGAGGCAGGCAGAGAGAGAGGGAAGCAGGCTCCCCGCTGAGCAGAGAGCCGATGAGCGCTCCATCCCAGGATCCTGAGATCATGACCCAAGCCAAAGGCAGAGGCTTAATCCACTGAGCCACCCAGGCGCCCCTGCGATAAGTTTTTAATTCAATATGCTATTCTATCTGCTGTAGTAAAGTATAAGTATTTACACCTATTAATTTTTCTCTGAATATAGCTTTAGACAAGTCACCTAAATTGTGATATATCTAATTTTTATCTTCATTTTCTAGACATCCTGTACAATCAGTTAAAATATTGTGTTCTTCACAAGAATAATTAAGATCGCATTTTAAAATTTCCAGATGGTTGGGGCACCTGGGTGGCTCAGTCCATTAAGCGCCAACTCGTGATTGCAGTTCAGGTCATGGTCTCAGGTGAGATGGAGCCCTGTGCCCGGCTCTGCACTCAGTGGGGAGTCTGCTTGAGATTCTCTCACCCGCCACCACCTGATCGTCCCCTCTCTCTCTCTCTCTCTCTTTCCCTCAAATAAATAAATAAATCCTTAGAATTTCCAAGTGGCTAAAGTTTTTAAATTTTTATTTTTGTAATTTTTATTCTTCATAAAATTAATATAATCCAATTTCTTTCTAGTTAATAAAATTCATTGCTGTTTTCAAGCATTTAAATTCTGCATAAACAAATCAAATCAACCCCATTTATTGTCTTTTCGCACCCTTTAAACCAAATAATTATTTTTAAAATCTAATCTGTCCATTAATGTTTCCTAAAAGGATTGTTTTCCTATTCATTTCCTTTTCTGTTTCTTACAGGTTTGCTTCTTGAATTCTGATGTTATACCATTATTTCAGAAAAATTTATTCCAGTTAGATCTTCGTCACAGAAGGTAAAATTTATCTTTATAAAGTTTCACTGTGTCTTCTGAATGCACTTTTTGACCTACCTTTAGATGAGTCGCTTGTGAACAGAATATAAATGAGCTTTGCTTTTTGACCCAATATGAGTCAGGTATCATTTTATCCCTACAAATCCTGTCTGGTTTCCTTTCTTCCATCTTATTTTATGTTATTTTTTCCATTTTTTGTAACTTCCCTTTCCCCTTCTTCTTCTGTTTAATCTGTATTTTCTGACCCTCTGTCATTGTAATTACAAAGCGTGTGGGTCCCTCTTCACTTTTTGGTGTGGTGTACTGTCTCTAAAAGTGTGAACCAGCAGCTAACAGAGTCAGCTCTGTTCTTGTCACACAGGCAGATCCCAGGGCTCCTGAATCAAGAACCTGAGAGGAGCAAGTCATGTGCTCTTCACAAGCTTACTGTGGTTCTTTTGAACTCAACCCAGTCTTATTTTGCAAAATACCAAACATACTGAAAATTTGTGCAACAAACTCAGGTTTGAAGATTTGAAAGAATACTAATAGAAATACCTGTATCCCCTTCATCCAACTTTAATAATTGTGAACATTTTGCTCCCTTAACTTGTGCGCTCTCTCTCTGTCGCTCTCTCTTCCCTCTCTCCTGCCCTCCCTCCCCAGAGTTCCGAAAGGTAGATTCCACCAATCATGTAACAAATCATGTCACATTATTTTAACAACTTCAGCCTTTATTACTGAAGACTAGAAAACTGTGCTTCATGATCACAATATTATTGACACAGCCAAAAAGTTTAATATTGATCCAAACCCATTATCTAATATGACGTCTGTGGTTGATTGTTCCATTGATGGGCACTGTGAACCTCTGAAACATTAACAAAAGAGCCCATTGCAAGCAGAGACTAGATAAGCATATGCTGACCAGGGCCTGTCCTCATGGAAGGCTGCTGGTGCCACTGAGGACACTGGTCTGGCCCTCTTCAAAAGTAAGAGAGCCTGTGAAGAGAGGATCCCAGCCATCCAGTAGTTCCCTCCGGATGTATGAGCGAGTGCTAACAATATCAACAGAAGAACCTCCCAAGCCATCCACAGAACCCTGAGAAACAGTAATTATTTAAGCCACTGAATTTGAACTTGTTGCACAGAAATAGCTATCTGACACTTAGTCTATGTTTAAATTACGCTGATTGTTGAAATAATGTCCCTTATAGCTTCTTATCACTTTTTTGATCCAGATCCATTCAAGACTTACACACTGAATTTAGTTACCATGTTCCTTTACTGCCTTTTTATTTATACCAATTCCCTGTTCTAGCTCTTTTTATCTTTAATGATATTGACTTTTTTATTAAAGAATCTCAGCCTGTTGTCTTATAAAATAGTCTATAATCTTGATTTGTCTGATCATTTCCTTGTGAATAGCTATAGTTTAGATTTTTTTGTCAGACTACAATAGTTAATGTGATAGACTTCCCATTATATCATATCAAGAAAGGTGCTGAGTTTGATAATTTGATTAAAGTGTTTCCTATCAGACTTACACATTGTTAAAAAAAAATACTCTGAGAGTTTGTTAATACCCTGTTCCCCACCTACCTTTCACACATTGGCTATAGCACCCAGTGATGATCCCTGCCTGAATAAATTATATCATTGACTGCAAAAGGGTGATTTTGTAATTTTATCATGAATTGTACATTTTCTACCCAGTATTCATCTGTGAAAATAAACTTTTTCTTCTCCCTCTTTTCTCTCTTTTTCTATGGGCTTGGAAACTAGTTGTTGCTGTTCAATGGGTCAAAATCTATTGCAAGCGTCATTGTTTTTAATAGTTCGGTTCAGCCAGCAAGGAGGGTTCCTCAGTGCCCCCTCCATCAGTCTTTGTGTACTTCTTAGCTTTCTGGTACATTAATTCACCCTGCACTTCTCCCACCCAAACCATTATCAATCCTTTCTTCAACAAGATTAATTACTTTTACTGGGAAATGACATTTAGAAACCAAGAATTGTCTAATTCTCTTGCATACTGGAGAAATCATTTTAGTTATCTGTATTTTTCATTTGTCATTTACTTCCCACACTTCTTTTCTGCTATTTTATACTATCCAAGGAAAGGCCACGTGTTAGACCTTTCTAAATATCATGGTTTTAATGAGGCTGTTATATTTAGATATGCAGTTTGCTCAAGAATATTGTGAGGAAGGGGCTGGACCTAGAAAATTATAGCTTTAATTTCAGCAGTTCCTTTCAGAATTTTTCAGGTCTACTGTGTTCCTGTCCCAGTGAGTTAACTCCTTTCACCTTCTGTTGTTTCCTGTTCAGAGGAAGAAGATGCCCCCGGCAACAGCTGGGCATGGCTCAAAAGAGAAAGCATGCAGCTCATAGCTGTTCATCTGGTTATTAATCTCTATTCCTCCAACGTTGTTCAGCAGCCTGCTTCTCTGGGCTAAGAGTCTAGATCTGACAGAGTAGAGAGGACACCTCTGCACTTTTCCTTGCTCTTCTGCAGCAAAGGGGAGGCCCCAACAGAGGCATTTCCAACTTTTCCCGTGGCTACCCTCACTCTTACTTCTTGGTCTTTCTAATAAAGTATTTTAGCAGAAGCCACAAGATAACTTCTGCTTGGATTCATCTAGCACAGCTCGTGTGTTAAGTCTTTTTATTTCAAGAGGAAAAACAACAACAACATAAACCAGCTTGAGATAAATAGAAATTTATCCATTTAGATAAATAAGGAGAGAGTAAGTGTAATGGTATCCAGGCATGACTTGAGAATGGGAGGGTTCTCAGTCTCTGTCCCTCATCCCATCTTGTTCTTGTGTCCCTCTGCTCCCCTATGTTTTCTAGGACTCTCATTCAGCCCCACATATCCTTGCTTGCTTCTGCTTTCCTTATTCTTACATAGGCTATCTCTACATGGTAGGGAGACTCCACAAGCAGCTCCAGCTACCTGCCATTCCTGCTCTAACATCTCTTAAGAAAAACGCCTTCCATGTCAGCTAGAAAATGGAGAGTCCCAAAAGAGAACACCAGGCACATGCTTACCCTTGGAGCAATCACTAGACGGGGGGCATGGACTACCATGAGTGGATAGACTGTTTATTCCCAAGTAAGGAGGAAGGAATCTGTGAGTGGTACCCCTAATAGAACATGAATGAAGAGAGAAAAAGACCTGGAGGGAAGAGGCATATCAAACAAAAATAGCATGTATCCACTACAGCTCAGCTTTTATAACAGAAGTACCTCTGGCCCAGAAGATATGAGGCAAACATTTTGGTATTGTGATCACTATGTCCAATGTTGCAGCATCCACTAATCCAACATATCAATGGCTCTTCAGAAGCATATGTGGCTTCCTGGCATCAGAAACTGACCCTGAGAGAGAGCCAGAACAGAAAAGAAAGTGGGAAGCTCCAAGAACTGTATCATGCAGATTAGATTAAGTCATGCTGCATCTCCACAAACAATCCCAGAACCACAGTGGCTCCCACAGCAGGGTCCCTGTCTTGCTTTAAGCTCTGGAGACAACACACTGTCTTCATTCCAGGGCCAAGGCTGAAGAAGTAGCTTCCATCTGGAGCCTTCCATTCTCTCCTGGAAGAGAGAAAAGGGAGAAAGCAGAACCACATGATGGGGCCTAAAATTTCTGAAGTGTCACCATTACTTCGACTCACATTCACTTTTCCCTGGTCAATGCCAGTGTCCTGGCCAAACCTGGTATCAACAGGGTAAAAAGTATATTCACTCAGCAGAGACAGCTGAGTGTCTGGTAGAGTAGCAGGGTAGAAAGTGGTTCAGTAGGGAAATCCAGCAAATTATTTTCTCAGTAATACAATTGACCATAATATTAAAAGGACAAAGAGAACTGGTTTTTTGAGGATATATAAGCTATTTCTGAAGACTCCTAGGAATCATGTGTCAGTAAATTGTAAGGGATATCATAGCTAGAGTTTCTCTGAAATACCACCCAGTGGACCCAAAGAGATATTGTTTATATGCTTGGTCTAGGGAAACATTGAATATACTGAGCTAGGCAAATGTGAAAGGAAGATGGAGAAGCTATATATATGTCTTCCCTATTTCAGGAAAGAATGGCCTATTCTTTGGATGGCCATATTGTTGTATCACATAAAGTTGGAGTATAGAGAGGGAATTTTTGATAAGTATATTGGGCCAACTCATAGCCTTAGCAGGTCAGGACTTAAAATAACTCTACTTTCATCCCATGATTTCCATTGATTGTAATAAATAATTTTTGTATATTCTAATTTATTTATTCCCACACATGGGGTCCCCTCACTGGACCCATCAAAATTTTAAAGAGCACTGTTAAAAGTACAGCTTCCTGAGCCTTATCTCTAGAATTTAAACCTCACATCTAAGTGAGTCTGGCTGAATGTGATAATATCAAAGTATCCAATAACTTCCACTTCTGGTGCCTCCTGTAGAAATATTATACTTCCTACTCCACTGACAGGTAGTTTAACCATGTGACCTGCATTGGCCAATGAAATGTAATTGGAGTGAAGCTCTTGTCAGAGCAGAAGCTTCAAGGCCGTTAGTGCTTCCACCTTCTCTTTTTTCCCCTATGCCAGGAAGATCAGCAATGTTCCATATGGGGACTCCTTCTTCAGCCTTAGTCCTCAAGGGAAGAGGACATGGATCACAGCTACAGCCAGCCTAAAAGGGACATGTAGCATAAACAGAAATAAATCTTTGTTGTAAGTAACTATGATTTGGGGTGCATTTGTTTCCACAGCATAACCTAGGAGGATGTGTCTACATCTCATTTGAAAACCCTTATCAGATTAATTTTTCATGCTCCATTAATTTTATTCATTGCTCAGTTCTGATTTTTAACCTAAGCATCTTACACAGGACAAAGTACAGATGATGTGTCCAGTTATTATTGACTGTTGTAATTTGATTGTTATATTTATAGTACTATTAGATTCACTACCAATAATTCACCCTAAATAGTTTTGAGGTACTCTTGCATTTTTTTTTCTAAAGAAGGAACACATGTACACTGTAGACAACTCGAAAACAGAGAGTATAAAAATTCCCACACCATCCCATAAAGCTTAGATTAACTACTGTTAATATGTTAGTTAATTTTCAAGTACTTCCCAAAGATATATTAATTATTAGATCATACTATACAGTATTAAATATCATTTTCTCATTTATTTCTACAAGAATATTTCCTATATTGTCAAAAATGCCACAAAAACATTTTAATTAATATACAGTGTTCCAACATGTCAAAGTCATAACTGAGCTAACCCTCTCCCAATTGGTTGTTTCCATTTATTACTACAGTTAATACTGTTATGAGCACCTTTGTACTGAATCATATAAGCATCTCTATTTTCTTATATTAAAATGTTGGAAGGCAAATTACAGGGCCAAAGAGTATAAACAATTTTAAGACTTTTAATATGTATTGCCAAATCGTTTTAAAGAGAAGTTCTACCAAAAATATACCTATGTGCATTTGCCTTACTGCACACTGACCAGCATTGTACCTGACCCTTATTTTAATCTTTCCAGTCAGATAATCAAAACTAAGCTCATTGTTGCATTTCCATTTCAAATACGTTTGAACATTGTCTTGTGATTTTTAGCCATTTGTCTCTTCATATGATTTCTGTTTCTGTAATATTAATGTAATTGGTCCACAGGGAGTTTTATTCAAAGTCCCCACCAACTTGCAAATGAACTTTCAGAATATATCTCATTTGTAATTTAGAAGCTATTTATATTAGCTACGAGAAAGATAGCACATTACCAAACTCTCCCTCAGTGCTATGCAATAGAACTTCCTGCAAAGTTAGAAATGTTCTGTATCTGCATCATCCAGTATGGTAACCACTAGCCACATGTGAATATAGAGCCTTTGAAATGTGGTTAGTGTGACTAAGAAACAGAATTTTTCAATTTTATTTTATTTCAGTTAATGTAAATTTTAATTTTAATAGCCATATGGGGCTGATGATGATCATATTTGACATCACAGGTCTAAACAACTTACTCATCTCAGGGAATGGGTCAGCCTAGGGTTCATACTTGACCTACTAAATCCATAAGCACGAGGGACAAAAGCAAGATCAAGGGGAAAAGTGCATAGTGTGAGGCAAGCTCAGTATATATGCTCAATACATTTCTGCAGGGTTTTCTTTTTTAATTATTTAAATTCAAGTTGGTTGATATAGAGTGCAGCATGGGTTTCAAGAGTAGAATCCAGTGATTCGTCACCCACACACAACACCCAATGCTCACCCCATCAAGTGCTCTCCTTAATGCCCATCACCCATTTAGCCCAAGGCTCCCAACACCCTCCCCTCCAGGAGCTCTCAGTTCATTCTCTATAGTTAAGTCTGTTATGGTCTGTCTCCCTTCCTGTTTCTATCCTATTTTATTTTTCCTTCCCTTCCCCTATGTTCATCAGTTTTGCTTTTTAAATTCCACTTGTGAGTGAAGTGGTATGGTATTTGGCTTTCCAACTACATTATTTCACTTAGCACTATACTTCTGTTTCCACCCATGTTGTTGCAGATGGCAAGATTTCATTCTTTCTGATGGCTGAGAAATAAATAAATAAATGTGTGTGTGTGTGTGTGTGTGTGTGATCTCACCTTTTCTTTATCCATCCATCAGTCAATGGACATTTGGGCTCTTTCCACAATTTCCATTGTTGATAATGCTGCTGTAAACATGAGGGTGCATGTGCCTTGGGTTTTTCAATTCAAGTGGTCATGTTACCCTTGCATATTTCCCATGTACCAGTCTGTGTGCCAAATGCATTTATATAATAACACATATCCCCACAATAAGCCTATAATATAGCTACTATCAAGTTTTCCTCCATTTTACAGGTTAAACAGCTGAGTCACAAAGAGGTCAGCAGGCCTAGGAACATAGAGCTAATACGTGCCAGAGCCAGGGTTCAAGCCCAGCTAGTCTAGCTCCGAAATCCTTGCTTTTAATCCATCCACTCCCTTATATTGCCTGTGGGTATAAAATCACCAGGGGAACATAGTATGTATTATACTTAATGAAACCAAGTATGCTATTGCCTGAAATGCCTCTAGCAAGAGATAAACCTTTTATTTCACAACTTAGAATTGTTTTCATAATATAAAATAAAAATTTTAATAAAAATTATCCCTGTCTGGCACATCATTATTTGGAGGAACTAGGGAAGTAAAGCAAAGGGAAGAATTATCGTGTAAACTAATGTACTGTAACATTAAGTGCTCATTTTTATGTTCTATACTGTTCTATACTATTGTGTTCTATACTGTTCTAATCAAGTATACTTAAGAGACAGGCTTTGCTTTCATCATTATCCTAGAAAATATAAATGTAAGTAGTAGTCAAATTAATAGTTATTCTGAGTATCTTTGCTGCATATGTAAAACAGAAGTAGATATGAAATCATGCACATGTGTTTATATTGTTTAGTATTTTTATGTCTCTGATGGATATTTACTTTTACTTGTTTCATAATACATAGCAACTGAGTTTTCCTTATACTATATGAAAGGTCAACAATCATGTATGACAAAGTTGAACATGGAATAATAATTTGTAGTGATTTAGTTGCTTATTGCTTCTAGATACCTCAGGACTGCTTATAAGGGTACATGATATAATGACTGATAAGAATAGGCTCTGACACTTTATACACCTGGGTTAAATCCCAGTCCTACCACTTATCACCTGGGTAAATCGTATCATACTATAGCTTTTAAGTTTCAGTTTCTTCTTCATTTGTAAAATGGAGAATATCGTTCCTACAGAAGTTCAAAGAATGAATGAAATAGTAGAAAGAGGGTGTCATTGGGTCAATGCTAGCGAGTTGCCCCACCTTGTAGGTGTCCACAAATGGCATTGGTCTCAGTACCAATGGAGTCTGGATTTCAGTCCTGAAAGCACAGAAACTAAAAGTCGTCAGGACCTTAGACAGACTGGCCTCAGCAATTCTGAGTCAACCTACCTACACAGAAGAGACAAGTATACCTTGTTTTACTTTAGTTTTAATGAGAGCCTCTACCACGTGAACCCTCTGGTGCATTCCATCCCTGGAAGTACGCTACATGGAAAGTCAACTGAACAGAAAGGTTCTTGCTGAATGAGGAATCAGAATGAGGAAAATGGGTTGGTTGTTTGATTTAGGCATACAACATAGCTGGCATATCTTTCTCCACCGTATGTCTGTGATCGACATACCACCCCCAAAATGCCACTTGGGTATATTATTTTGAGCCTAAGGCAATTGAAGAAAAGCAGATGCAAAAAAGGTTCTCTGATATCTCCTTTCTACCTAAAAAGTGGGACATAAATTTCCTGTGGAAAGTATTTCCTCTCCCAAAAGAGAATATTCTTATCAATTCTCATCACCAGAGAGGAGGAGTTAACACCAAGATTAACATCTATACAAACAAGCCTATAAAGTAATGCTTACCTTCCTTTAGTCTTCCCCTATTCCCCTATCCCAGGCACTTTCCCACAGTACCACCCTAGTGCACACACCTTTTCTCTTTGTCTTGCCACATCTCCCCAAGATATTGCTCTTTGTTAAAATGGTATATAAGCTCTCAGGCCCATCTGCTTCTTTGAGTCCTCATTTCTTAGCTATGAAAGCTCTGTGTACATGTACAAATATTAACATCAAATAAAATGGGTATGCTTTTCTACTACTAGTCTGTCATTTGTCAGTTTAATGAGAGGCTTAGACATAGAACCCAAGAGGGTCTAGGAAACATCTTTTCTCCCCTATAGCTGTATTTGTCATGTTGTCATACTATTCCAGTCCAGAGGGTTCCTGATTCATTCCTAGATGGGCGTTCTCAAAATTGGCCTCCACTTTTTGTTTTTCCCCCAAGTCTCCATCACCTTTTTTGCTTTTCAAAGTTTTTATTTATTTGACAGAGAGCGTGTGTGTGCACAATCAAGAGAGGGAGAAGTAGGCTCCCTACTCAGCAGAGAATGCAACCCATCTGGATCCCAGGACCCTCGGATCCTCACCTGAACCAAAGACATGCCCCTAAGCCTCCATTACTAATCAGTTTACCTTTTGATTGATACAGTACATGAAGAAAGGCATATGAGGGGCACCTGGGTGGCTCAGTGGGTTAAAGCCTCTGCCTTCCCCTCAGGTCATGATCCCAGGGTCCTGGGACTGAGGCCCACATCGGGCTCTCTGCTCAGCAGGGAGCCTGCCTCCTTCTCTCTCTCTCTGCCTGCTTCTCTGCCTACTTGTGTTCTCTGTCAAATAAAATAAAAACTTTAAAAAAAAAAAAAAGAAAGAAAGGCATATTAACCTTCAGTTTTTTTTTTTATAAAGGAGTCTTCTAGGCCTAGTGCTCTTCTTTCTTTTTAGGGCACTTTTTCTGATTTTGTAGATAAACTCTCAAGAGATGGTCTTCTTTCTCTCCCTTTATTGTTTTTTGTGCATTCCTCAGTTCATGGTCGAGCATTAAGTATAATACCTACCTCATACCACCTGGTGTTTAGTAAGTATTTGATAAATGCTAGGGCTTTTAAAAAAATTTTCCTCATCATGAGTTTATCTTTATTTATAAACATACTCTACATCAAAGAAATAAAGTCAAATTTTATCTGCCATCTCAGTTTTCTGCCATCTCATTATATTCTCTCAAATGATATTACTTAAAACTAAAACTACCCAAACTGCTTTGCAGCTGCTACTCAATCATCCTATCAGGCAAACCTCCTCAGTGTTAACAGCATATTAAAACACAGGTCTCTCTGGGCGCCTGGGTGGCTCAGTGGATTAAGCGCCTGCCTTGACTCAGGTCATGATCCTGGCATTCTGGGATGGCACGCCATGGTGAGCAGGGGGGAGCTTACTTCTCCCTCTCCCTCTGCCCTTCTGCCCAACTTGTGCTTACTCTGCAGTGCTGTCTCTCTTTTTCTAATAAATAAATAAAAACTTTTAAATAACTAAATTTAAAAATAAAATAAAATGCAGGTCTTTCCTACTATGTGAAAGTAGAACGTTCCAATGAAAACTTCCAAAAATTAAAATGGCATAAAGTGAAGAAGAAATCACCATCAATTTATAGGAAAAGTGTTTGAGCACTCCCAGACCCAAAAAACTACCATTCTTAAGCTTTTCAGATACCTTAGAACATATCTTACTAACAAATGGACAAAATAAAATTGAGATAAAGCACGGATGTTCACAGACATGATTCAGAGCTCTGGCAGCTTGATGCTGAGAGGCTGCGTGTCGTTCCTAAGCAAGGAGCTTGGTAGGGGGGGCCCCCCCTTGCTGCTCCAGGCACATGTTGCCTCTATAAGGTGGAGCAAAATCCACACAAAATGCTGTTTTTCCTTTTTTTTTTTCTTTTTTGTAAAAGTTAAAATTTCCCTGGATTTCTTTTGGTTGCCAAAAACAGGTTTGCCATCTAGGTCTTTTATAAAAGTGACATAGGGAAACATGAACTTTCAAAAAGTTGAGGATACCTGTAGTTTCACTGATGATAGGTTTAGGAACTTGGAGAAGAGTATTTTCAAAAAAGTTTTGTTTTAGAGGAAGAGCAGGAAAGAAATCAAGAGCAGCTATATTCATAGTATTTGTTTAGCAGTTTGTTTCTTCTCCTTCACTACTTATGTTAAAAAGAGAGAAACAAAATGGGATATGGAAAGGATGAGGCACAAAGAGAAACACATTTTTAATATTTCAAGATCACAGGTAGAAACTACTTACCGTTTTCCTCTGGAGACATTCTTCGCAACAGTGATGAATAGTGGTCTCCATTACATTTCTGCTCATTTGTACAGCTGTTTGACCACAAGCTCCTGCACATAAAACATGCCTCTTAACTGCTTCTGTATTTTAAGTGAGAACATTTTCTTCTTTTAGTCTTTGATGTATTGATTAACTAATGAGAAGCCCAATGGCTGGTAGACAGGCAAGAAACTCTTGTGAACAGAAGACCACAAATCCATCAACAGAGGAATAAGCCTCAAAAAAAGAAGCGAATGGGGCGCCTGGGTGTCTCAGTGGGTTAAAGCCTCTGCCTTCAGCTCAAGTCATGATCTGAAGGTCCTGGGATCGAGCCCCGCATCAGCCTCTCTGCTCAGCGGGGAGCCTGCTTCTCCCTCCCTCTCTGCCTGCCTCTCTGCCTACTTGTGATCTGTCAGATAAATAAATAAAATCTTTAAAAAAAAAAAATAGAAGAAGAAGAAGAAGCGAGAGCTTTGAGAGGAGCTGGGAGGGCTCTAGACTGGGTAGGCTACAGCCTCCCACTGAGGTATTTAAGGGGCCAATGCCCCAGGCCATGGACAGACTACATTAAGCCAGGGTGCAGAGGATAGACTCAGTAGGTCCAAACCTGCACAATTTGAAGCATCCATGCTAGGGATTAGTAGCAAATAGGTGACCTTAGTGGAACCAGACAAATGGGAATCGCCAGCAGGGAAACCATTTACACCTACAGAAGTGTGAAGTCTTTCCTCACGTTGTCACTAGAGATACTCATTATGAAAGGAAACTAGACATTATTCTCCTTAGGTGGGCGACTTTTGAGGCTACTTGTAAGTGAGGGAAATGTCTAAATATCTAGCTTAATGATTCTCTGGAAAAAAAAAAAAGCCAAATTTTCATTTAGACACTTTTAAAATCCTGGAGTAAAAACTCTAAAATGTTTATCTTCCCTCTGGAGACAATTATTTAGATTTCCATAGGCAAGAACCCAGAGACCTTTTCTTTTCTTCCCAAATGGAATTTATTTACATTAGGGAGATGGGGTTTCTCTTTGTCTCTTCAGAGACTGTACTTCCCCTGTATAAGTGCCTAGGCTCCCAGTTTTGAGGGTCCCTTCCTGTAATGACCAAAAAATCCCTTTGCACACACTGGTCTGCCCATGGGGTCCTCCTCACATTGCTAGAGAAAGGGCAAGAACTGGTGCCAGGGGAACTGATGCAATTATTGCTCTAAGTAATAATAATCTACTTTAATCTAGAAGTGCACAATATGAATAAATACAGAAATTAAAAGTGCATCATATATCTTTGATGGAGAAACAGGTAGATAATATAGAGATAGATATGAATATATAAAATGGAAACGTATATTGTGGTAATACTCCTTATTCATGCTCCGTGAACATGTGTAATTTTCAGTGACTGAACTTTGCACCATCACTATTTGAGGGTAGCGTATGATATAGAAAATAGTACTAAAATGGTTCTAAAAATATGGTTTGATTCACATATACAAGCTTTTGCACTGGAAACCAAAGCTACTTGGGCTATAAAAGAGAGCCCTTACCACCCAAGATAGCCATGAAATTTCAAGAAAAATAATTAGTTTCTTCCTGGTATTATTAAAATGACCAAGCATGTTTTGCATAGGTCACTACATTCTAACTTTTTCCTCCACTTTTTATAGATACTGGCATTATCTACCAACAGCCCCATTCCAGTGTTTTGCACAGAAAGTCCTTACTGGCCTGCTGCAATGTCAAGACATTCAAGGATTTCGGGGCAGAACATTCGACTGGAGAGATCACAAACTTGACTGGGACTTACTTGATATAACAGCATATTTTAGATATTTATTTTCACTATTGACAACCAAAATGTAGAGTGCATCCATTTCCTGCAAGCAGTGCAAAGTGAATGTAATAATAAGGTGATAGCAACAGTGGACACATTTTCTGATGATGTCATGGTAGATTCTGTTTTTTATAGGACCTGATCATGAGCAAACTTTAAGAAACTGCCTGAAAACATTTTGACTATTATGAAGAAACATTTAAAAGACAATAAAACAGGATATTCATTGAATTAAATAGTTAAAGGATTTGAATAGGTGTCCCTGATGATATTACCTTGCAGATTCTGTGGGTAAAAAGAAAAACAGTATTTCAACACCAACAGACTATTCTTAACTGCTGTAGCTCTTTCGCTATTTTGCATAACTTGATTCAGTCTTCAAAGAACATTTCAAATCATTTCAAATAGAGGTATTTTTTCTGAAGAAAACTTCACCTAGGCACTACAGAGGAATTAACTGCTCTCCCAGCAATGCTTCATTCATTCCGCTAATCTGTTACTTCCCTCACAGTACAAATTAAGTTCAAACATGACAGCCGCCGTCTAGACACCTGCATTTTTCGTATGCATGTTTTTAAATCACCAGAATATAACAGATACCTAATAAACATTTGTTGATTTTTGAAAAGTGTAAGTGCGCTTTTTCTTAGCATTTGTATTTTTATCTATGAATGCTCTCAGACACTATTAAACATATTTGGAAACACATTAATTTTTGCAAGTTAGAAAAGTACAAATTAATTTGTGGACAAGAATTCAATGCCATTCATGCCACTCTGTGACACCTCAAGCAACTTCAAGAACATTCTAACCAACTCCTCTAGGTTCTATATTCTTTCTTACCTTCACCACATACTCTTCATGATTATAGTCCTGCATGTTATCTTTCTTTCCCTTCTCTCCCCGAGTCCTGATGGTTGACGCCAGATAAGAGCATCTCTTGAGTAGGGCTGAGAGCCACACACTGTTGAATCTTGATTTGCAGCATTGCATTGGTATGAAAGAATTAATACAGCTTTCGTTAGGAGTGAATTAGACTTTGGAGAGGCTATCACGCAACATTCCCTGCATGATAATTTTCCTATACTTTTCCGTATTTTTCTAGAACTATGACTTACCGATCTATAATTCATTATTATGTATAGTGTTCATTTCAGCAAAACATGATTGTCTTTTATTGTGGAAAGAAAGATCATTTTTCTTTTAACTGTGTGTGATTATAACCAATCCAAGTAATTTTCTTTCCGCGAAACATCTCTGATGATAAATACCAAACCGTTCACAGAAGTAGCTCTGTTTCTAGAATTTTGGAAAAAAACATTGTTATGTGGAATGAATTCTGATATTTTTTGAAATTGTTCTCAGGAGTTTGAACACAAAGCAGGTTGTATGTCAACATTTAGACAAGCCATTAGAACTATCAGTTCACAGTATAAAAACACTGCGAAAAAATGGACATTACTGTGGATAATAAGTTGTGCTCCATTATATCTGGCAATAATTAAGTTGAAGTTGAAGCAAGTTGAAAGATAAGAAGTTGTCCTCTGGCAAGAAACTAAAGACAAATTCATGCTAGTATTTGAGGGGAGACGTAAGGCTAAAAGGAAGTCTACATTTTAAACCTTAATGACATCAAAAATTTCCTTTAAAATCCTTTTGAAGCTTTGAATATGAGAATATTGTGTGTCATTCCTTTTTATTATTCTAAGACCAAATTTACTAAAAATTTTATGCATTGCTTCAGTAATAACTTGACATCTTTAAGTGTTTTCTCAGTAACAGTATGTGTCATTGCTATATTTTCATTTTAAATATTTTCATAAATTGTTTTATTTCTATGAATTTTGATTTATTCAATATAGCCTGAGTTACTGAGGTGAAAAAAGGTATTTCAAGCAACAAAATGTATGTGATTTAATTTCCATCAGGCTTTCAAAATGAGTAGGTTAGAGCTAACCAGAATTTTGTGTTTAGCTCAGTTCGGTTTTTCTATTAAGCTTTTTTAATTTTAATTTCAGTATAGTTAAAATAGTGTTATGTTAGTTTCAGATGGACAATATAGTGATTCAACAATTCTATATATTAATCGTGCTCTTCATGGTAAATGTATTCTTAATCCCCTTCACTTATGTTACCAATTCCTTCACTGACCTCCCCTCTGGTCACCTTCTGTTTGTTCTCTGTAGGTAGGAGCCTATTTTTTTTCCCTCCCTTTGTTCCTTCATTTTGTTTCTCAAATTCTACATGTAAGTGAAAGTATATGGTATTTGTC
Source organism: Mustela nigripes (assembly GCF_022355385.1). Classification (NCBI taxonomy): domain Eukaryota; kingdom Metazoa; phylum Chordata; class Mammalia; order Carnivora; family Mustelidae; genus Mustela; species Mustela nigripes. The sequence goes on along the minus strand of NC_081557.1, from coordinate 143,126,825 downwards.
TTTCTCTGACTGACTTATTTTGTTTAACTTGTTACTCTCTAGCTCCATCCATGTTGCTACAAATGGCAAGTTAATATTCCATTATGTCTATGTATATACCATATCTTCTTTATTAATGGACATTTGAACTGCTTTCAAAATTTGGTTATTGTAAATATCGTTTATCCTTTTGAATTAGTGTTTTCATATTCTTTAGGTAAATATCCAGTAGTGTGATTACTGGATCATAGGGTAGTTCAATTTTTTTAATTTTTTGAAAACCCCTGAAGTATTTTCCACAGGGACTGCACAAGTTTACATTCCCATCAATAGAGCACAAAGGTTCCTTTTTCTCTACATCCTTGCCAACACTTGTTTCTTGTATTTTTGATTTTAGCCATTCTGATGAGTATGAGGTGGTATCTCACTATAGTTTTGATTTGCCTTTCCCTGACAATGAGTGACATTGAGCATATTTTTTTCTTCTTCAAATATATTTTATTATTTTATTATTTTTTTATTAATTTTTTATTTTTATAAACATATATTTTTATCCCCAGGGGTACAGGTCTGTGAATCACCAGGTTACACACTTCACAGCACTCACCAAAGCACATACCCTCCCCAATGTCCATAATCCCACCCCCTTCTCCCAAACCCCCTCCCCCCAGCAACCCTCAGTTTGTTTTGTGAGATTAAGAGTCACTTATGGTTTGTCTCCCTCCCAATCCCATCTTGTTTCATTTATTCTTCTCCTACCCACTTAAGCCCCCATGTTGCATCACCACTTCCTCATATCAGGGAGATCATATGATACACAATGGAATACTATGCAGCCATCACAAGAAATGAAATCTTGCCATTTGCGACAACATGGATGGAACTAGAGCGTATCATGCTTGCGAAATAAGTCAAGCAGAGAAAGACAACATTGAGCATATTTTAATGTGTCTGGAGAAATGTCTATTTATGTCTTCTCTCTATTTTTTAAGTTGGATTATTTGCTTTTGGGGTATTGGGGTGTAGAAGTTCTTTATAAATTTTTGGATACTAACCCTTTATCAGTTATGTCATTTACAAATCTCTTCTCCCATTTAATGGCTGTCTTTTGGTTTTGTTGATTATTTCCTTTGCTGTGCAGAAGCCTTTTATTTTGATGTAGTTCCAGTAGTTTATTTGTGCTTTAATTTCTCTCATCTCAGGAGACATATCTGGTAAAAGCTGCTATGGCTGATGTCAAAGAAATTACTGCCTGTGCTCTCTTCTAGAATGTTAATAGTTTCAGGTCTCACATGTAGGTACTTACTTCATTTTGAGTTTATTTTGGTGTATGGTGTAAGAAAGTGGCTCAGTTTCATCTTTTGCACATAGCTGTTCAGTTTTCTCAATATCCTATGTTGAAGAGACAGTCCTTTTCACAATACATATTCATCCTTCTTTTGTCAAGGTGCAATTGACCATATACCCATGGGTTTGTTTCTGGGCCTTCTATCCTGTTTCACGGATACATGTGTCTATTTTTGTGCCAGTTCCATACTGTTTTGATTACTACAGCTGTGTAGTATAACACGAAATCTGGAATTCTGGTATCTCCAGCTTCAGGTTTTTGTTTTGTTTTGTTTTGTTTTTCAAGATTGTTTGGGGGGGGGGGGGAAAGATTGCTTTGGCCATTCAAGGTCTTTTGTGGTTCCATACAAGTGTTAGGATTATTTGTTCTAGTTCTGTGAGGAATGCTGTTGATATTAGTTCAGTTTTCTTTCAGGTGGATATATTGTCTTCAGAGCTTTTACATGTTAAGTTAAAATTACCTTAATTTAAATTTTTTATATTAGCTTCTACATTGTTTCAATTGCACTCAATCCAGGATGTAAGAAAACAAAACTTAAACTCTCCCCCACCCTCTCCGCTGACATGCAAAATGTTTCTTAAGTTCCAAAAAGTTTACAGGATTGAAATAGCATAAAGAAAAAAATATAATAAGGAATAATAGAACAAAGCAAAATTCCAAAGTGCAGAAAAAGACTGAAGTTATTGGTAAGTAAAATTAATAAGAATGCCATTGAAATTAACTAGTGCCACTAAAAATTAATTAAAAGAGAAGAAAATTGAACAAAGAAGAACAATAGAAGAGAGGAAAATGTGTACTTACTTGCATGGTAAAACATTACAAAACATAGCAAAACAGTTTCTGAAGCTAGTTGATTTAGGACTTGAGGGTTACTTTATACTTTACTGAAAAGAAATTACGAGTTGTGAGTTGTGTAATAAAGCTACATCTTCGTTTTGTCTACAAATCTATAATGTGAGGAAATTGGATAATACTATATTTAAATCTCTTTAGACGAAACATACCATATATTGATAGATTCTCTTCATGTATACCCACAACATGTGAAGATGTTCAGAATGCCAGGCCAAAATATACCACTTTGATATATTGATTACTTTGAGCTGAAGGCACTTGAGAAAGAGCAAATGCAGAAAGATTTCTCCGAACTCCTTGTAGTTGTAGGTGTTTAAAGACAGAACCTTGAAGAGGAACTCAGTTGTCATAATCTCTTCCCCAGGAGTTTCACCAAACAGGGAAGATGCCTCTTATTACAGGAGAGGATGCTAGAAGTTGACACCACACCCAGATAGATGAACTTTGGCCCAGATGATCATACTTCTTATCTATTCCACTAAGGGCCCTACATCTTTCCTAAAAAGCATTTACTCTTCCCCAGTGGCCTATATCCTCCCTCCCCCTGTCTCTATTAAGACAAAGATAAGAGCCCAAATATCTCTGTTTTTTTCCAATTCACTTTTGTTTTCCTGCGATACCCCAAGCACATAATATTAAAATTAATGAATGTGTATACATGTTCTCCTATTAATCTACCTATTGTCAATTTCATAGAAGAAGCTACTGAGCCTAGGAGGGTAGAGGAAAAGTTTTTTTTTTTCCGCTACATATGCAAACTTTCATATTTACCCTGGAATTCAGAGATAAATTTTTCACACTGAAATCTGCCCAAATATTTTAAAAATATGTTTAGTCTAAGTTTACTGACATTTATATTATTATAGTGATGGAAAAACTAAAAAAGATTCAGCACTGGAGGCAAGAGAAGTATCCAGTTAACACGCTGGCAGGTTCCTATTCTTAAGGCGGATATTGGTCAGAGCCGCCTCAGCAGAAAAGCAGATACAATGAGCCACTGAGACCATCCTGTAGGACTCATAAAACCCCTGATCATCCCAGAGTCTTGGGCTGAATTAAAGTCAGAGAGAGATAAGTGGCCTGCACTGAGTTAAGGAGGTCACAAGAGCACAAAGTCAAGAAAATTTTCACATGTACTCCACTTTCCGTAATTAAAGTCAAGCATTTGCTTGCAAAATTTGAAAATACATTTTGGGAAAGTCTGAGTTTACCTTTGCCAAAAATATTCACTTGAAAAACTAATCTATTTTTTGTATGTCTAAACAGATGTCAAAGATGCCTTGAACTACCTTAGCATAATTATACTTTTCAAACACATCAAAGTATTAGTCTCCCATAGAAACATGCTTATGAAAATAGATGTTACAGCAACAAATAAAAATGGAACAGACAAGTCTTGCCTGTCAATTTTAATTATCAAATGTTTATTATTAAGTTGGTAGTTAGTTTTGCACATATTAATGTAGAATAAATTGGAACTGGCAATTACTTTCGAAGCAAAAAAAGTTTAACTGTTCTTGCAACTTTTACTTTCTAAGGGTATAATGACCTGAACTTCCTAAGTGATGGAAAAAAATGTGCTGTGCCATTTTCTCCCCCTTGATAAGTCATGACACCCAAAGAAATATATATTACCAAGCTACTAGGAATTTAAAACAGGATTTTTTTTAAAGATTTTATTTATTTATTTGACAGATAGAGATCACAAGTAGGCAGAAAGGCAGTTAGAGAGAGAGAGAGAGAGGAGGAAGCAGGTTCCCTGCCGAGCAGAGAGCCCCATGTGGGGCTTGATCCCAAGACTCTGGGATCATGACCCGAGCTGAAGGCAGAGGCCTTAACCCACTGAGCCACCAGGCACCCCCTTAAAACAGGATTTTAAAAGATAAAGCATTCTTATTTTATGGGTTATTTTGAATATTAATAATTACAAAAATATAAGTTTTCTTCGAGGTTGTCTCATGTTCAAAAACGTGTGAGGAGGACAGATGTGAGATTAATCATATACAGTAATCCTAAAATAAAATTAACACCTTTGAACCAACCAATAATAACCACAAGACACTTTCTAAATATCCTTATCCACTGGAAAGAACAAGGTATTCTTTTTTCTTTTTTTCTTTTTTTTTTTTTAGATTTTTTTTAGATTTTATTTATTTATTTGACACAAGTAGGCAGAGAGGCAGGCAGAAGAGAGAGGAGAGAAAGCATGCTCCCTGCTGAGCAGAGAGCCTAATTCGGGGCTCAATCCCAGGACCCTGGGATCTTGACTTGAGCTGAAGGCGGAGGCTTTAAGCCACTGAGCCACCCAGATGCCCCAGAACCAGGCATTCTTAAAGAAATAGCTGATCCAGGGGTTGAGCTGGGGAAGTACATGATGATCCTAGACCAACTTGTGCCAGAGAATAAGGAAATTCTTGAGAATGATGAGAACCTACCAAAAAGACCCAGGAGACAATCTGAAGAGGTTTTAAGTGGCCAAATGTATAAAATTTTAGAACTGAATAAAATAAAGATGTAAATGAATTAAAGAACTTAACAAACAAGAATCCATATTGATATAAATAATACCTAAACTAGAAGAAAAACTTTACCTTAGAGCTTTACCAATAAATATTGAAGGAAAGATGAAATTTAAAAATTACTATTTGGCAGCCATGACAGTAACACTTAATTCAAGGCAAGACACATCAAAGAGTGAAATTTTGATACATATTACATGTACATGTACATATACATATACAAAGAGAAAAAGGGAAATAATGACAATGGGAAATGTGCTAGAAGGCTAACAATTAAGGAATTTGGGCAATGCGTATATAGATTTCTCTGCACGTACTTTCCAGCCTTTCCACTACCATAACACTGTATCAAAATTTTAAAGTTACTAGAAACCTCATTATTTCAGACTCCATTAAGCCATCCCCCAATATAGTATTTTCATTTGTCAACAATGTCTTATTCTTAAAATTATTTGATTCAGTATTTCTGTAGATTTCCAATAGCTATACTTGAAATTCATAGGAAGAAAGTCATTTTTAAATAGTTCTAAATGTCTGGTAAAGATTAAAAAATGACTAATAATAAAGACTAGAGTTTAATGTTTTAAATATTCAACAAATATATTGCAAGTTTGCTATTTACAGAGCCAGATAGTATTCTAGGCTCTAGATTCAAAATGAGATTGTCTGGGGGGGGGGGGGCGGGGGAGGGGGGTGCTGCTGTGGTGAGTGCTGTGAAGTGTGTAAACCTGGCGATTCACAGACCTGTACCCTGGGGCTAAAAATACTTTTTATGTTTATTTAAAAAAATTTAAAAATTTTTTAAAAATAAAATAAAATAAATGAGATTGTCCAGGAAGTAATGACCAAATAGTTATGCATTCAATAAAGAATGAAGACTCAAAAGTGTGAAACACAGTTGTGGATGGGGGAAGAATGAGTCTTTTCTTTAATATACATCAGTGTGCCTCTTCTATCAATTTAATCTATGAATCCTTTGTGGAACACCTTTAGTGGGCAAAGACTGTTCTCTGATTCTGTGTCAAAGATCATGCAGATAACACATAGGTCTTATTTTAAGACCTATGTCTTAAAAGACATAGGTCAAATTTTAAAAGAAGAGTAAGCAAGGGGGAAAGATGTATACTTAAGTAGTGCTAATGTAACGGAGACCAAAATATGGAGCTATGGAAAGAAACTTTCTTCTTTATGAAGAAAATCTCTTTTTTTCTTTTCTTCTTTTAAGAGCTCTGTTAAGGTTTCTAGAAGAAAAGGATGTGATCTGCCCCATTAAGGATGGATCTATGCTACTATGGGTAGGTTGGAAAATCTTCTTTTAAAAAGTCTGGAAAATGCAGAGAAAAGAGAGTGATCATAGGGCCAAGTCATAAACAGCAGCCAGTCAACTATTCTCTCCTGCCTTGCCATTCTCTGGAAGCCAAAAACCTGTGAACTCAGGGAGATTCTGTGAGATAAGAGAAAATCTATATATAGATTGGTCTCTGCCCACAGTTCTTGGAACAGAGTTCCTAAAGCCCTTGCAACTTCCTAAGTGATAAGAATAGTAAGAGCACTTTTTGTTATAATGAAGCCACTCTGAGTGGGCTCCTGGATGACTCCTAGATGGAGGCTGGTCACCAGAAACACCAAGCCACTGAAGCTTGGGATTTTCAGCTCCCCTCCCCCTTCTACCCATTCTTCAGAGAGAGGACTTAATAGTAGACATTTCAGGGAGTTTCCAGGTTGGAGAACACATCCACACTGGGAGGGTAATATACTTCACCTCCATGGAAATAAAAACTTCTGTGCTCAGGACCCTTCAAGACGTCACCCTATGTTTCTCTTCATCTGGTTGTTCATCTGTATATTTAGTCATGTATTTTAATAAACTGGTAAATGTAAGTAAGTGTTTTGCTCTAAAAAATTCATTGAGCCCAGGAAGAGGATTTTGGAACTTCTGATCCGTAGCTGGTTGGCTAAAAGCACAGGCAACAACTTGGGCTTGCAATTGGCGTCGTCATCGTGTAGCGCTGAGGGTGGGGTGGTCTTGTAGGACTGAGCCTTTAACCTGTGGAATCTGATAATCTGATGCTGTCTCTGGGTAGATAGTGCCAGAACTGAGTTGAATTGTAGGACACCTAGCTAGTTCGCAGAGACTAGGTTGGGGGGGGGGGGCGCTAGTAGGGAACCTCCACACATTTGGTGATCAGAAGCAAAATGTTTCATGTGACTAGTAAAGGAGACACACAGCAGAGAAAATCATAGTCAAGAAGAACCAAGTGATTCTGGGGGGAAAAAACTGAGATTTTTCCATTTATAGCTCCTTCATCTCTGGAAAAGTACAGTTCAAGCCATCTCTACAAATTACATGAAATCATTTGGTTTGGTTTTTCCCATCATTCCGAGTTCAGAGCCATCAGATGTAATCCTGAGATCATAAAGATTGAGCTCTGCTGATCATTTTCATAATACAAAGTAAATTTTATTAGACATGAACCTGGAAATTATATCTGGCATTAAAACTAATTATTGACATCAGAGGTTTTAAAAATGACATTTTGGGGATGTCTGGGTGGCTCAGTTAGTTAAGTACCTGTTTTTGGCTCAGGTCATTATCCTAGAGTCCTGGGATCAAACCCCAAATTAGGTTTCCTGTTCAGCAGAGAGTCTGCTTCTCTCTCTCTCTCTCTTTTTCTCTCTCTCTCCCCCACTCTGTCCCTCCCTACCACTCGCTCTCTATTTCTTTCAAATTAATAAATAAAATCTTTTTTAAAAATGACATTTTGGTCTATTTTATAAACCAAACCAACATGTGCATTTCTAACCTTTATTAAAATAACATTAACTGCAAAGATAATGTTGCATTAAATTACTTTCTGCCTCGCTTACTAAAATGTAAAGTGATTTCTGATTTTGGTAGTCGCCATTCATAATAATCTATTGTAAGGAACTTTTATTGTGTGAAACTTTAAAAATGTCTAAGCACAGACAATAGGCTATAAATATGTGAGCACGTAGGTTTTAATTTGGACTCAAAGTAGTTTCTTAGCATTTGAAAAACAGTAATCAGAAGCCCACATTACACAGATAGCTCCCTGAAGTGTTTCAGCCCTCTTTTTCTCCAATGCTAAAGGGGTTATTATTTAACATAAGGAATATAAGACCTTTTTCCCCACTGGCAGAATAAATGGTCAAGATGTGGGTCAACTAGAGATAGTATCTCAACTCCTGCAGAAGAGAAGGATTTAGCAAGGCTAACAGCCAGTATCCTTAAAGCCATTCTCTCAGCCTAAGGACTCTTCTGAGTCTTTTGTATAACCTTTCTGAAAGACCATGCCACCCGATCTGACTTGAAGTTTGGCTGAACAAAACTGCCCCCATACTGTTGCAATTGCCTCACGAACCTTTCATTCACCGTGCCTGACAGAATGCCTACGATGATGGTAAGCTGAGACTTCATGCTTACAGACTCTTTGCCCCTTTTTTTACCTCTTTGACAATAAATACTTCTATATGTAACGGAATTTGGTTTGAGACAACAGGAGTCATCATACCTCACCTGTAAGCAAGACTGTGGACAACTATAGCCCTCAGTGACCCTTAACTTCTAGAGGTTACCAATCTCTACCAAAACAATATCATAATTTTGGCCCAGTTGGCTTACAGCAGTTTGTAATAGAAGGTCTCCTGCTAAAATCTTTTCAATAACCTTGTAAACATTATGGTATTAGGAAACAGGTAATAATGTTTCAAAAAAGTCTAGAGGGGCTTGGCACTGAATGCATATTGATGGCAGGCAAAAGGCTAGAGGTCTGGGGGTACCAATATAGGCATAATGGTAGAGACATCGAGTAATTTATGATCCAGTGGGAAAATGGATGCTTAAGTTTTTAAGTATAGTACAACTTGTTAGTTATAAAGACAGAGATATGCATCTAGAATTGGGAGTGAGAAGGTTCTTAAGATAAGGAAAAACTTCCTGTAAAAATAAATAAATAAATAAAAGAAAAACTTTCTAGATAAAGAATCTTTGAATTAAGTCTTAATGAAAAAAATAAGATTTAGCCATAAAAAGTCAAACAATGGAAAGGGTTTATAGTGCCAAAGACACATAAAAGACAAATAGCATGTTGTGTAATAAAGACCACAAAGACTTAGGTGTCCTGGATTATAAAATACCAGGTGGGCAGCTACGAAAATAAGCAGAAGAGCCATAGATTCTGGCCGTAGAACTGTGAGTCACTTTTGAAAAGCTTGGTGCTTAGTCAAAGGTTGGTTACCAGCTTTCTCAAATATCAACACCCGTTTTTAATATGGATGAATTTAGGGCTTCCACATGATCATTAGTATACTTTTACTATTCATATGCATTTAACAATACACAAAATCAGAAAGTTACTACAAATTCACTGACATTTAGGAGTTTATTACTTATATTATTAATCATAACCTGTATCTATAAACTTTTGAGAAATAGTCATGGATACATGTGTAAGAAATATTATTTGTTCAGTCTGTAATCAAATATTGCAATGGTTATTAAGAAGGGCACTTGCTGCGTTGAGCACTGGGTATTATATATAAGCTATGAGTCACTAAATTCTACTCCTGAAACCAGTATTACATGATATGTTAACTAACTAGAATTCAATAAAAATTTGAAAAAATAAAGGTTGCAGCCAGCGTAGTTCTGCAAACATTAACCACAATTTTTAAATGTTCCTAAGGGTCTATGGGCCACAAACTGGGTACCACACTGCAGCTTATTAAAATTCAGTGAAGGCCTTCAACCCCAAGAGAGAGGTGGTCAGAACTGCATGATGTAGCCAGACCCCAGACAAGGAGCAGAAGGAGGGTGGGGTAGCTCTCATGCTCAAGAGTTAACTGATAGATGGAAATAGTGAAGGAATGAGAGGACTCAAAGTTCAGTACAGGAATGACTTAGGGGAGTGATGGTGACATTAACAAACAGGAAGAAATTTAGAATGGCAGGTGGCCGTTTGCAATGATGTGAATGGACCTAGAAGATATTATGCTAGGTGAAATTAGTCAGTCAGAGAAAGACAAATAACCATATGATTTCACTCATGTGGAATTTAGGAAACCAAACAGATGATCATAGGCGAAGGGAAGGAAAAATAAAATAAGATCAAGTTAGAGGGGAAGGCAAACCATAAGAGAGGCTGAGCTCTAGGAAACAAACTGAGGGTTACTGGAGGGGAAGGGAGAGGAGAGACATGGGGTAACTGGGTGATGGACATTAAGGAAGGCACTTGTTGGAATGAGCGTTGGGTGTTTTATGCAACAGATGAATCACTGAATTCTACCTGTGAAACTAATAATGTTAACTAAATTGAATTTAAATAAAGAGCTTATTGCTTTAAAAAGAATGGCGAGGGGTGAATTTGTTTAGGACATGCTGACTTGAGCTGAAGTGAAGTAAGATAATGCACAGCAGGTAGTTAGATAAACACTTGAAGCATCGACAGCACACAACTAGGGATAGCCTAAAACTGATGAGACCACACAAGGAGAGTAGTTATAGGGTAAGAAAGAAGGATAATACCATGAGTTGTAGAAAATGCCAAAACTTGGAGGGTTAAGGAAAAAAAGTGAAGGAGGCAGAGAAGGAAAAGAGGCATCAAGGGAAACCAGGGAAGTCTGGGACCACAGAGTTCACTGGGAGGAGAGAGTTTGAAGTAGGAAGGAACGGTGATATGTGTTCAGTGCTGTTCCTGAAGAATCATGTATCATAGTGGCTGCTGCTAGGAAGTGAGAAAATGAGAAATAGAGCCAGAAGCAGCTTTAGAGATTATCGAATCTATTCTAAACCTCTCATTTTGCAGATAGGAAATTGAAGTTCAGAGAGATTTGGTGTCTAATTGCTAATGAACTGTTAGTGGCAGAGCTGGCGTTTGAGCCAAATCCTGTAATAGAAGACAAGCATTCACAAAACTGTTATTAAAGTCTGATCATTAAAACTCGCTGAGGTCAGTGTCCGAGTTTTCTTAAGACAACAAGTAAAGAGGGACACCTGGGTGGATCAGTCTGTTAAGTGTCTGCCTTCAGCTCAGGTCACAATCCCCAGGTCCTGTTGGGCTCCTTGCTCAGCGGGGAGCCTGCTTCTCCCTCTGCCTGAGGTTCCCCCTGCTTGTGCACTCTCTCTGACAAATAAATAAATAAAATCTTTTAAAAAGATACAGATAAAGAAGTGACAGTGTTTATAAAAACACTGACTTTTCCAGGGATATATTGGCCTGGGCATCTCATCACCTTCAACCCATTGGTGTTGCCTAATTTGCAAATCTATAAAATTTGCATAAGGTATTTTATCCCAACACCTGGGCACAGGAAGCTCCTCTGTGCTGGGGGTTTGAACTCTGGGATTAGACCCTGGCATGGAACTACCTCTAGTACCTTAGCCCCCTTCCAGATCCAACCATGATGACAGCATACTCCCTTGGTGAGGAAAAGACTTTTGTATCCATGAGACAACTAATGGACAACTGCAGAGACCTGCCAAGTAGTTAACCATAAGGGTTGCTGAACTCCAGGACATAAACTGAGGGTTGCTAGAAGGGAGGTTGTGTGTGTGGCAGGGGGCGGGGATAGGGTAACTGGGTGATGGACATTAAGGAGGGCACGTGATGTAATGAGCTTGGGCATCTCATCAGTTTCAACTCATTAGTGTGTGTGTGTGAATAGATATATTCTATATCAAATACTTTTATATTGAGTAAATCCATAATCCCATAACAAATATAAAGTTTGGTAAGGGAAGGCCAAGTTGGTTTCCAGTTTTCACAGCAAACCAGTGACATATTGCAGTCACTCTAAGTTTATATATTATAGCTTTGATAAATACTACGGAAATTAAACATTTTAGTTTTAAAAGTTCAAATAGCTTTCGTTTCATAAGGTTGAAACAGTTTAAAGTCTTCCTTTTGGAATGGTGTTTGTGACCTTTTTAAAAAGGGGATTATATGAGTTCTGTTTTCAATCTAGACTAGAATTTAAAGAAAGGTATGTATGAAATAATCCTTTCAGAAAAGTTTTCGTTTTTGTGGTTTTTTTTTTTTTTTACAAGAAAATTAGTTCCTGTCTACAGATTCTGAAAATGTATGGAACACAACTTGCAAAAATAAGCAACCTGGTAATTTTCAGGGAACAAAAAAATTAGATATGTAGTATAAAGGATATTTTGCTTTGCATTTTCACTGATACAGTGAAAGCAGCAAGAGTCAATGGTGCTTTCTGTTGTGTTGGCAGTGAAGGTGGTGGTATGGTTTTCAGAGAATGAGGGCTTCTGCAGACTTCAGTGTAGTACTTACTGTGAAGTAGCAGTAATGATAAATGCAAACATTTTGTTGAAATTTCCCATAGCCTGTCATAAAACTCTGATTTCTCTATTATTATATTTTAAGATAACTATGAGATGATAAAACACATCATAATCAGAATCTATTGAGCCATTGGATAAGTTACTTCCAATCTCCCAAGGTTTTTTTAGGCTTAAAAAAAAAAACAGTTTTAATTCAATCGAGGAGGAGAAAGATGTCCAAATGCTGTACCCATTTAGATGTGAATTGAGTAAGGTTTCACAACTACATTAAAGATACCTAATTTAGTTCCATATGTTGAAATGCTTAAGGTCTAAAATTATGTTCAGCTTTTAGAGGAACCTGTGTGAGGGGCAAACATCAAAACCTCATCCACACAGAGAAAAAAGGCAATGGCTTTAAAAATTTATTAACTTACACAAATCAAACCAGACATGGCAAATAGCACTTTATTTTCCAGTGTTACTTCACTCTTGGCGTGAAATGAAATAAAGTCCCAAACATAAATGGTCACCTACACTGACCTCGAGACCGATATGACTCCTGAACATTTCTCTATATTAGATGGAAAGCACTAGTGTTGACTCCTTACCCAGTAAGAGGCACCACATTGGATGTCATGTGATAGAACATCCCCACCCTGTACTCAGGGGAGCAGCCACAGCATGTTCCCAGGATCTAAGGGGCATTGTGAGCCCAGGCAATGTCCCATTGCTGCCCAGGGCTGATATACCAGATCAGGTCACTTTGCTTCACTTACTTGTGTCATTATCTTAAAAAAAAATGATAGTAGTACATTACTGTAGCAAGTGCCCCAAATATAATTCAGATTTCCTGAGGGAAGGTACTGGTTCCTTTGGAATTGGTCCACTAACAGAATTTTCCTAATCTTGTTTTATAAAAAATAATTTCCTTTTGGGCCACTAGGAAGATGTCTTGGAAGGATGAGGGATTTACTTGAAACTTTAGGGAAAATACTCTTTCCAAAAACACTTCATTGGTAGCTTTAAAACCAGGACAGTCTATTTGAAAAAATAGTTTAGTCAAACTGAGGCAGTTGTCTTAAGTTTGAGCCCATCCGTGAAATTCTGTTAAGAACTAAGCAATTTATGGATGCCTGGGTGGCTCAATCCATCACACAACTGCCTTTGGCTCAGGTTGCGATCCCAGGGTCTTGGAATTGAGTCCTACATCAGGCTCCCTGCACAGCAGGGAGTCTGCTTCTCCCTCTCACTCTCCCTTTGTGCTGTCTCTATCTCCCAAATAAATGAATAAAATCTTAGTTAAAAAAAAGAAGAAGAAGAAGAATTAAGCAATTTATTTCTCTCGAGATACAAAGTTTGAGCTAAAGACTATTCAGTTACATTTTTATAATGCAATGAATGAGAGTAAACAATAACAATTAATTATCATTGTAATTTCCTAAGATGATAAAAATATACCAATTTTTGAGGAAAATTTTAATTTTTTTGAAAGAGGTTTAAATATTACTGGAAATGGAAACTATTGCCAAATGCAGCAGATTTATCAAGGAATTTTTTCCTTTTCAGTTAATTGGCTAATCTAAATTATAATGAAACTCTTGGTAGTAGCTATGAACCCTGCTAAGATATTATATATTGAAAAATAGATGTATTTGGAGGAATAAGTTCTAACCTGGAGAAAACAAGCACCACTGATCTTCTCAGTGAAGCTGGCTTCCCCTTCTTCAGTGGATTTCCTATTGACTTGGTGAGCATGGTATCTTCCAGGTCTTCCTGAGGATAAATAATCACATTCCTACTTCTCTCTACCCATCCCTTCCTGCCCCATCTGCCAGAGCAGTTCCGTCCTCTTACTTCTTTCAGTGCAGCTCAAAGTTTTCCAGGTTTTGAGTGCCAATCTAGAAGATATTCCAACTGCTTATGGCAGAGTGTTGAAATCTGTGCCATGGAAGGATCTCCCATATAGATAAACTCCTGTGTATCTATCAGGGCCTCCCAAGACATTCTTCATAGTTTCCTGGTTCCTACCAATACAAACTAACCAAGTCCTGCTATTCATTTGGTCTCTAATCTTTTTTTTTTTTAATTAATTTTTTATTTTTTATAAACATATATTTTTATCCCCAGGGGTACAGGTCTGTGAATCACCAGGTTTACACACTTCACAGCACTCACCAAAGCACATACCCTCCCCAATGTCCATAATCCCACCCCCTTCTCCCAAACCCCCTCCCCCCAGCAACCCTCAGTTTGTTTTGTGAGATTAAGAGTCACTTATGGTTTGTCTCCCTCCCAATCCCATCTTGTTTCATTGATTCTTCTCCTACCCACTTAAGCCCCCATGTTGCATCACCACTTCCTCATATCAGGGAGATCATATGATAGTTGTCTTTCTCTGCTTGACTTATTTCGCTAAGCATGATACGCTCTAGTTCCATCCATGTTGTCGCAAATGGCAAGATTTCATTTCTTGTGATGGCTGCATAGTATTCCATTGTGTATATATACCACATCTTCTTGATCCATTCATCTGTTGATGGACATCTAGGTTCTTTCCATAGTTTGGCTATTGTGGACATTGCTGCTATAAACATTCGGGTGCATGTGCCCCTTTGGATCACTACGTTTGTATCTTTAGGGTAAATACCCAATAGTGCAATTGCTGGGTCATAGGGCAGTTCTATTTTCAACATTTTGAGGAACCTCCATGCTGTTTTCCAGAGTGGCTGCACCAGCTTGCATTCCCACCAACAGTGTAGGAGGGTTCCCCTTTCTCCGCATTCTCGCCAGCATCTGTCATTTCCTGACTTGTTGATTTTAGCCATTCTGACTGGTGTGGTCTCTAATCTTTGACTCTGATGAAGATCCATCACTTCCCTCTCCACACTGTGCTGGGATTTGACTCTGGTTATTGTTTTAGTAGTCAGGAGTGGATAAAAGGACGAATGCTGAAAACAAGCACTGTGTTTATGGTCTTTGCCCTCAAAGACAAGGAAAATGGGTCTCTTTTGCAAAGGGTTTGAGGGAATCTATGGATTCAAGATTCTCGAATGCACCTATTTAAGTCTACCCATCTCAAGTCCTGGGGTTCCATTGCTCCCAGAGCACAGCCCTGAATTTAACATAGGAGACTAACTCAAGCTGAAAATTCAACCTCCTCTAAAGTCTTTTCCAATAGCACAGTTCAGTCCCATGTCCATGTTTTACACGGCCCTCTGGTTACAGAAGATGAACGTCTCTTGACATATTGTCAAAAAGGTTTTTTGAACATCACACTGAACCTGAGGTTGTTAATTAATATATCTAAGCCTGCCACTTCTCTCCAGCAATAAATGATTTGCAGTTAGCAGTAGACCTCCAATTTCACAGTCCCTATAAGTACTATTCTCCCCAACCCTTGCGAATCCTTAATTACACTATCTAGTGCATCTTTTTACACTTCTATCCCATCCCAATCCACCACAAGTGAAAGTCTCTGTAAATGTTATCAATACAACATTCTAGTGACCATCAGCATTCCACCTACGACCCATAGCAGGATCCTTTTTGCAACCCAGTTGAGACTAAGCAAATCCTATCCTTACAGCCTGTTTCATAGGCCCACTCCTGGCCAGCTGTCTTAGATGTGGTTTCCTAGAAGCAGATCCTGAGAAAAGGAATCTTGTTCAAGATTTACTGAGTGAATTCTCAGTAGAGGACAAAAGGCAGGCCAGGGCAGGGGGGAAAAGCAAAAAGAAAATACAGTTTCAGCTGGAGGCTGATTTCAGCTTGATCTCTCGGGGAAACTCCAGAGTATAAATCACCATAGTGTTCCCCCTGCTTGCAGTAAGAAGACCAGGCTTTTGTGCTCTATTGCTTTTCAGATATTGGCTGGGGACCACCCTTGGAGGATGATGCATAAATTTCCAGGTAACCTGGATCCCATCCTCTGGGGCATTTCTTGAGAGAAGAGTAGCTATGAGCTCCTGACAGCCAACACTCAGGACAGTCGAGACGTGGGAGTGTTAGTGAGTAGAAAGGACCTGGGCACAACACTGTAGCACACACTATGACCACACTTCACATCTGGATTACTAAGACTTGCTACCTCTTCCATTTACAGAAAGTCACTTGCTCCAGAACTGTCCTTTCCCAGCTACAATCTTTCCCTTCAATGAGGAAAAGACCACACACACAGCCACCACAAACAGAAATCCCTGCAACTCTGTTAACTGTATGTCTTGAGAGCCAAGTCCAACTGCTCCAACTACATCCCCAAAAATGGGTGTTCTCTACTCTCTCTGTCTATATGGATGAAAAAAAGTAGCTTGTGGTCCCTGGGGCCTCTGCTAGCACTCCAGCCAGTACGGGGATGAAAGTTTCACAGCTCAGCTTGCCAACAGAGGCAAAACAAACAGCAAACACAGGTCCTGTTTGAGTACATCTTACTGAGCATAAATCACGGCCGGAATCTAATTGCAAGGAGCCTGGGAAATATAGATGATGTATAAGAATGCTACTGTAGGGGTTCCTGGGGGGTTCAGTCGGTTAAGCATCTGCCTTTGGCTCAGGTCATGATCCCAGGGTCCTGGGATCGAGCCCCACATTGGGCTCCCTGCTCAGCAGGGAGTCGGCTTCTCCCTCTGCCTCTCCCTGCCGCAGCCCCAGCCCACCACTGCCCCCTCCCCGTATTGTGTGTTCGCGCACTTGCTCTCTCTCTCTCTCTCTATCATTCTCTCAGTCTATCTCAAATAAGTAAATAAGATCTTTAATAAAAGAATGCCACTTTAGCCTCTTCATCCTGGAAGGAGCCCTAAAAAGAGAGATTAAGGGACGGCCAACACCCGTCCACCAAATCCATGTCGCCCACTCTTGTTACTCCACATCTATCTCGAAATACCTGAACTTCTCAAGAAGAGTACCAATAACAGGCTGATGCCTGTGCCTGGGAAGCATGTCTTCTCCATCTTTATATGGCTCAAAATGTCTTGATTTTGCCTTCACTCTTGGGTCATAGTTGACCTATATAGAGTTCTAGGTTGACAAAGATTTTACATCAGAACATTGAAACTATGATCTCACTGTTTTGTAGCTCTGATTGCCGCTGCTGAGAAATCCGTTGCCAATGTAATCATTGTTCCTTTAGAAGTTAGCTGGATTTTCTCTTTCTGATTAAGTTTTTCTCTTCTTGATATTCTGCAATTTTGCTGTGGTTTTTCTGGGTGTAATTTATTTTTCTCTTTCCTGTTGGATCTTGGTGTACTTCTTCAATCTGAGAGCTGTCTTCAGTTCCAAGAAATTCTTCTGAGCCATTATCTCTTTTAATACTAAGCTCTGTCGTATTCTCTCTCTTATTTTTTTCCTGGAATTTTATCAGCATATGTTGGTGTATCTTTTTATTTTATCCTCTACAGATTTTAGCATCTCTTTTATATTTTTCATCTCTTTATCTCTATATGCTTAATTTTTCTCTATTTTTTATCAGTCTTTCCATTAACTTTTCCAATTCAATGATTACACTGTTCACTGAATTAGTTGCACTTTTAAAGCTTCAGTTTCTGTGAATTTTATTATTCCTAAATATTCTTTTTCAATTTGTTTCCAAGGTGACCTATTGTTTTATATATTGATGGGCTATTGCTGGCATGCTATGTATGATCTCTCGGGTGTTTTATGTCTACAATATTTGTGCAGGCAAAGTCTCTCACTTACTGCATTCTCTGACTCTTCATGGCACTTGTTTCTACTTGTTGCTTATCATTTTTAGCTAGATATGGGGGAGGAGTTAATTTTCCAATGTTCCCTGGGTTGGAGAAGAATCCTGCTGAGCAATTTTGAGTGTTGAATTTTGAGCCCTTGGGCCTCACAAGTCTAGGATCAACTTTGTGTGCATTTTTTTTCTTGGTGTCCTGAGTCATGTGAGGAGTTCAGCTCCAGCCTGCTGCAGACACAGAGCCCACTTTGAGTCCCCATTCTCTTGTCAGGCCCACATGTCACATCTAACGCCCCGAACGGAGTTTCAATTCCCTCTCCATTCATTTACCTGAGGAGTCCCCTTTCTGTGGAGCTCAAGTATATATTTAAAGATTCTTTTTGTTCTTGCTGTTATTATATTTTATTTGGAATTTTTATGTATTGAAACTTGAGAAGGATTTCCCATATCTGCTCAGGATGTCATAACAATCAAAAGTACTCTGTCAATGCCTTGTACCTAAGAAGAAAATAAAAGGGCAATGTCAGCATCCTTCTGGCAACTTGGTGAAGCAGAATTAACAAGCAATAAGCAAACTTACATAAATAACAAGCAATAAGACATTTTTCTTTAATTGATACTAATTTGTCAGTTTGTGGGTAGGTGATGGATGCTACCTATAGAAGTAAAAGGATTCTCATTATTACCTTATTTTCCCTTAACAAACCCATAGTTGTTACTGGTCAAAATCTTATTTGAGGGGGAGAAATAAAAAGTCTATTTATGCTAAACACATTTACAGTTAAAGTGCAGGTGTTATACTATCTTATGGTAAAACAACAACAACAAAAAAAAAACCAAACTAATGTCTTTTTATTTTTTTCTTTTTATTTATTTTTTCGTTTTTCAACATTCCCTTAGCGATTCGGGGTCTCTTCTGATTCCATACAAATTTCTCGATTATTTGCTCCAGCTCTTTGAAGAATACTGGTGGAATTTTGATCGGAGTAGCATTAAAAGTATAGATTGCTCTAGGCAGTATAGACATTTTAACAATGTTTATTCTTCCGATCCAAGAGCTTGGAATGGTCTTCCATCTTTTTGTGTCTTCTTCAATTTCCTTCATGAGTGTTCTGTAGTTCCTCGAGTACAGATCCTTTACCTCTTTGGTTAGGTTTATTCCCAGGTATCTTATGGTTCTTGGTGCTATAGTAAATGGAATCGATTCTCTAATTTCCCTTTCTGTATTTTCATTGTTAGTGTATAAGAAAGCCACTGATTTCTACACATCGACTTTGTATCCTGCCACGTTGCTGAACTGCTGTATGAGTTCTAGTAGTTTGGGGGTGGAATCTTTTGGGTTTTCCATATAAAGAATCATGTCATCTGCGAAGAGAGAGAGTTTGACTTCTTCATTGCCAATTTGGATACATTTTATTTCTCTTTGTTGTCTGATTGCTGTTGCTAGGACTTCTAATACTATGTTGAACAAGAGTGGTGGAAGTGGGCATCCTTGTCTTGTTCCTGACCTCAACGGGAAGGCTGCAAGCTTTATTTATTTTTTCTATTTATTTTATTTTATTTTATTTATGTGACTAAAGTGTTTGATAAACAAAAAGTTAATAAAAATAAGCCTCATTGCTGGAATTCCCTAATATATTGAAAATATCTTTCTCACATGGAGAATCCTTTCAATGCCCTTCAGCACTCCACCTGAGCCTTCTCTGTCCTCACCTGTTAACACAAAAGACACCATCCAACATTGCTTTATCTTCACAGAGCCTTGTCAGCGCAGGCCCCAAATGGCAGCTGATCAAGACAAAACAGGCCGCCACAGTGCATAAAGACTAAGGGTGTTAATTTCAGGGACTGCTGGCCTTCTTCCTACAGCTGCATTGATACGCTCCCCCGGCACTGTTAAGTTGTCTAAAGCTGAGATATACAGTCATACTTGCTGAACATGAACTTCTCTGTGGTACTGAAAACTAAGGAAGAAGACCAGTGGGAGCTCTCCCTCCACATAACATCAAGTGGGCATTACTGGTTTCCCCTTTAAAAAAGAGTTGAGAGAGTCAATAAGTTTGGATTCCCATGGGCCCAAGTGTCCCTTGGTTTTAATACCATTGTTTTCATTCTTTGTAGAAGTTAGTTCTCTAGCCCTTCTTTAGTCTTCTGAAAATACTAGGATCAAATAAAACAACAAGGGTGTATGAGGAAACTGGAGACTCATCTTCCAAAATTAGTTTTCTCAAACAGACAAAAAGCAGAATCAGATCTATAAATACAGAGAACAAACTGATGGTTGCCAGAGGGGAGAGGGATAGGGGGATGGGCAAAATGGGTAAAGGGCAGAGTGAGATATAGGCTTCTGGTTATGAAATGAGTAAGTCATGAAAATAAAAAACACAGCATAGGGAATTTGGCCGATGTATTGTAATAGAATTGTATGGTGCTAGATGGTAGCTACACTTGTGGTGAGCATAGTATAATACATGGAGAAGTTGAATTACTTCACTGTAAACCCAAGACTAATGTAATACTGTGTGTCAACAAAGACTTTAAAAATGTTTTAAATTAGCTTCTTTGTTTTGACTTCAATCAGTTAAAGATGCACTACAGATGTGCTGACATTCCAGAAAAATGTTCCCAAATGTAGTTTAGCTACTGCTATATAATACTTAAGGAAGCCACCATTTACACAAATGCTTTTGCAATTAAAATGAAACATTTGCTGCTGTTGTTGTTGTTAATATCAGCCATTATGTGAAAAAATTAAGAAATTTTTTTAGAGGAAATAGTAGTCCCGATTAAGAATGGAGCACCACATTTTTTTCCTATAAAATATTTTCCTGTATCTTAACATTAAACTTTGAAGCTACTCCTTTAACTCTTCTGGGTAAAACACCCTATAACTTGAAAGTGGGCCACTTGAATGTATGTCTGTGATTGGTCAATAGATACAAATCAGAAGCTGAATCTCCCCCCAACTGTTGATTCAAGCTGGACAGCAAACCTCAGGAAATCACTGGGATGGATTCAGCTATATTTAGCATGGATGGACTCAGAGGTGCTTCTAGACAGAGTAATAAAAACTTCCCCGTGACTTACTCTTAAGTTCTGGGATGAGTGTTGAGGTCTCACTTACCTCACAGAGCTTACCTTCCAGTGGTTAAGACAGAAAATAAACAAGTCAACAAAGGAACACACACACACACACACACACACACACACACCCCAAGAATGTCAAATAACTCTGTGATCTAAGTCTAAGGTATTGTGATGGTGAAAAAAATAGGTAGAAGTAAGGGGCTATTTGAATGGATAATTAGGGAACAACTTTCTGTAGAGGGCCTATTATCTAAGGCGCATCAGGAAGAAGTTAGCCATGAGAAAATTCAAGGTAAAAGCATTCCAGAAAGAAAAAAAAAAAAAAAAATCGCACAGGACCATAGGCCCTGAAGAGAAATCAAGCTTGGAATAGGAAGCAATAGAATGAAGACCTATGTGAATAGATTATGTGAGAGAGGTGGAAGGGGGTTCAACTGGAAACTGGGCAGGTGAGCTACAACAAAACCACACAGTGCCTTCTATGTATCAGTGAGCCCTCTGAACTTGATTTTAAATGTGACAGAAAGTCATTTGGAGGTTTTAAATAAAAGATCGTGATTGTATTTATATGACCCCAATGTAAATTAGAATCAACTATAATCATTTGGTTCATGTCTTTCTCCTAGCAATAATTACAACATGTGCTTATCTACCTGTTTGTGAGCCATCTTTTTCTGTCTTAATCTGCCCTCTCTTTGTAAACTCTGTGAGGGTAGGGAAGGGACTGCTCTGTTTGCCATTGAATATCTAGACAGTAACAAAGACCTTACTGCATACATGGTGGGTACTCAATATATGCCGGGCCAATGAGTGGCTGACTATTAAATGTTTATTTCCAATTATTTTTAAGGTCACAGGATACTAAAATAACCCTCTCCATGTAGGAACTATAAGATTGTGTTGTACCAGGTGAATCTGTTCCAGGCATTAACCCAAATTTCTCAGCATGATTATGTCCACTGAGCCCAAAAAAGACATATTTTTAAGTATGTTTTTAATATTTGAAATCAGTGTACTTGCTTCGAATGAAACACAGAGAGCCCAAAGAATAAAATGTTTCTCAACACAGAACGGTATCAGGAGCTCCACAGGTAGGATTTCAATAGCTATTGTTTTATATGGTAGGAGCTCTGTGATGGTTTCTGTTAAGCTGCAGCTCAGTGGATTGAATGGTATAAAACTGCATTAGTAAATAAAAGAACTAAAAGGATTTTACGGCCATTTCCTTCGAGTAATTCTACCCTGGATGGGACCATTACAACCTGAAACTCTGAAACAATAAACCCATGGTAGTTCTGTTCAAGGAGAAAATCTTTCTGTTCTCAAGATATTTAGAATCGTTTCAGTGAAATCAAACCTGTGTATGCTTTCCTAGAAAGAAAGCATTATAGTAACCATTTCCAGGACCACTGCCCAGCCTCCCCCTTCCAGTAGCTGAGTGCTGACTGCGTCCAGATCTCCACTTTATGTGTATATGTCTGTGTATTTCAGGATGGGCATGGAACACGCTTTTTCAGTTCCGGGCTTTAGAAGTACCACCAACTTATATTTGAATTTGCCAAAAATAAGGAACAGGGAGGGCATAATAATATGCATATAAACATTTATCTTTTGTGGTTTCAGAGAGGGAGGGAGAAATTTTATTCAACAAAAATATGTCTTATTAGTTGAAATTCTCTTAGAAGGGCAACTTTCCATTTGTCCACTAGAATCAAGACAAATTCAGTGGAAGAGCTGATTTACTCTCACATATTCACAGAGTCTCACCAAGAGGTAAGTAATCACATGATACCGTCATGTCTGCACCTTCCCTGAAAGGAAGTTTAGCAATGGGGGAAGAGGGTATCCTGAGTCTCTAAAAAAGGGTCTGCCTGGAATAAAGGAGAGTTTGAGGACAGGAGGGATGGAATCTTCATTCCCTCATGACTTTCCTGGGATCTCTACTTAGAAGTTACCCCTTCATCCTAGAAATAGCAGCAGGATACCTGGACTACTCAGGAAAGGAGATAAAACAATATAAATGCAAAGAAAGAAAAAATATCATAGGGAGATTATGTAGGGCACAACATCATTGGACTGTTTCATTACCCTCATGTTAAGAGGAAAATGTGAAATAAGGATTTTGAAAAGGAGTTTGTCTTCTGACATCTACTGCTTTTCTCCTTGATTCAAAGTATCTTTTGGAAACTAGTATCAGGTTAATCATTAAATAATCATAAAATGTTATTCAGTTCCTGCTATGGGATGGATACTGTGCTTGGTGCAGAGGATACAAAGATCCTTAAAATGAAAGCCCTGCTCTCAAGTTATATATTGACTCATGAGGAGATGGAGGGCGAATTAACCGTTGTGGCAGAACGCACCTCCTCGGAGCAGAAATGTTTTTATATTCTTATTTAATTCTCTATCCCAAATGCCTAACAATGGCCAAGCATACAGCATTGGCTCAATAAACACATGTTGGATGTGGAATGAATATGATCATTGCTCTAAGGGAGACTAACAGCTGCACCCACAAGATGGCATTTGGATTGAGACTTGAAGCTTTAACAGGAAATTGCCAGGTAGGCAGGACGCAAACACAGAGAGGGTATTCTTGGCAAAGAAGAGTTTGCTCAAGGGCATAGGAGTGTAAGAGAACATAGTATATTCAGGAATATAAGTAAGTTTGTAGGGATGAAGCATTAAATTCAAAAGAAAGTGGCAAGAGATTAAATTAAAAAGGTAGACAAGAGGGGTGCCTGGTTTGCTCAGTGGGTTAAGCCGCTGCCTTCAGCTCAGGTCATGATCTCAGGGTCCTGGGATCGAGTCCCGCATCGGGCTCTCTGCTCGGCAGGGAGCCTGCTTCCCTCTCTCTCTCTCTCTGGCTACCTCTCCGTCTACTTGTGATTTCTCTCTGTCAAATTAATAAATAAAATCTTTAAAAAAAAAAAAAAAAGGTAGACAAGAGCCATATTGAGAAGGACCATGTGATTCCTTAAAAAGATCTGAAATTGAATCTGCACATGATGAAAAACACTGAAAAACTTTGATCAAGAGTAATACATGGGACACCTGGGTGGCTTAATTGGTTAAGCCACCGACTCTTACTATCAGCTTCGATCATGATCTCAGGGTCATGGGATCAAGCCCCATGTTGGACTCCAAGCTGAGCATGGAGCCTGCTTAGGATTCTACCTCTCCCTCTTCCCCTCCTGTGCTTGTTCATTCTCTCTCTTTCTAAAAGAAAAATAAATCTATTAAGAAAAAAGAGTAATATATAGTGGTTTATTTGTATTAAATGAGACAGGCAGGAAAGAGAAATGGGTGAATCAGAAGGTGTCAATACTAAGAGTCAAGAGATCAGTTAGGAGCTACTATAGTCCTTGTGATGAATCACAAGGACCCAAGCTAAAGCATCAAAGGTGGGAATGAAGATGAGTGGAGGAAAACAATAAGCATTTTTAGGTGAGAACAAATGACTTGGAAATCTGATTTGGAAATGAAGAACAGAAGAGAAATCCAGGGGGTTTTCTCTCTGATTTTGGCTTGAAATACTGGATAGATTGTTGTGCCATTCATAAAGAGAAGAAATAATAGAGGCCCCCTACACAAAGGTAAATAAATCTGACAGTATATTAAGATGCCATTCTCAACTGGTATATGGAGTATGAATGTATAGCGCTTGGTGTGAGAGTACTCACTAAGGTATGACCACCTTGCCCAACTTTCATATGTGTTTTCCTGGTCAATATGAAAGGGCTTCTATATCTGCTTCAGGTTTTGTTCAATTCCAGGTCAACCCTGAATGCCCGCTTCAGTCTGCTTGTCTAGAGTCCTGACCTATTTCTTTGGCAAAGAACATCATTTCTCTAACTCAGCCACTGCATGCAAGTCCTTTGTTGATACAAATGACACAACCCCTGCTCCTCCGTGTGACTTGCTTAGGAGGACATTAGTGGTAGACTCAAAAAGTTCAACCACTTGGATATGGACATGAATCTATATAAATTTCAAAATGTGAAACGTCACTTTAATATGATCTAGATTGCTGGTCACCTTTCTTAAGGTAAAGGTCTATAACAAGAATATACCGATGTTCTCCAAATTTTCACCATAGAGGTGTTCAGTATGTCAAGTTCACACAAAGAATAGAAGAAAAAAAATCATAGCCTGACAGTCTTACAGGAAAAAACTTAGTCTTGAAAGAACCTAAAAATGGCCTCAAGCTTCAAATAATGAAGGAAATATCAGATTTTTAAAAAAGGTTCAGGTAATAACTAAAAAAAAATCCCAGTCATCTATGTATATACATGATTAATTTATTGAAGTTCTTACTATATTCTAGCATAACTTTATTTGCCTAATTTTGAAACTTAACATAATTTTTTATCGTAGTTCTGAATTTGCTCCTTTCCAACTAGACTGGTGGTTTATAAATAAAGACATCTATCAGAATCTCCTGAAAAGTCCTTTGGTTGGGTTTTGGTTTGTTTAGTTGTTTCAAAATACACGTGCCTCCATGCACTAAACCTCTGAAGGCAGAGGCTGAGTATGTGGACTTTGAACTTTGGTTTCGATATAGTTGTAAACTTATGAGAAAGCTACAAGAATAGTACAAACTGCCATATACTCTTTACTCAGAGTTCTTGCGATTTATTGCTACAGAGTAAACATTGCAAAAAGCAGTGACTTAAAAAAAAAAAAAAAAAAAAGGCTGTATTTTAATCTCACAGACCTGACCTTTGGCAGGTGTCAGAGGGAAGGCTTGGCTCTGCTTGGTGCAGCACCAGCAGAGGTCCTGGTTAGAGCCATTAGAGCAGGATGGTTCTTTGACTGGCAAATCAGCGTTGCTAGGAGATCAGTGCTCAGCCAGTGCTGAGGCCCCAGCCAGGGGGGCCTCTCCACACAGGCTTTCAGATGGGTTGCTTGAGCTTCCTCAGAGCACAGCAGCTGGGGTCCAAAAGTGGGCAGACAGGAGAAGGAGGCAGGAGCTCTATTGCCTTTTGCCATCTAGCCCACCCAAATTCAAGTGAGGAGGAGAGAATACACCCTCATCCTAGTAAAAGAACTATGGGACGAAAGGTATTATTGTCAGTATTTTCACAAAATACAATGTTTCGTACCCAGAATTATATATCCCTCATTTGTTTTGTCATCGTCTCTATTGATTTGTTCATCTATCTCTACATAGAGATATAGAATATC
Organism: Mustela nigripes; assembly: GCF_022355385.1. Lineage (NCBI taxonomy): Eukaryota > Metazoa > Chordata > Mammalia > Carnivora > Mustelidae > Mustela > Mustela nigripes. The sequence goes on along the minus strand of NC_081557.1, from coordinate 143,100,855 downwards.
TCTGTAGATAGATATAGAATATCTATCTACAGGCACATATTTAAGTGTGTATTTCCCAAAAACACAAATATAATTTTCATAGTACAATTACCAAAATCAGAAAATTTAATATTGATAAATTAGTTATCTAATCTATAGTCCATGTTTAAATTTTATCAATTATTTCTCCTGTCTCCTTTCAAATCCATAAAGGATATTATCAGGCATGCATATATTTTCAAATCTCCAAAGGTGATTCTGTTGGTGGTCTTAGTCCAGAATAACATAAATATTAGGAGACAGACAGACTTTGTCATTTCAGTTTTGTCATTGATCAGAAACATAACCTTTGACAAAGTACTTTGGCTCTCTAAGCCTGAATTTCCTCATTACTAAAAACAGGAATATCATGGGCTCCATCACAGAATGGAGGAAAAACTGTAAGGTTCCACCCTCTCTGCAAACATTCGTTTTGTCCTCTTTCACTCCTTAAAATTACTCACATAGAACGTTGTGTCCATAATACCCTCGTTCCCCTCCCCTTGACTAACTACACAAGGATGGCAATTCAACAGAAATTCAACCGTGCTTTCGTGGGCTGCCATCACTTATTGGGGGTATATTGTTTTGAGTTTGTTTCATGAATTAAACCCATATTAATCAATTCGCTTTTGTCTGACTCCCTGCTCTCAAACGACACCAGCTTCCTTGCATTCAAGGGCAACCGGGGAACTGGCAAGAGTAGTGGTATGAATGGCAAGGAAGTCAAGCCTGTTCTCGCCCTTTCCGTACTTCTCCAGCAGCACCATCGTCTGAACAGGAAGATGGCTTTTCAGGGTGTGATTTGATGAGTACCAAAAAGGAACCACAGGCATGACTTCCTCATTGGGTCTTTCGATATAACCATTCAAGTGTAAGCTAAAGGAAGAAAATTCTTACTGCTTTTTTCCTTTTCTTACTGTTAAATATGGTCTCAGGATACCTGCCATTAATTCTGCTGTTCCATCCTACCTCGTTAGAGTTCAGTGGGTTTGCTGGGCCAGAGATTTCATTCAAGGTGACTTTATTAACTTTTACAGCTTTTGTAGCTTTCCTTCTCCCTTGATGATGACATCACTAAATAACCCTTTTTACAATATCTAAACATTTTAGTTAAGAAATTCCTTAAGGAACTTGGTGCAGTTTATCAGCAGCCACCAGATTTTTGAATGCCTTTGATCTATTATTTACTGCACTTTATTGGGACTTTTAAAACCTGGTAAACAATTCCTGGCACATTGCTTCAGTCTGGTTCTAATAAGACTGAGTTCTTTCCCATGCATGTGTTCAGATTGCACAATACATAGCAATAACTCGGGCTTACAGCCAGGCTTCATTACCGGGAGACACCAAGGGACCCATGGGACAGACCTGACATCTGCTTGTTGTCCTAAAGGACAACAGAGATGAATATGGCTGGATGGGTCATAATGTCACTAACAAATCCACTGAGCTGTTGAACCAAAAAAATTGGGCCAATCCTTTCACCTAAATATGTATAAATTTTAATAAGGTAAGTATTATTGTCAGTGCTGGTCCAGTCTACAAGTCAAAGATCTTTATGTCCTGGTTAATTGCACAAAATCACAAATTGGTACCAAAAAAAAAAAAAAAAGAAGAAGAAGAAGAACTCAGAAGACTTTAATACACACACACCAAAAAACCACAGGATCAAGACTGCATGTGCCAGATGAGACCTTATGGCAGATTGTTTTTATTCTGTCCTAATGTATCCTGAGGCCATTACCCTGTGTTGGTCCTGAGCATGGCACTGTTACATACAGAAGTCAGTTTCCTCTTTTAGCATACAAGCGCTGCAGGATAAACATAAGCCTAAAATAAAACATCCTAGTGAAGATCCTTCATGGTTCTGTTACCCGCATCCTGGGTCAGGTTGCACACCTCAGAGTTTGTATGACATCACTAATAATTTGCTTTCTAAACTGAAGCTAGACTGTATGCTTGATCAGGAAATGTTTACAGTTTTTGCCGAGCTGGTCATAGCTTAGTATTATACTTAACTATGTGTTTCTTCTTCTTCTTTTTTTTTTTTTTAAGATTTTACTTATTTATTCGACAGACAAAGATCACAAGTAGGCAGAGAGGCAGGCAGAGAAAGATGGGAAACAGGCTCCCTGCTCAGCAGAGAGCCCAATGTGGGGCTCGATCCCAGGACCCTGAGATCATGACCTGAGCTGAAGGCAGGGGCTTAACCCACTGAGCCACCAGGGCGTCCCTATGTGTTTCTTCTTAAAGGAGACTATAGCCCTTGTAGAAGTAAAAGCTGAAAATCATATCATCAATAAAGTTTTTAAATGATTACAACTTTTTAAAAAATGATGACAACTTTTAAGCAACGATCCGTACTATAGATTTTAAGTGATTTGCAATGTTGTGAAATATTTATCATTGGGTAAAGCCAGTTGAGATTAAAATATTTTTCCATGTGGTAAGATAAGTCCATTCTGGTCACCAGTTAACTAGAAGGTTGATATTTTAAAATTCCGAATTTTTAATTCTATCCAGGGCATTTTTAACACTTGTGTGATTTTTTATTTATTCTTAGTTACATGATAACAATTGGAATATATGTGCTTTCAGAAACAAATAAGGATTTTATTTGAGCCACCTACTTTTCCTCAAATAGCCGCAATGCTTTTACTAACCTTCAAACTCTAGAATATTTAGTACATATAATAAGGAAGAAAATGAGAAAAATATAAGAAAAATAATTTTTTCATCCTTTATCTGTTTTGAAGGTTTTTCTCTAGCTGTTGCAAAAGCATAACACAATAGATAATTTGCTAAGCAAAGGCAATACCAAATGATTCTCCTAAATTGCTTTCTCTATTAAAAAAAAGAAGTAAATTCTAACCCTTAAATTTTAAATAAATGAATGTTTACACTCAAGCTTGTCTAGTTACATGTGAGCAGTTTTATCCTAAAGACGAAATTTTAAAATCTTGACTAAGGCAAGGTACCAGTTGCAGCTGTGAATTAAACTATCCAGAACGGTCTGAGGAAAAACACAAATATTACATCAGTCAACTCTAGCTTTCAGATACTATAAAATTTTAAGGCCAGAAAACTTTTATATTTACAAGAAATGTTTTGAAAGTAAGTGGAAGCTCTAAACCTCAAGAAACATTATATTGAAATTCAAATTGCCCTCTTGTGAAAAGGGCACGCTGTTTAGAACTTTGTGCCTTAATATTTGCTAGATGAGATCATTCCGAGCTCTGGATAGACAGAACAAGCTGCTAGCCGATTGTACTCTCTTTTCTAGAGAAGCCACAGAATGCCTGACAGTCCACAAGCTTCTTCAGCTCACGGCCTGTGATGGAATCACAGCTCACTGGATGTCTTACCCAAAAGAAGCCCATCCATACAGTGGCCAGTAACCTATGGTAATCTGATGACAGAAGTCTGCCAAGACCTCAATCGGGTCTTATAATTTTTTTTTTTCTTTGTGGGTGCCTTTGTATTATCCATAAAAGTAAGAAGAGGCAGCTGGTAGTTTTGAGGCATTTTAGATGATCTTCATCTGTGAAATTAAGTAAGACACAGCACCTGAGTGGCCATACTAGCAAGGGAGTCATCACCACAGCAAACCTTTTTCCCCAATTTACTATCATTTGTAATAAAAGATGCAGTCATTTGGTATACAGACTTGGTACCTAGAAAGAATATAAATGCATAAAGCCTATACATTATAAAATAATAATATAATGAACTTCAATGAACCCATCCCCGAACCAAGAAATAAAACGTTATTTGCCTGTACTCATGTATTTCTCCTCATCCCATTTCCCTGCCTCCTGTCTGGATCAGCGCTAATCAGTATCTTAAATTTTGTATTTATCTTATCTTTGTATCTTAAATTTTGTGTTTCCCTTAATTTTTAAAATTTTTATCACAAATATATGCAAGCATTCAACCTTAGACATTCATAAATCACTTAGATGGTTATTTAATTCTATTTATTTTCATGACTTCATGTTTTACTGTGTTAAACTTCCACAATTTATTAATCAATTCTGTTAAAAACTATCATTTTCATAATAGAAAAAATATATATCATGATCTGCGCTGCCATGAACTTTCTTCTAATTTTTTCTGGGGCATATGTACAAAATTTTCCTCTTGGCATACCTAGAAGTGAAATTGCTGGGTTGTATTATCTGCAAATGTTCTACTTTTCAAGATAAATCTGTGGGTTTTTTTGAAGTAGAGAAGATTGCTCTTCCTGGGAGATGCAGAAGTAGTATCATCAGAGATCTAGAGATATTGCTAGGCCCTGAAATATCCCAATATCTGAGGGCTGGCATTGGGGAGCACCACCAATTAAGAGTTGAAAATAAACGGTGGTATATTAGGCATTGTTTCCCCCTTCTCAGTTGCAGGGGTAACGCTTTTATCACTATACCATAAAGTGTGTTATTTCTTGTAGGATTTTGTAGGTTAAGGGAGTCCCCCATTAAACCCTAGTTTCTCAAGGGATTTATTTTTTTTAATATTTATTTTCATTTATGTATGTATGTATGTATTTGAGAGAGAAAGAGTATAAGTGGAGAGGCAGGGGCAGAGGGAGGGTGAGAAGCAGACTCTCTGCTGAGCATGGAGCCCAATGTGGGACTCAATTCCTGGACCCTGAGATCATGACCTGAGCTGAAAAAGATATGTAACTGACTGAGCCACCCAGACACCCCCAGGGATTTATTTTTAAGTCAAAAATAGGTATTGAAATTTATCAAATAGTTTTTCTGCATGTGTAAAGATTATTGGAATTTTTTCCTCTTTTTGTTATTAATGTAGTGAATAGAAACTAAATGTCAGTCAGAATAAATTAAATAAGGTTAAAATAAAATTTATGGATGGGGAAAATCTTAATATGTTGAATACATATTCGAATGCATTCCTTTCTTATATATATGTCATTAAATTAAAATTACTTATACTGTATAAATTTAGGACCCACAAATGAAATAAACAACTCAAAAATATTGAGTGGACTTTGTGTGAGAGTATATTCCTCAGTTCATAATTCATAGGGAAAAGTAAATGTTTATTCTTTGAAGTAATTAGGCTATTGCTTGATTATCACAAATGGCTATTATGTGAAGTATTTAGGCTATTATTTGATCATCACAAATCATGCACTTTGGAGTGAAAAGAATCTAGATCCTCTTATTTCTTTATACTATACAAAAGTTCATATCTATAATGAACAGTTGGACAGTAAGCAGTGAAAGCAATTGTAAATTATTAATGGTAGCAAAATTCTTCAAAAAAAATTCTTTTTTTTGTAGCAAAAAACTTCAGAGAGTTTAAATTTTTATATAAAGCTTATTATTATTTACTTCATAATATCATTTCCTACACAAATTATAATCCACCAAGGGAGTATGCTTTCTTATTGCCTTACTCCCTATACCTTCTCAATGTCTGCTTTGCAGGGGTAAGTGAACATAGCATGAATTTCCATCATCACAAAGCATTCCCTTGAGCCTCTTTTATAGTCAATCTCCTCCTACTACCCCAAACTCTGTAATTACTGGTCTGCTTTCTGTCGCTACATGGTGCCTTTCCCAAAACAGATCAGTGAAATCACAAAATATGTAGTCTTTTGCAACTGACTTCTTTCACTTAGCATAGTATTTTTGAGACTCATGCAGGTTGTTAAGTGTATCAATAGTTGGTTCCTTTTTATTCCTGAGTAGTATTCCATTATGTAAATTTATCACATTTGTTAACCCAGTCACCAATGAATAGACATTTGGGTAGTTTCTAATTTGGAGCTATTATGATGAATACTATGAATAAAATTGCTATGAACATTTGCATATAAATGTGTAGACAAATATTTTCATGTCACTTAAGTCAATACACAGAAGTGAGATTTTTGGGTCATATGGTAAATGTGTCATTAACTTTATAAGGAACTACCAAAATGTATTGCCAAATAACTGAACTATTTTGAACTCCTATGTATGACAGTAGGTTTCTCTACATACTTGCTAACACTTAGAATTCCAAGCTTTTTAAATTTTACAATTTTAGCGAGTGTGCGGAATTCTCCCCTTGTGTTTTAAATTTGCATGGCTAATGATATTTCACATCTTTTCATGAGATTATTTGCCATTTGTGTATCTGCTTTGATAAAGTATCTGTTCAAATCTCTCAACCACTTTTTAAGTTGAACTTTTTGGGCTACTTATTATTGAGTTGTAGAAGCTATGTATATATTTTGAATATGTATCCTTTGTCAGATACATGTTTTGCAAGAAATTTTTCCCAGGCCATAGTTTGACCTTTAATTTTCTTAACCATATCTTGAAGTTTTCCCCTCTGGTCTCACGCTCTCTAATTTATTATTTCATTGATTTATTCATTCATTCATTCATTCATTTATTCAACAAATATGTGTTGGGTGCCTATTATGCATCACAGTATGATAAAATATAAGTGCTTCTTCCTTTCCATGGGAAAATCACCACGGCTTAACAATCTAACACTATTTCCTGGAAATGGAAAATGCTAACTCTGTTATTAATCAGCATTACTCATGGCAAAAATGATTCCTGAAAGGACAGGAGTGAACTGTAATTATCTAGTGGGAGGATGTGGCATTAGGGCTTCCCTAACATTATTGTTCTGGTAATGGGTGAACTCTTTCTCATGGATTGTTAGAAAATACTCTCATGGAACAAATACAACAAATATTATGGGACATGACCTTCTAAGCAAGGGTGGTACTTGCAACTATTAATGTGGTCTCCACAAACCCGAGCTGCCACTTGAGAAAATAGACAGGAAGGTCCAGGGATGTGGTAGGAATTCCTACTGATGACAGACACTCTTGATGCCTGCCTCCCATCATCTCCTGTGTGTATTTTGCAAAGCTCACTGAGTCTGTGCCATGATAGCTTATTGGGTCCCACAAGAATAACAGGGTAGCTGAACCCAAAGCCACTGCTGCTGGTCAAGCAGGGTGAGTGAGTGAGGCTCCAACACATTGCATACAAAAAGACAAGACCTTGCTTGGTCTCAGTTATCTTACAGCCTAGAAAGGAGAGTCAGACGATAAAGAGATTTAAAATCATGTCAGGTGGTAGTGTTCTGTTGAATATTAAGCAATGTGTGTGTGTGAGATAGAGAAGGACAGTGAAGAAAAGTTAACATTTTATAGTGTTCAGGGAGGACTCTGTGACAAAGTGACATTTGAGCAGAGATGTCAAGGAAGGGAGGCAGCAATCCATGTAGCTATGTGCAGGCGAACTTTGCAGGCAGTGGAAACAGCAAATACAATGTTCCGTAGCAGAATCAAAAGATAGCAAGGAGGCTGGCGTGAAATATCAAAGAGATACAGATATGAGGTCACAAAGCTTTGGGAAGGCAGATCTTACAGGATCTTGGAAGCCATCTGAGATGAATGGGAGGCCTTGGGGTTGTAAGCATTGAGTATGACTGGGGTTGCTGTATGAAGAGCAGACTGTGAGATCAAGGGTGGATATGGCGAAGACCATTAAGGTATTGCAAGAATCCAAACGGAACGGGCGCCTGGGTGGCTCAGTCATTAAGCCTCTGCTTTCAGCTCAGGTCGTGATATCAGGGTCCTGGGATCGAGGCCCACATCGGGCTCTCTGCTCAGTACGGAGCCTGCTTCCCTCTCTGTCTCTGTCTGCTTCTCTGCCTGCTTGTGATCTCTCTATCTGTCAAATAAATAAATAAAATCTTTAAAACCCAAAAAAAAAAAAAAAAAAAAAGAAGAAGAAGAAGAATCCAAATTGAAGATGGGGCAAGGTTGGGGGGTAGGGGGAGCAGTTAGAACACTGCCCTACAAGTGGTGAAAAGTGGGCAGACTCACTTTCATGTCTGGGTTGACTTCTTGATATAAGGAAAAAGAAAAAAGAGTCCAGGTTGACTCTAAGGTTTGTGGTTTAAGAATCTGGATAGACAAGTTGCCATAAATAGAAATGGGGGAAACTTTAAGGGGAAAGTTAAGAGTCATTTTTGGGCATGTAAGTTTTTAAGTGCTCCTTCCATTTCTAACTAGAGATGTTGTGTAGATAGTTGTATGTAAGAGATTCCTGAAAGTCTGAGAACAAAGGTACAGGGCAGAGTCATCAGGGTGTGTGGATGGTATTTGGAGCCAAGGAAGAAGTCTGAGGATTGGTAACTTGGTAATTGTTTAGTTTAATTGAGCATAAAAACTTCAGTGGATTTACACATTCTTCAGGTTTTAATTCTTCTTAAAAATGTCATGACTTACAGGAAAGTCATATGGCACAAATGGCTCTATTAAAAATATGTGTGTACACAAAGAGTATTTACTTCGCATGCATGCTACTAATGAAAAGACAACTGCAAAAATACAATTCTCCAAGCTAGACAAAGGCGTTGTAAAATACTTTTTCTCAATTTGTTTCAAGGGAAAAAAAGAAAAACAGACGTCATTCTAAAATGCTTACATCCATGACAGGATATAGTCCACATAAAAATGGATTGTTATTCAACATAAAACATTTTACCCAACTTAATTTTTATTGCCTCCATCACCTGTTGCTATGAAACAGAAAATAAAATGTGCATAAATGTCACATAAGCAGGGTCGCCATGACCAATGATTTGATTTACACTCTTTGTGAAAACAATCAGGGAAAAATCTGCTAATAGTCAAAATATTTAGATTCGAGCACTAAAAGGTAAAATTTTCCAGGCTACACAGAGAAAGAGCTTCTAGTGTTTGAGGAGCAGGGAACGGACAGTCTAGAAATAGTGGAATAATAACTTTTCACTCCATTCTCTTTGTGCTTTTTATACATATTCTTTTTGTAAAGAAAATAGACCATTTGATAAAAATATAAATCAAGTGTTCAATTAATTAAATTTAAATCAAGCACAAGATCTTCATGGTGCTGGAAATACTGAGGTCATTAGCTAGAACAGAGCCAAAAATCCCCAGTGACTTCTACCACCATCAACTTTATTGCTTTAGGTTCTATCAACCATATAAATTTTTCTTGCCCACACTCTTCTATTGTCTCTATTACTTTAGGTTCAATCAATTTTTTTCTCTTTTCCTATTCCATTAGCTCCTGCAAGGATAAGCTTCTAACAAGAAAATTTAAAAACTTCAGAGAATACAAACATTTGAAGGACAACATCTAATCACATGCAGTTCAAAATAAAAATAACATCAAGCAAAAAATATTTCAAAAATGAAACATACACGTATGGGGAAATTCATACAGATTCTTTCTAGGTTACCAGATTATTCATGGGGAAATTCACATAGCTTCTTTCTAAATTATCAGATTATTTTTTGAGGACCTTTCACAAAATGTTTTCAACACCTGCTTAGTCAGACTATCGCACAGACCAATGCTGTTCTGACACATTATAGAGTCATTACTTTTGTGTTATTAGTTTCTGTCTCTTCTGTGTCATTATCCTTTGCCTCTTCTCTGTTATTCTGTACATACTCTCATGTATCTCACGCTAGATCATAACTTGTCAGAAGGTTAAGGAATGGTTTGAATCATCCCAATGTATGATAACAGCAATCTGCCAATCCAAACATACTTCATAGACATTAAAAGTAAGGAAAAAAATTCACAGTGAGTGTAATGTAACAGATAAACCAGCTTAAATGTTCCACAACAGATTAGTTCAAATATGGAGAGATGCTGTATTTGTATTCATTTAGGATCCTGCTAACACTTAGGGTTGTTAGCCATCCGTAAGCTTAAGACTTGTGGAGCCTTTTTCCTTTTCCCCTTGACTAGAATGCCAAACATCTTTGCATTTAATTTCCTTTGTTTCTTCAATTTTTTCACACTAATTATTTTAGAGTGTCATTGTTGGTATCCCATGTCTTTTGTCTGTAGAATCTCTTGCTCTATTATGTTAAAATTGGATAATAAGGCAAAGGAAACAAAAGCGAAAATAAACTTTTGGGACTTCATCAAAATCAAAAGCTTCTGCACAGCAAAGGAAACAGTCAACAAAACAAAGAGGCAACCCATGGAATGGGAGAAGATATTTGCAAATGACAGTACAGACAAAAGGTTGATATCCAGGATCTATAATGAACTCCTCAAACTCAACACACACGAAACAGGCAAACATATCAAAAAATGGGCAGAAGATATGAACAGACACTTCTCCAATCAAGACATACAAATGGCTATCAGACACATGAAAAAATGTTCATCATCATTAGCCCTCAGGGAGATTCAAATTAAAACCACATTGAGATATCACCTCACACCAGTTAGAATGGCCAAAATTAACAAAACAGGAAACAACATGTGTTGGAGAGGTTGTGGAGAAAGGGAAACCCTCTTCCACTGTTGGTGGGAATGCAAATTGGTGCAGTGTCTTTGGAGAACAGTGTGGAGATTCCTCAAGAAATTAAAAATAGAGCTTCCCTATGACCCTGCAATTGCACTCCTGGGTATTTATCCCAAGGATACAGATGTCGTGAAAAGAAGGGCCATCTGTACCCCAATGTTTATAGCAGCAATGGCCACAGTCGCCAAACTATGGAAAGAACCAAGATGCCCTTCAACGGACGAATGGATAAGGAAGATGTGGTCCATATACACTATGGAGTATTATGCCTCCATCAGAAAGGATGAATACCCAACTTTTGTAGCAACATGGATGGGACTGGAAGAGATTATGCTGAGTGAAATAAGTCAAGCAGAGAGAATCAATTATCATATGGCTTCACTTATTTGTGGAGCATAACAAATATCATGGAGGACAAGGGGTGTTAGAGAGGAGAAGGGAGTTGGGGTAAATTGGAAGGGGAGGTGAATCAGGAGAGACTATGGACTCTGAAAAACAATCTGAGGGGTTTGAAGTGGCGGGGGGGTGGGAGGTTGGGGTACCAGGTGGTGGGTATTATAGAGGGCACAGATTGCATGGAGCACTGGGTGTGGTGAAAAAATAATGAATACTGTTTTTCTGAAAATAAATAAATTGAAAAAATTAAAATAAAAATTGGATAATAACGGTTTCTGCCCGCAGCAAACTTGATTGTGGTACTATGACTTAGCTTTGCTGTTCTCTTTTAAGAAGTAGTCCCCACCCCACTCCTACCCCAGATGTCTGTGTTTGGGTATGTGATGTGGGGAGGAAGACTTATTTTATTTTATTTTTGAAGGTTTTAAAATGTTTGAGAAAGCCTCTCTCTTTCTCTCTCTCTCTCTCTCTGAGTCAGTATTGGACTAGGACTTGGCCATGTTCCCATGACATAAGACTCTCATGAGACAAAGTAATTTAGAGTCTTCCCACAAAGCAGTCTATATTTCTTTAAGTTTCTCAAAGACTCAGAAAGAGTCAGAATGACATATTGGCTGAGTTCTGATCGTCATAACCAAAAACATCTTTAAATTGTTTCTGCCAGATTTGCCCAGTTTTGGTGAGCACGCAGAATAAGAGCACTACCCAGGCTCCTTTCCCCTCCAGAATTTGTTTTTCTCCAAAAAACCAAATGGGAGATTTTTTTTTTCCTTGTGAAAACGTATATCTGGGTAAAGAGTTTTAAAACTAGAACTAGATATTTTCTTAGACACTCAATTTGGTAACTATGTCAACATTATATAAAAGGGATGAGGAGTTTCCTTTAACAGGTTTTTTATTAAGTAAAATATAGGATTGTAATTTACCCATTTATAATCTGAGAAACAAAATATTTATTTACATCAAAGATAATTCTAATATTCTTTCTTTGCTTTAAATCAGCTTTATTAAGGTGTTTAAAGTGCACAGTTCATATGTCTTAACATCACCACTATAAAGAATATGTCACTCCCAAAATATTCCCAGTGCCCCTTGGTAATCCTACTCTCTTGTTCCACTCCAGTGGCTTTTCCTCTATCTTCAGACAACTAGTGATTCATTTTCTGTCACAAGTTAGTTTGTATTTACTAAAATTTTATATAAATAGAATCATGAAATATGAAGTCTATTTTGTCTGGATTCTTTCCTTATAATAATGACCTCAGAGGGGAGCCTAGGTGGCTCAGTAATTAAGCATCTGCCTTCAGCTCAGGTCTTGATCCCAGGGTCCCAGGATCAAGCCCCACTTTGGGCTCCCTGCTCAATGGGAGGCCCGCTTCTCCGTCTCTCACTCTCCCTGCTTGTGTTCCCTCTCTCGCTGTGTCTTTCTCTGTCAAATAAATAAATAGAATCCTAAAAAAATAATAATAATCTCCAGATTCATCCATTTGTTGTGTGAACCAGTATTATTGCTGAGTATTTTCTATTGTACAGATATATAACAACTGGTTTATCCATTCACCAGTTGATGAATATTTGAGCTGTTTACAGTTTTTGGCTATTACAAATAAACCTGCTATGACCATTTGTGTTCAAGTATTTATATGAACATAAGCTTTCATCACTCTCACATAAATACCCAGAGGTGGAATGGCCAGATTATAAGGGAAGGGTATGTTTAACTTTTTTAAAACTTGCCTATTCTCCTATATGGTTGTACCATTTTCCATCCCCACCAGGAGTTTATGAAAGTCCTAATTGTTCCACCCTTGCCAAGAGATGATAAGAAGAGTCTTTAATTATAGAAATCCTGGTGACTACAGAATGCTATCTCAATGAGGTTTTCATTTACATGATAGTGAACATCTTTTCATTTGCTAATTTTCCATCCATAAATCTTTAATGAAGTCTATTAAACTTTTTGACTATTTCTTTTGGAGTGCTTGTTTTCTTATTATTGTGTTGAACATATTTTAATATTCTGGGTAGAAGTACTTCATTAGATATGTGTATTGCAAATATTTTTCCTAGTCTGTGGCTTATTTTCCTGCTATTAATGGTGTATTTTGGAGAGCAGAAAAACCTACTTTTGATTACATCCAGTTTATTAATTTGTTTTTTTATGGATGGTACTTTTGTTGTATCTAAGAAATATTTGGTTACCATCTTTGATGTCATATCCACTAAATCCAAGATCACAAAATTTTCTCCTAGAAATTTTATAGGTATAGGCTTTATATTTAAGTCTATAACTCATTTAGAGTTAAGTTTTGTATCTTGTACAACATACAGATAAAATTTCACTCATTTGCATGTGGATATTTAATTATTTCAAAAGTATATATTTAAAAAATTATTTTTTACAGCAAAATTGCCATGGCACCTTTGTCAAAACTCAACTACATATATGTGAGTCTATTTCTGAGCTCATTATTATGTTCCATAATACATCTATTTTTACACCATTAGTAGAGTGTCTTGATTACTACAGATTTATAACAAGTTTTGAAGTCCCATAATGTAGTCTTCCAACTTTATTATTCTTTCCAACATGGTTTGACCCATTCTAGTCTTTTGCATTTCAATACAAATTTCAGAATTAGCTTGTCAATTTCTACAAAAATGTCTGCTGGGATTTTGATTGAAATTGCCTTGAACCTGTAGATCATTGTGTGAGAACGGTGGAATGACATCTTAAAAATATTGAATCTCTCCAACCCATGAACATAGTATCTCCTGCCATTTATTCAGGTCTTCCTTAATTTTTCTCAACAGTGTTTTGTATTTCTAATGCCATTGCAATACCTGGAACCCAAAAGTAATTCTGTCATCTTTTGTAGAACTGAACTGATGTAAACCTATAATAGGAGAAATTAAGCATTATCTTTAACTTTTAACAAAAGCATACAATATGCAATAATAATGTGCTAAAGGTACTATAATCATTCCAACTATCTATACATGTTAACAATAATGCCATTTAGAATTTTATACAATTTCATATGATTAAATGACATTTGCTTAGACAATCTTGACAAATTTCTAAATTGATATTCCTTTGATCTTTGGTATACTTGCTAAATAAGCTTGTGTTTTTAATTCCTTTTTGATCTTGTTCCATTTCTCATCTTGACTTCTCGTTCCCTGGAGGGGCTGGTATAAAGTTATCCTTTCTTTATACAAATCTTATTGTTAATTTTCCTTTCGTGTATTCTGACACTAAGAATTACATTCTCATCCATTCCTTTTCTTCTACCTCCACACTGTTTGTATATCATGAATAAATGACTCAATTACTGTTTATTATCAGACTGTCCTATTCAGCATACCCCAATATTCACGAACTTAGAACCTAACCTATTTGTCCCCCTGTATGCTTTCAATACCTAAAACAAACATCCTAAATCGTTATTTCCCTTTCCTCGCTCCAAAATTGTATGTGTAGCAAGTTTACTCATATTTTTTTTTTAAGATTTCATTTATTTAGTTAGTTAGTTATTTGACAGAGAGAAACACAGGTAGAGAGGGAACACAGCAGGGGGAGTAGAAGAGGGAGAAGCAAACTTCCTACCAAGTAGAGAGCACGATGTGGGGCTGGATCCCAGAATCCTGTGATCATGACCTGAGCTGAAGACAGAGGCTTAAAAACTGACCCACCCAAGTGCCCCTCCTCATATTTTAAATGATTTTAACAGTAATGTTTGGCTTTCCTTAAATAAATTCCATCTTGAAGTGAGATCACTGATTTCTTTCTCTCATTGGGTAGAAATGATATATCTTTAGAATGATATATCTTTAAAATTTAAATGCCTTTGTTAGGAATAATAATGTAATCTATAGGACATATAACTTTAGAAAAAAAATGGAAAAAAGTAAATGAGTCATTAAGCAATGAGACTTTTTACTAGCAAAGAACAGAGGAAAATGGAAAATCTTATATCAATTTTTTAAATTTCAGCATGAAAACCTTAAGTTATAAAATCTGAATCAAATGTAAGAAAAAAGACTATAGGACAGTTGTATAGCTCTCATGACTTCCTGACATGAAGTGTATAGATAAACCTGAAGAACAGATCATCCGAAATAGCTATATTAAAGAAATATACTGTAGTATATTTTAACCAAGATTTTGTAATAGAGATCAGAAACGAACAGACAAGAAGAAGCTGGTAGATAGACTTACTTGCTTGCTTGCTTAAAGTCCAAGGTTTACTTGGACTCTATTAAGTAGAAAATAAGCCTGATTTTATAAAAAAGGTTTTATTCTATCTTCCTGCTCTTTGAATTTTAAAGACTGACTTTTAAATTTTGTTTTCCTTCAAAACTACTTATTGCTATCTTACTGGAGGACTATTTTTATGAAACAAAATCATGGGCCAACAAGATGGTCTCCATCTTGCCTCAGAAGCATTTACTCCCATCTAGGACTGGAAAACTACTGTCATCTAGAGATGGTGATAACATATTACAGGAAAATATGAAACATTTCAACAAGTCTGTTGAAAGCTATTTGGCAGTGGATACAGTTAACTCTAAAATGGCATAGCTGCCTATAATCCAAAGTGACATCTAATTTATCTGGCAACTAGCAGTTTTCACTCTTTATCAATGTCTGTGACATTTTAAAATCACCTAAGTATCAAGGCTTAACTATTGGCCCAGCAGTGGTCGAAATAGGACTTTATAACAACTAATCAACTCAAGGAGAATAGGAAGATAATGTATTATTTTACATAGCCTGTAAAGAATGAATAAATTAAAGTTTTACATGTAGAAGAAACTAAAACAATATTTCTCAGGGAGTGGTTCATGATTACCTTCATCAGAATTATCTGAAGGGACTCTAGAATCTGCATTTTCAGCAAGTTTCTCAAGTAATTGTCAAGCACATTATAATTCGAGATCATTGTTCTGGTTTTTTTTTTTTATTTGAGTTATTAGCAAATAGGAAAAGCACAAGATACTTCTTATAATATATACACAGTTCACAATAAACAAGAAGGGAGATGTAGGGAGAAAAATCTGCATGGTCTACTATCAGAAGTCAATGGAAAGTTGACATTTAAGGGAAAAGAATAAAATTCTCCCTTTAGAGTTCATTTTTTTATTGTTATGTTCAGTTAGCCAGCATATAGTACATCTTTAGTTTTTCATGTAGTGTTCAATGATTCATCAAATGTGTATAACACCCAGTGCCTCCCTTTAGATTTTAGAAGCACAGTGATAGAAAGCAAAAGGTAGGCATAAGCCTTTTATGTGAAAAGTTTGAAAAGACAATGGCCAGAATTTTATATAGGACATAGATTCCATAACGGTGGTGGTTAATATTGGATGGGCAAGATAAAATCATATAGATCACATAGAGCTTAATTAAGTTTAGTGTTGATGTATTATTCATCTTCTTAAATTTGGTGATAACATGACATAAACCAGTGTACAGAAATTAATCTGGAAATTGACACATAATTATATACATCATCTATTACTATTCATATACATATTACTCTTTATGTAATATATGTGAATAGTAGTGAAAAAGAAACAGGGAGTTCCACCTAGTAACATCTTCAGAAATGTGCACTGTGGGAAGAAAGAGGTCTAGGCTCTGTATGTTTTAAGTTCTTTTAGCATCCTACTTTAGAGATGTAACAAACATGAGAGGAAATCTTTTGACTATCTCCACTAACCACTCCTTATACCAGAGAAGAGAATCAAGAGTATACCTTTTTTCCATTTCAATGGAAAGGAACATAAAAACAAAACAAAAATGTGGAAGTTTGATTTGTGTTATCCATAATAAATAATTCCAAATATTTAGTAGCCAAGCCATTCCACAAAAGTTACCTTTCTGTTAAACAAATTAGACTCCAGAAGAGCCTTTCCTGTATCAAGATGGTTATTGCATTAAGATAATAAAGATACCAATTTTCCATTCACTTCCATATTCTACTCCTTCCTCAACAATGCACATTTTGATTCATCAAATTGGTGCACAATACATTAAATAAAGATGAAGTCAAACTTTATTAATGCAAATGTTAAAAATAAAATACATACTGAAAGATTTCATTTTGTATATTACATGCATGTCTAAAGGAATTTCTGGCTTCATAAAATTGACTTTGTCACCTACCTTTTCAAGATTCTTTACAAATTCATTCTATTGTCATTGTAGTAATAACTCTTCCTTTTTTATATTTTTAAGACCTGATGCTGCATATATTTTGGAAACTCCCTAAAGAGAAATTCTAAATCTAAAGCACTTGAAAAATATGGAAAAATGCCTTGGGAAATCACCATATACACTTGAGGCAAAGCTGACAAGGAGAGCAATCAAGTCTAAAAGAAAATATATGGAAGCAAAATGGATGAGACTACTTCTGGTAGTGTGTATGTGAACAAACTCCACCTACCGTGGAGGTTGCAATATTTTTTATTCGCTCAACACTGGCATTATGCCCGCAGCAAATAATGTTGATGCCTCTCCGTTTTCCCTCTGCCCATCTGACTGACCCTGAAACTGAGGTAAGAAGCACATGACAATCTAACTTCCCGTGTTAAGGGTCTATTTCTCTTCTATGCTTAAGGTTGTTTTCAACCCTATAGAACTATGGGGGATCTGGAGGGATGAAGAATTAAGACCATGGGGCCATCTTGAAACAATAGAGGATGAGAACTAGTGAATAAATCTCCCAACATTCCTGCCCTTCAGAGGGACAAGTGTTCATATAGTTTCTCAAAGTGCTCCCCACACGATTGTGCAACCCTCATTGCACACAGCAATAGCCTGCTCACAAATACATCTCCTTTTTTTTTTTTTTTTTTTTGGCTTTTCTTCCTTCCCTTTTCCTCTTTCCCACTTAATTAGCTTGGATTCTCCCAAAGATTTGTCTCTTGGGGGAAATCCAAACTAAGCAATGTACTAATACAAAATGAGAGAAGTTTATGGGAAATGTTTCCAAGAAACCCTGGTGCTACACACAGTTCGATTAAATCAACTCTCCAAGAGTATCCAACAAGTAAGCCATAATTTATTTCAACAATTCTTCATCATTCATAGGGTATATTACTAATCCAGGAAATAATATTGTTATGTTTATTACTCATCTCCTGAAATTTATGAATGGCTCTTATGCATGGATTTTGCAAGTGCTATAGTAGCCAGACAGGAACTGTGTATCAGCCCCTAATGAACATAATCTAAAATATATTATGGAGAGAAAAGTCTTACCATCTTTGATAACTAAAATATCCATGAAGAAATATGGCAAAAGTAACATATTTAGAGGACTTGATATTTAAAATCGTGCTTTATGGGGACCCAGCTGGTAGTGGAGGTGTGTTAGTGGAATAGATAAGACTTAGCATGAAGAGTTAAAAAGATGACAGAAAATGCAGAGAAATCTACTTGTTTCTTTTTTATTCTGTATTTATCTCTCCATTGCACCACCACTCAGGATTGGCAGATTTCTTATTTGCTATCTCCAGTTGCTCTCTCCTCTTCTTGTCCATGGACCTATTTCCTAAGTCATTTTTTTAAATCACAGTAAATAGGAGAAATGGAAAAATAAACCGGCCCATTGTGAAGGTAGGAGGATATATCAGAATTGGTTTGCTCAAACCATTGTCTTTACCTCCTCATCCCTATCCTCCAATCTCCACCTTTAAAACAACTTCCTGGGGTGCCTAGGTGGCTCAGTGGGTTAAGCCGCTGCCTTCGGCTCAGGTCATGATCTCAAGGTCCTGGGATCGAGTCCCGCATCGGGCTCTCTGCTCAGCAGGGAGCCTGCTTCCCTCTCTCTCTCTCTCTCTGCCTGCCTCTCCATCTACTTGTGATCTCTCTCTGTCAAATAAATAAATAAATCTTTAAAAAAAAAAACAAAAAACTTCCTGACTCTTAAATAAAAATAGGAAGTTCTTCTGGTATTGGAGAAATAGCACTTCGCACAAGCACTGAGTCGCTGAACACAGCATATTTCAAAACCTTGATAATTCAAGCCTCATTTTCCCAAGTTGAGTATGTGATGGGAAATGCCTGCCTAAAATAAATATGCATTTTTTTGCTTTAATGTCTCACTTTAATTTCTGCAATATTATCTCTGATGCTTTGCAGAGTTCTCCAAAAATATGTATAACCCACAATGACAATGATGAGAAATTCTTCATCACATTTCATCACCTCTAACTTCCATTGCAAAATTACTGATTTTAAAGCTTGTTTTTCAGCACTAAAAGATGTACCATCCCTTAAATAACATGTGGATGTCTTTTCATGTGATCTAAAAATATTTTAAATCACAATAATAGTGAATGATAAGATAACAGTGTAACAGTCACCACATTCCCCCAGAAAAAGTCTCAATTCCCTTAAGCAATAAGTGCTGGGTTCCCAGGAAGTTTGAAGGAGTGATGGACACTCCTGTCAGCTCAAGTGGCACCACAATATGGCAGCAGTGTAAGCACAGTTTGCCACAGCAACCTTAGGATTACACTGAATGTGTGGATGGCTTTAGGCAATATAAACATTTTAATGATATTTGTTCTTCCAATCCATGAGCATAGAATGTTTTTCCATTTCTTTGTGTCTTCTTCGATTTCTTTCATAAGTGTTCTATAGTTTTTAGTATACAGATGTTTTACCTCTTTGGTTAGTTTTATTCCTAGGTGTCTTACGGTTTGGGGCACAATGGTAAATGGGACCTATTCCTTGAGTTCTCTTTTTGCCGCTTCATTACTGGTATATAGAAACGCAACCAATTTCTTTACACTGATTTTTATATCCCCTGAATTTGCTGGATTCATGTATCAGTTCTAGCAACCTTTTCTTGGAATCTTTTGGGTTTTCTACATAAATTATTGCCACTTGCCAGACCAGCCTTGAAAATATTCTTTGTTTTTTATATGCTATAGATAATTCACATTGTTTCACATTTAAAAATGTTATTACCATTTTATGCTATGTTGGTTTTCAATTTATATGATTCCAATTCCCATAAAATACAACACATATGGTATATTTAGATTAACTTTTCAGATATATTCTAAACAACATAATGTGTCCCAGTTCAACATTGGCCGTAAACAAAACCAAGCTCTCTAGTAATAAGGTGATCCAAAATCTTTTATGATTCTTCTGACAAGTAAGCATGAATTTTGACCTATTAGGTTAGCATCTTAACATGCAAGAAACAAAATAAATAAAGTTGGAAGAATAAAGACAACTGGATAATCTGCACATAAGTACATTTGAAACTCTGTTACTGCTGGCTCTGCCAAGGAAGTCCTTTGTTTGAGATACTGGTGCTCAGTAAAAAAGTGAAAAATCAGTAAAAACAATTGCCCAATCTGTTCTGGGAGTCCTGGAAGTATGATGAGATATAAAAATATGTGAGTATGAAACTATAATCTTAGGTTTAAAAAAAACATATTTTACTCATACTAATATTTATCCAATTCAATAAATTGTATATGTTTACCATAGACATAAGCCAAAATACTTTAATAGAAATTAAGTTCATTTTTGCATTTCTTTAGGCCAGCATGGCCTTTGAAACTTGATAAATAATTTGGCAGAGGTGAAAGTAAATGTGACTTACTTTGCAGCTGTTATCTATTTTCTGAACAAAAAAAAATTATGTACAGAACATTTTGACTCTAAAAAAGTTACATTTCTCTATAATTATAGTCTCCTTTCTTGCTCAGCTGAGCAACTGTGAAAAAGAAACCCCTCCGCATGTATGAAGATAAACTAAGTGCACAGACTAATAGGAAGGTATGGTGGATATTAATAGAAAAGCTAGATATAGCAAACTACTCTCCATTTAGTTAAATATGCTGCAGAATTATAAAATGCTTACATACTAGAGAAACTGACTTCATAGGCATCTTCGGCGCTGTGCATTCAAAAAGCATCACTTGCTCTTTTTTCATTTAGTTTTTTAAGTGAAATGAATTATCATTAGAAATCCTCAAACTTCAAAAACCAGCCTCTGTTAAGACAACAAAGCTACCTGAGATGCTCAGCATGAACCAAGTGCTATTTGACCCACTGAGCCACAGAACTGGGTGGGACCAGCCACCGACCATCACCAAGTGGAGACTGCACCCATTAGATGGGGCTCCAACTGCTACTGAAGGCACAAGTTACTGGCATGAGCCATGACTCTGATTCCTATAGCACAATCCCTCTTGCAAAGGCCCTAGGTTGTTCTTTTTTTTTTTTTTTTTTTTAGATTTTATTTATTTATTTGAAGAGAGAGAGAGCACAAGTAGGCAGAGAGAGAGAGGAAAGCAGGGGAAAGAGAGAGAGGGGAAAGCATGGTCCCTGCTGAGCAGCGAGCTCGATCCCAGGACCCTGAGACCATGACCTGAGCTGAAGGCAGAGGCTTAACCCACTGAGCCACCCAGGTACCCCCCCCCCAAGATGCTCTTGACATAGACCCAGCTTCATGAAATGGCAGAAAGCAAAAAAGAAAGGAGCAGAAAAATCCATGAATAGAATGATTGGAAATAGGATTTATAGCAGGAACAGCAACCAACCATTTTATAGAGAATGCCTTCCCAAAGTGTGCTGCACGGAGCACCAGCTCTTGGTTACTAGTAGATAGTACACACACACATACAGACATGAGTTCTGGAGGCAGCTAGAGGAACTCTGGGTTCAACAAACTGAAGCTTATTTGGGGGCCTTTGCATCTGCACACAGTTTTTTCTCATCTCTGAGATTTCCAGTCTGTTGGATCACATCACCAAATAGTTATCCTCAAAAAAAGGAACTAGTGCATTCCAGAATGGTGTTTGTTACCTTTTTTCCTACCTAATCGTCCTGTAGCTGGTCAGGCACCACAGTTATTCTTGCTTTTTTCACAATTGGCATTAAAATGAGATGGGCATAACTCCGCCAACGGCACATGCTCTCCCCATCCCAGTCACCAATGCATTGTATTCCATGTCCATCTCTACTGATGTTCAGCCTGAGAGGCTATTTCTTAAGTAGGCATAATGTGAAGGTCATATGCCAAGACTTGTTCTCTAATTGGTGAAAGCCACAGTGTCCAATACAGTACTTCTTATATGTAGCTATAAAAATTATAACTTAATTTAAAAATTAATTCTTTATTCACACCAGCCACATTTCAAGTGTTCACGAGCCACATGCAGCCAGTAGCTACCTCACTGGATGGTGTATATAGTAAGTTTTAATCATCACAGAAAGTTCTGTTGAATAGCACTGGGCCAGTGTTATGCCACCTGCACACACACACAAAGACACCTTCCGTTTGGAGGAAGCTCAGGAAATTTAGGAGCCTGCAGAATCTCATGAAGAAATCCACACTTGACAGCATCCACACCTCTAACTAGCCTGGTAAGTGAGCTAAGCCCAAGCATGCAGGTAAAAGAAAACATCCGCCACCCACGTTTCTAGACATTCTTGCCTCTCAAAACAATTATAAACCACAGGGACATACGTGTGCATGTGCTTGTGTGCACAGACACACACTATTCTTTTCTCCAAATAGAAGAAAATAAACTGATTGACCAAAGGAATCATGATAATTAGAACTATACTGTGTCCTGTGTCTTCATGGTTCCAATCATCCTTGACTCTCCAAAAACTACTTTAGTTTCCTTTGGCTCCAAACTATTTGATATACTTTAAGAAGTGAGGTCAGCCTTTGGAAAACTGAGCCACAGTAATTCTACCCTGAGATAATAGGGATCAGTGGGACAGTCTCCAAGCCACCAAAACTCATTCCTTCATGATTTATTTCCTTGTTGATGAACTGCATTTTATTTGCAAATTAAGCTCATTTTAAAGGTTCAAGGTTACATGCTTCATGTTGTTTCTAGGTCTTTTTACAATCTGCCTGCCTAACATGGTTTATAGTTGGTTAACATTCCCTAAGGGGGTCAGGGTCAACAACAAGTCAAGGATCAGAGACATTCCAGGGAATCTGGTCAAGAACAAGCCAGAATCAGAAATCAGAGGATTAGCCAAAGTTTCAAACCAATAATTCCCAAACCTGACTTCTAACCAGAAATAACTTGGAGCCTTAACAACACTAAGGCCTGGGCCCTACCATCAGAGATACTGATTATAGTCTGGAGAATTGAAATTATTCAAAATCTCACCCAGTGATTTTAAAATAGTACATTCAAGGTTCAGAACGACTATCTGAGAAAATATGTGGGTCCCAGCCTCTATAACAGGCACTCTATAGACCACTGGGCCAAATCCAGCCCAGCACTGCAATCCAACCCATTTGTTTATATGTAGTTTGTGGCTGCTTTCCCCTATACAATGGCAGAATTGAGGGATTGTCATGAAACCATGTGACACAAAAGGCCTAAAATATTTGCTATCTTGCCATGACTGAAGAAGTTTGTTGACCCAAACCCTAGAGCAGTCATTCTCAAAATTTGACCAGTAGCATCAACATTATGTGGGCATTTGTTTGGTATGTAAGTTCTTTTTTTTGTTGTTGTTATTCATTTATTTATTTTTTTCAGTGTAACAGTATTCATTGTTTTTTGCACCACACCCAGTGCTCCATGCAATCCGTGCCCTCTATAATATCCACCACCTGGTACCCCGACTTCCCACCCCCGCCCCTTCCAAACCCTCAGATTGTTTTTCAGAGTCCATAGTCTCTCCATGGTTCACCTCCCCTTCCAATTTCCCCCAACTCCCTTCTCCTCTCTATCTCCCCATGTCCTCCATGCTATTTGTTATGCTCCACAAATAAGTGAAAACATATGATAATTGACTCTCTCTGCTTTTCTTATTTCACTCAGCATATGTAAATTCTTGGGCCCTCCCCAGACCTACTGACTCAGAAGGTCTGGAGGCCAGGCCCAGCAACCTGTATTTTAATTAGCTCTCTAGTTGACTCTGATGTTTGCTAGAGCAGTGGTTTTGTTCTCAAACTTTAACATGTACCAGAATCAGCTGGAGTGCTTGTTCAACAGATGGCTGTTCTCTACCCACATCTCCTGATTCAGTAGGTGCTGGGAGGGGACAAGATTTTGCATTTCTAGTAAATTCCCAGGTGACACTGATGTGCTGGTCAACAGCATCACACACTTTGAGAATCATCGCCCCAAAGATTCTGATTTGATTGATCTGTGATGAGATCCATTTATAAAATCCATTCAGATGATTCTAATGAGCTGCTTGGATGGAGACTTACCTTTTTTAGTTTCTGAATGTATCTCTGAGTTCAAAGCAGCAAGGGATACAGAATCAAGACAGCAAGGCAAGTGACACTGGATATCATGACATAGACATGTCCCAGGCACAATATTAAGTGCTGAGAATATAAAGGTCCCTGCCTTCATGGACCACACAATTTAAAAGAGGAGGCAGATAAACATAACATCATAATATATATAATTAAAAACTGTAACAAGTGTTTTAAAAGAACACTTGATAGAATTAAGGGAACATATAACTAGGAGTTCTGATTTAGCCCAAAGGGCAAAGAATACTTTTTTGAGAAGTTGACAACTGATTGAGCAGGGACCCAAAGAGTGATAAGTAGGAGATAACGAAGCAAGGTGGGAAGTGCTCCAGGCAGAGCTAACAGAACACCTGAAGGCCTACTGTCGGAAGGGATTTTGATTAATTTGAAGAGTTGAAAGAGGATGAGGCTCAAGAGATAGGTAGGGGACAGGGAATGAAGGGTCCTGATGACAAGGAGTTTAGATACAGATTTTCTCTTATGTGATTCCACTAAAAACAATGAGTCAGTGCACTTGATTTCACTGATAAATTAGGGAAGAAAAGCATATATAGTTATGTGAATGAATGAAGAAGGTTCAATAGCAGGGAATTCTGATGATTAGATTGGAAGCAAAGTAGCTATACAATTACATTCAATACTGATTTTTATGTTGAATTACTTGCTGTTTTATAGAAGAGAAAAAGTATATGACTTTTCCTTATTTATTTTCAGGGCACTCTTCCCTTGACTTCATATGTCAAAATATAGTGGAACTTTGATATTTGACTATCTAAAGGTTTTTATTTATTCCAAATTTATTCCAAATTTCAAATCAAAAGAATTAAAATGGTCCTCCAGCATAAATTTAATCTCCAAAAACTCAATAGGAGCAGTTACTTTCAGACAGTGGTCAGCAGGTACTCTGGTAACTTTAGGTGCAAATGTTGCCAGATTATTACCATTTGGGGAACTTTTAAAGAGCCTCTTTGAAAACTAATCCAGTAAGATATGAATCTTAGATGTAGGAATTTTAGACACTTGTCACTAAAGTATGTAAGTACTTTTTTAAAAAAAGATTTTATTTATTTGACAGACAGAGATCATAAGTAGGCAGAGAGGCAGGTGGCAGAAGGGGTCGGGGGGAGCAGGCTCCCCGCCGAGCAGACAGCCTTTTGTGGGGCTTGATCTCAGGATGCTGGGATCATGACTGGAGCCAAAGGCAGAGGCTTTAACCCACTGAGCCACCCAGGTGCCCTGTATTTAAGTACTTTTTAAAGAATATGGTATTTGTTATCTTCTATCACATCATTTAATGTAAGTGCTCTTAAGAATGTCTATCTCTGGGGCGCCTGGGTGGCTCAGTGGATTAAGCCGCTGCCTTCGGCTCAGGTCATGATCTCAGGGTCCTGGGATCGAGTCCCGCATCGGGCTCTCTGCTCAGCAGGGAGCCTGCTTCCCTCTCTCTCTCTTTCTCTGGCTGCCTCTCTGTCTACTTGTGATTTCTCTCTGTCAAATAAATAAATCTTTAAAAAAAAAAAAAAAAAAAAAAAAAAAAAAAAAAAAAAAAGAATGTCTATCTCTGCCTCACATGCAGATCTCTGACACTGCATACATCTCTCTTTTTGTATTTGTAACCTGTGGTTCCATAAATTCACAACAGTCCTTTCTTCTTACCAATATCATAGTTCTCAGTTAATTTATTTTCTGTTCACTATTATGTGCAACCTATTATGTACAATCTAGACAAAAGTCTTTAAACATAAACATACAGGTCCTTATAATTCCAACTATAGGACATTCTGGAAAAGACAAACTATGAAGGGACGTCTGGGCGGCTCAGTTTTTGGGCATCTGCCTTCAGCTCAGGTCATGATCTCAGGGTCCGGGGATCAAGACCTGCATCAGGCTCCCTGCTAAGTGGGAGGCCTGCTTCTCCCTCTCCCACTCCCCCTGCTTGTGTTCCTCTCTCAATGCCTCTCTCTCTCTCTCAAACTCTGTCAAATAAATAAATAAAATCTTTTTAAATAAAGACAAAACTGTGAAGATAGTAGAAACATTGTTAGTTTTCAAGAGTGAGAGGGCAGAGAGGGATAAACAGGTGGAACACAGAGGATTATTAAATAACGAAATTATTCTGTATGATAATATTCCTTATGATAATACATATGCTATAATAAAATATAGTATATAATATGATATTAGAATATATGTGTGTACATATATATAAAATATATGAGATGTACCATATCATTTGTTTTGTTTTGTATTGTGTTTGTTTAGGTTGTGTTTTGTTTTTCTTTACTATTATTATATCTATATATGTTATTGCATTTATGCATACTTACATATATATGTAATTTTATATATACATATATATACTTTACCACATTATGTATACATTATATGTTCTTTGCTACATTATACATGCATAGCACCTATTAGATACACAAATAACACAATAAATGATCTTTTATTGATGTCATTTCCATTTATACTAATCTGTTCCCGGATTATAGTCTTAGAAGTTGAAATGCTGGGTCAAAGAGTAAATGAACATGTACTTTGGAAAAATATTGCCAAATTTCTTTTCATAGGGACATAACAATTTTGCATTCCTACCAGTACTATACTAGAGTGCCTGTTTCATAACAACCTTGCCAACAGAATATGCTGCCAAATGTGGATTGTTGCCAATCCGATAGGTGAGAAATAGTAACTCAATATAGTTTTAATTTGCATTTCTTCTATTATAAGTGAGCTTGAATATCTGTATGTATCTTTAAAGGTCAGAAACTCAGTTTTCACTTCATATGAACCACATGCCATGTCTTTTGCTGATTTTTCTATCACTATTAGCTTTTCCCTTTTCTCTTTTTCGTACCTTCTTTATTTCTTAGATATTTAAGATGCAAATATTTTCTCCACAATCTGTGATATTTTCCTCTGTTTTTTATGGTGATTTGCCATAGGATTGTTTTTTGTTTGTTTTTTAAAAGATTTTATTTATTTATTCGACAGACAGAGATCACAAGTAGGCAGAGAGACAGGCAGAGAGAGAGGAGGAAGCAGGCTCCCTGCTGAACAGAGAGCCCAATGCAAGGCTTGATCCCAGGGTCCTGGGATCACGACCTGAGCGGAAGGCAGAGGCTCTAACCCACGGAGCCACCCAGGCGCCCCCATACGATTGTTTTTAAATAGTCAAATCTATTAATCCTTCTTCAAATGAGAAAGCCATGAAGTTTTAGCTGTTTTCCTAACAATGGTGATAAATTTTGGATCATTCATCACCTCTCACCTAGGCACTATTACAAATAAAGAATAATACCTCTCAAAACTCTAAATGTCATTTAAAAAGAGTGTGTGAGCACAGTGATGACACTATTCCACCCAACGGTCAAATTAAGTGTGCAGCTTTGACTTCTTAGTTCTTTTCATTCAACTGCACATTATGATATTCTCATCTGTACCAGGCCCCTCATTTTGCTGAGGAAGTAATTGGGGCTCAGAAAAGTGTGCTGGTTTACCAGCATGCTCCCATTTAATTAGGGGAAACGATTCTTGCCCTGGAGCCCAACCTCCTAATTCTTTCCACTTTCTCATCCTGATTTAAACAGGGCCCATTGGTTTATATATTCATAAATCGCCGTGTAAAATGTTCATGCTCTCTTTATTCTACTTCTTAACAAACCTTTCTTTCTTATTATCTCCCCTCTTCTTTGGAAATTTAACCAGGAAGTATTTGGACTTTTTCTTGCTTAATGGAGAAAAAGCAAAAGAGTACCAGTGAGAAAACAAAGGTGACATGTGTACTCCCTTCGTTACACATCCCTTTCCCACACGCAGATGAAGAACTGCTGCGTTTTACAGCCTTGCCTGATAGGGTAGACTGTGTCTTCCCACAGCGTCTCCCTCTCCAAGCTAGATAGTTAAAAGTAATGAGAGCGGTTTCCTTCCTTCAACTAAAGTTGAAACATACTATACAGTTTGACCATATTACTCTAACTTTTAAATCAGTTCAATCACATGTTATTGCTTTCAGTTATTAATATGAATAGCTTTTAGAATGTATTTAAAGCTGAAGAGGAGGAAAATGAAGGAGTAAGAAGGTAGGATATTTATCTTTTTCTCTCTAGCCAACAATCAATTCAATGATCCATTTTCTACATACACATATATCTTTCTGATGATTGTTTACACTCACCCTAATGATTCTATTTTCTTTCCTACAGCATTTGTTTCAACACCGCTTTTTCTGATTTCACCCTTTCTCATTTTTTCTGGTTCAAAATTAACCAGATGGGTTAAGAAACCCACAGTATTAAGTGCACCAAGAATTTCTTTGCAATGCAGTAAATACTCCATATGTTTTGGTTAAGGAAAAGGGCCACAACTGGTTAACATTTTTTAATGCCTTGATCTTTAATATTTTAAAGGGTTTCTTATTCACCACTTTCATAAAAACAAGTTATTCAAACAATGACTTCATTGTTGTACAATTTCCTTAATGAACAACTATAACTCATTCCTTTTTTAATCATAAGAACTCAACTATACGTTTTGTTAAACATGTCTTATTTATTCCATAACCAAGCAAAGCATGTTTTAGAAGAGTTCTTCAAATCATTTACTGTATAGAAGAAGTTTTATAAACTAGAGCACTGTGTTTTAAAAAATGTAAATACAGTTCTTCACTGTTATTGAAATTCCCTACACTGATCCCCTGATCTGTCCCAGGCCAAGTAAATGGTTAAAAGGAATTGAGATTAAA
This sequence comes from Mustela nigripes, assembly GCF_022355385.1. NCBI lineage: Eukaryota > Metazoa > Chordata > Mammalia > Carnivora > Mustelidae > Mustela > Mustela nigripes. Next base: position 143,072,055 of record NC_081557.1, on the reverse strand, counting down.
GCAACCAAAACCTCATTTAATCATGTAAACATCATTGACGAACAGAAGCTAGTAAAGAACAGCTAAATATATCTATTGATTCTCTCATAATCGAACACCTAGAGTTCAATAAACATTAACCAAATGATTCCAATTAATTTCTTAAATTGCAGAATTACAGATCAAATCACAAATTCTAGACTCTAAGAAATTCAAAAAAACAAAAAAGAAAACCACCCATGGTCTAGTAATTTTGCAGTGTTGCAAGTCATTTTCACAAGTCACCAGACTTCCCGAATATTTTTGAGCCTGAAAAACCTTTCTGTTCTCTACTGATGTCTCGCCTCTCCTAAGTACTGCCTTATCATTTTCTCAACTCCGTATTTCTTCAGGCTAAGAGAATTTGCCCAGAGCATCATACAGATTTTCAAAGCATGCTTCACCTAAAATATTCAGCCACATCAACCAAAATTGACAAGTTTCCTGGAATTTTCCAGAAAACTGCCTCAACTTTTTATTGCACTTTGCTTCCATCATCATATCCTTAATATATATAAAATCACACACATGTTTTTTACATAGTGCAGAAATTTTTAAAAACCATAGGTGCTGTAGTGCGTTGAAACCCCAGAAGGGGGCGCCTGGATGGCTCAGTGGGTTGAAGCCTCTGCCTTCAGCTTGGGTGGTGATTTCAGGGTTCTGGGATTGAGCCCCACATTGGGCTGTCTGCTCAGCCAGGAGCCTGCTTCCCTCACTCTCTCTCTCTGCCTGCCTCTCTGCCTACTTGTGATCTCTGTCAAATAAATAAATAAAATCTTAAAAAAGAAAAAAAGAAAAGAAAAGAAAGGAAAAGAAAGAAAGAAAGAAAGAAAAAGAAACCCCAGAAGGTATGTCTAGATTCTCATCCTGGCATCCATGAATGGGACCTTGCTTGACAATAGAGTCTGAAGATTTAGTGAAATTCAGGATTTTGAGATGAGATCATCCTAGATTTGAAGTGGGCCCTAAATTCAATGACTGGTGTCCTTATATGAAAAAGGAGAGGGAGATTTGAGACACCGACACACAGGGAAGGTGATGTAAGGATGGAACAGAGAAGGCTGTGATGCGTCTACGTGCTGAGCTAGCAAGCGTTGCCCACAGCCCCCAGAAGCTGAGAGAGAGGCAGGGAACAGATTCTACTTCAGAGCTTCCAGAAGAAAGCAGTCGTGCCAGTACCTTAAGTTTGGAGTTCTGACCCCCAGAACTATGAAAGAATACATTTTTGTTGTTTTAAGCCATCAAATTTGTGGTAATTTGTTAGAGCAACCCTAGGAAACCAATCCAAATAGTTAAACCATAAGATAAATATTGATTGCAAAGAATCTGAAAACTATTCATTCACGTGCAGAGTGTATATAAGGTACCCCGTTTTCTAGTTTCTACCTGAATTTTACTTATATGAATTTATAAATGAATACTTTTAATAGGTGCTTGGGTGGCTCAGTCCATTGTAACCTTGAGTTCAGCTCAGGTCATGATCTCAGGGTCGTGAGATTGAGCCTTGTGTCTGGCTTAGGCTGGGCACTTAGCAAGATTTTCTCTCCTTCTCACTGTGCCTCTCCCCCTTGTTCATGCTCTATCTCTGTCTATAAATAAATAAATAAATAAAATCTTTTTTTTTTAAAGTTTAAAAAAACACTTTCAATAGTTTTTTGTTTTCAAGTTGGATGGCTGATATGATCTTCCAAATTTTAGAGGCTCTTTGGAAAATATCCTCTTATCTTCTTATTATAACATGCTTTATCTAGCAGACTGTTCCCTTCTGCTCTGTTCTGGAAAAAAAAAAAAAAAGAAGAAGAAGAAGAAGAAGTTTCACTTAGTTAATTGCTCAGGGCAAATTTAGAAGAGATACTTCCCACAGTTCTCTGATGAATCTCATTGGCAATTCAAAGAAAAGGAGATTTCTTAAGTTACCCAGTATGGAAGAAAAGCAGATACCTAGATATTACTCTGTCCTCTCAGTCTCTGAAGTGCAGAAGAAAGACTTTGGGTCCTTGGATGAGCAATAACCTTTAGAAATACACCTGAGCCATTTTGGTTGAGTTCTCGGATAGTCCATGGCTGCTTTTGGTCACAGGTGGTTACTTTCTCCTGAAGTGTAATAGAGGCCTGGCAGTATGTTCCTATGACGGAAAAGCATAAATCCTAGACTATTCTTGGTACCTCCATCTTAAAATTCTTTCATTAATTTGTTCGATAAACATTTATTCAGCCTCTGTTTTGACTCAGTCACTAAGTTAGGTGCAGTGAACACTAAATCATGTAAGAAGTGGAGGATAGAGGAATTGGAGAAGGAGAAGGTGAATTATAGTGTGGAATTAAAAAGAACTATCACAGAGATACAGAAAAAATGTTACGAAAACAAAGAAGGGAATGACTAAGTCTGCCTGGAAGGCCTTAGAAAGACGCCACCACCTCAGATCTCCAGGAAGGCTCCACTAAGGAGGCTGTTGCCATATGAAAGATGAAGGTAGAGGGAAAATAAAGACAAGGACCCGGGGGTATGAGATTAGCCAGGATTCTCACACACCTTGTAAAACAGGAGGTGTGTGTTCTCTGGCACAAAAAGGAGAATTAGCCTCATTCGAATTAATTCCAACTCACATACTTGCCATGGTGAAGATTAAAGAAGCTACTGAAATTGGAATTGGTAATACCAAGAGGGAGTAAAACCAGCCAGAAAGAGCCATGTGAGAGAAGAAACGGGTCTTTTTCCTGGTCTTGGTGGCTGCCCTATAGAGTCCCTGAGTGCTGCTGGCTAGACGCCTAAGGAAGTCAGGGGTAACATACCAGAATATGACACATAGTGTCAGATATTCTCCTAGGAATTACTGGAGGTGACCCAACCCAGAGGGAAGTGGACATTTTGGAATAATTGGAGGCTGATGCCAAGAATAGCAAATCACTTTTGAGACATAGAAGGTAACCCTATTCGGAATAGGGAGTGTACCCCAAAATTGGAAATTTTAAGGAAATGTTTGATAGTTCCATTGTGCAGCAAAAGGGGATTTATTCAAGGTTTTTAAAAAATGTTAATAAGAAAAAGCTCCCTGTTTCTAATGATCCCCATGGTTGTGAAAAAGAGGACTTATTGCTGAATTTCTAAGAGGCAGATGTTTAAATTAACTCTGACCAATGCCCAGCGCATCTAGGACCCTGAGAAGGCAGTAGTTAAAGAGCTGAATTCCTGGGTGCCTGGGTGGCACAGTTGGTTGGGCAACTGCTTTCGGCTCAGGTCATGATCCTGGAGTCCCGGGATCGAGTCCCACATCGGGCTCCTGCTCACTGGGGAGTCTACTTCTCCCTCTGACCCTCTCCCTTCTCATATTCTCTCTCTCTCACTCTCTCTCTCTCAAATAAATAAATAAAATCTTTAAAAAAAAAAAAAAGAGCTGAATTCCTGGAAATGGAACCAAAGATATGTTGATAGAACTACACCAGCAAGGGAAGGGAGAGTGCACTCACTAGGCTGAATCTTCATCTACCAAAAGTAGGAAGCTGAAAAGAAGATCTAATGTTGATCAATAAAAATGACAATAAGGGGCCCTGAGGGGCTCAGTGGGTTAAGCCTCTGCCTTTGGCTCAGGTCATGATCCCAGGGTCCTGGGATGGAGGCTCTCTGCTCAGCGTGGAGCCTGCCTCCCCTTCTCTCTCTGCCCCCTGCTCTGCATACTTGTGAACTCTGTCAAATAAATAAATAAAATCTTTAATAAATAAATAAATAAAAATATATGTTTATAAAAAAAAAAAAACCTTAATTAAAAAAAAAAAATAACAGTAGGATCACCAAAGCACATACCCTCCCCAATGTCCATAATCCCACCCCCTTCTCCCAAACCCCCTCCCCCCAGCAACCCTCAGTTTGTTTTGTGAGATTAAGAGTCACTTATGGTTTGTCTCC